>NC_058131.1:470641677-470642777 GCF_016433145.1 Gracilinanus agilis | reverse complement strand
GAAATTAAGGCAATCATTAAAAACTATTTTGCCCAATTATATGGCAACAAATATAACAATTTAGGAGATATGGATGAATATTTACAAAAATATAAATTGCCTAGATTAACAGCAGAAGAAATAGAATACCTAAATAATCCCATATCAGAAAAAGAAATTGAACAAGCCATCAAAGAACTCCCTAAGAAAAAATCGCCAGGGCCTGATGGATTCACAAGTGAATTCTATCAGACATTCAAAGAGCAACTAATCCCAATACTATACAAATTATTTGATATGATAAGCAAAGAAGGAGTCCTACCAAATTCCTTTTATGACACAAATATGGTACTGATTCCAAAGCCAGGTAGATCAAAAACAGAGAAAGAAAACTACAGACCAATCTCCCTAGTGAACATAGATGCAAAAATCTTAAATAGAATACTAGCAAAGAGACTCCAGCAAGTAATTAAGATCATCTACCATGATCAGGTGGGATTTATACCAGGAATGCAAGGATGGTTCAACATTAGGAAAACCATCCACATAATTGACCATATCAACAGTTTAACAAACAAAAATCACATGATTATCTCAATAGATGCTGAAAAGCCTTTGACAAAATGCAGCATCCATTCCTATTGAAAACATTGAAAAGTATAGGAATAGAAGCACCCTTCCTAAAAATAATAAACAATATATACCTAAAATCATCAACAAGCATTATATGCAATGGGGATAAATTAGAAGCCTTCCCAATAAGATCAGGAATGAAACAAGGATGCCCATTATCACCTCTATTATTCAACATAGTACTGGAAACACTAGCAGTAGCAATTAGAGAAGAAAAAGAAATTGAAGGTATCAAAATAGACAATGAGGAGACTAAGCTGAATTAGGAAAAACTATAACAAATTTCATTTGGAATAACAAAAGATCAAGAATATCAAGGGAAATAATGAAAAAAAAATGTGAAGGAAGGGGGCCTACCAGTACCAGATATTAAACTATACTATAAAGCAGCAGTCATCAAAACAATATGGTACTGGCTAAGAGATAGAAGGGAGGATCAGTGGAATAGACTTGGGGTAAATGACATCAGCAAGACAGTGTATGATAAA
>NC_058131.1:470576442-470641281 GCF_016433145.1 Gracilinanus agilis | reverse complement strand
ATATTTACAAAAATATAAATTGCCTAGATTAACAGCAGAAGAAATAGAATACCTAAATAATCCCATATCAGAAAAAGAAATTGAACAAGCCATCAAAGAACTCCCTAAGAAAAAATCGCCAGGGCCTGATGGATTCACAAGTGAATTCTATCAGACATTCAAAGAGCAACTAATCCCAATACTATACAAATTATTTGATATGATAAGCAAAGAAGGAGTCCTACCAAATTCCTTTTATGACACAAATATGGTACTGATTCCAAAGCCAGGTAGATCAAAAACAGAGAAAGAAAACTACAGACCAATCTCCCTAGTGAACATAGATGCAAAAATCTTAAATAGAATACTAGCAAAGAGACTCCAGCAAGTAATTAAGATCATCTACCATGATCAGGTGGGATTTATACCAGGAATGCAAGGATGGTTCAACATTAGGAAAACCATCCACATAATTGACCATATCAACAGTTTAACAAACAAAAATCACATGATTATCTCAATAGATGCTGAAAAGCCTTTGACAAAATGCAGCATCCATTCCTATTGAAAACATTGAAAAGTATAGGAATAGAAGCACCCTTCCTAAAAATAATAAACAATATATACCTAAAATCATCAACAAGCATTATATGCAATGGGGATAAATTAGAAGCCTTCCCAATAAGATCAGGAATGAAACAAGGATGCCCATTATCACCTCTATTATTCAACATAGTACTGGAAACACTAGCAGTAGCAATTAGAGAAGAAAAAGAAATTGAAGGTATCAAAATAGACAATGAGGAGACTAAGCTGAATTAGGAAAAACTATAACAAATTTCATTTGGAATAACAAAAGATCAAGAATATCAAGGGAAATAATGAAAAAAATGTGAAGGAAGGGGGCCTAGCAGTACCAGATATTAAACTATACTATAAAGCAGCAGTCATCAAAACAATATGGTACTGGCTAAGAGATAGAAGGGAGGATCAGTGGAATAGACTTGGGGTAAATGACATCAGCAAGACAGTGTATGATAAACCCAAAGAGCCCAACTTTTGGGACATGAATCCACTATTTGACAAAAACTGCTGGGAAATTTGGAAAACAATATGGGAAAGATTAGGTATAGATCAACATCTCACACCCTACACCAAGATAAATTCAGAATGGGTGAATGACTTGAATATAAGGAGGGAAACTATAAATAAGTTAAGTGAACACAGAATAGTATACTTGTCAGATCTCTGGGAAAGGAAAGATTTTAAAACCAAGCAAGAGTTAGAGAAAATTACAAAATGTAAATTAAATGGTTTTGATTATATTAAACTAAAAAGTTTTTGTACAAACAAAAACAATGTAGTCAAAATCAGAAGGGAAACAACAAATTGGGAAAAAATCTTTATAACAAAAAACTCTGACAGGGGTCTAATTACTCAAATATACAAGGAGTTAAATCAATTGTATAAAAAAATCAAGCCATTCCCGAATTGATAAATGGGCAAGAGACATGAATAACCAATTTTCAGGTAAAGAAATCAAAAGTATCAATAAGCACATGAGAAAGTGTTCTAAATCTCTAATAATTAGAGAAATGCAAATCAAAACAACTCTGAGGTATCACCTCACACCTAGCAGATTGACTAAAATGAAAGAAGGGGAGAGTAATGAATGCTGGAGGGGATGTGGCAAAATTGGGACATTAATGCATTGCTGGTGGAGTTGTGAACTGATCCAACCATTCTGGCTGGCAATTTGGAACTATGCTCAAAGGGCTATAAAAGAATGCCTGCCCTTTGATCCAGCCATACCATTGTTGGGTTTGTACCCCAAAGAGATCATACATAAACAGACTTGTACGAAAACATTTATAGCTGTGCTTTTTGTGGTGGCAAAAAACTGGAAAAGGAGGGTATGCCCTTCAATTGGGGAATGGCTGAACAAATTATGGTATATGCTGGTGATGGAATACTATTGTGCTCAAAGGAATAATAAACTGGAGGAGTTCCAGGTGAACTAGAATGACCTCCAGGAATTGATGCAGAGTGAAAGGAGCAGAGCCAGAAGAACATTGTACACAGAGACTGATATACTATGGTAAAATCAAATGTAATGGACTTCTGTACCAGCAGCAATGCAATGACACAGGACAGTTCTGAGGGATTTATGGTAAATGATACCCACATTCAGAGGAAGAACTGCAGGAGAGGAAACATATAAGAAAAACAACTGCTTGAACGCATGGGTTGGGTTGGACATGTTTGGGGATGTAGACTCGAAACTACCACACCAATGCAACTATCATCAATTTGGAAATAGGTCTTGATCAATGACACATGAAAAACCAGTGGAAATGTGCGTTGGCCATGGGTGGGGGAAGTGCGGGGGGTGAAGGGGAAAGTAGGAGCATGAATCATGTAACCTTGTTAAAAACAAATATTGATAAATGTTTTTAAATAAAGCACCCCCCCCCAAAAAAAAGAAACTACTATATATTAGGTACGATGCTAAGTGTATTATAAATATCTCTTTTGAACCTCACAACAACCTTATGAAATAGGTGTTATTATTATGCCCATTTTACAATCGAGGAAAGTGATACAGACATGTTAAGTGACTTGCCCAAAGTCACGCAGCTAATTATCTGAAGCTTAATTTAAACTAAGATCTTCCTGACTCCATGCTTAGTGCTCTATTCACTGAATTCATATTAAAACAATCTTGGGCTGCACTAAGAGAGTTAGAGCTTCCAGGAATAGAAAAGTGGCAGTTCTATTGAGATCAGGCCTCATCTAGAGTATTGTCATCATTTCTGGACATAAAACCATAGTGTTCTATAATATCAGCTAGATGGCACAATGGAGAGAGCACCAGGACTTAAATCAGAAAGACCTGAGTTCAAATGCAGCCTCAGTCACTTACTAGATGTATGACCCTGTTTGCCTCATTTTCTTTGTCTGTAAAATGAGATGGAAAAGGAAATGGCAAAGCACTCCAGTATCTTTGTCAAGAAAATCCTAAATGGGATCACAAAGTGTCAGACACAACTAAAATAATTGAATGACAACAATGTTTTAAGAAGGATATCTACAAAATGGAGAGTGACCAGACAGGGCATCTAGGGTAGTGAACAGCATTAAGTTCATGACATGTAATTTGAAGATATTTAGTCTGTAGAAGACTCAGGGAGAACAAGATAGCTGTCTTCAATCATTTGAAAGGTTGTTGTATGGAGTTATTAGAGTTATTCCATTTGGCCCCATAGAGCAAAACTAAGAGCATTGGATGGAAGCTCAAAAGAGGTCAATATAGACCTGATGTCAGGAAAATGTTAATAAAAATTAGAACTATCCAAAAGTGGAATAGGAGTAGTAGGAGGATAGATAATCACTTATAAGGTATATTATAGATTCCATTTTTAGTATGGATTGATTTAGACAGTTGTTAAGGTCCCTCAACTCTCGGATTTTGTAATTATATAAGGGAAACTAGAAAAAGAAGGAAATTGAAGCTAAATTAAAGGATGAGTCAGATATTATCCAGACAGTTAAAGATAGAGTTGGAAAAGTGAGTTTTATCATATTTCCAAGATTAACAAGAAACATTATTTCGTGGTATTTTCGGTCATGTTGTATTAATGACAGTTGTAATGATAAATATTTTCAAAAAGTCTACCATGAAAATAATGGTAGCTTAAGCACAGGATTTTTCACTTTTTTATTTGGGTTTTTGTTTGGGAATTTTGGTTTTATACAATTATTCTCTTACAAAAATGAACAACATGGAAATGTTTTGCATGATAATACATGTATAAGATTGAATTGCTTGTCACCTCTGGGAGAGAAGTGTAACAATTAAAAATGATAAAGGCTGATATTATGAGGAAAACTAATATTTTATTTAGGCCCATGTTGATAGAATAAAATCGGACCACGTGCCTGGCTAAGATCTATTCAAACTGCCTGCCAGTCCATACCTTCTATCCCCTTTGGCTGCTTCATACGAAAGAGGCAGAGCCCAAGCTCCACCCCTAATTTAAGTCACACTCTACATTGGTTCCTGTTGTTTGACGTCATCACGTTAGAAACAGGAAACCCATTGGATCACGGAAAATGTAGTCTCAAAGTCCACAGGAAGTTTGTCATATATCTACATATCTTAAGGCTCACAGGAGCCCCAATACCTCTAAATGGAACCCCGGAAATTCTAAATAACACAGAAGAGAGAAGAGAGAAAGACAATTTGAATCCTATAACTTCAGAAAACTTATGTGGAAATTTATCACATGTAATAGATAAAAATAAAATATCTTTATAATAAAAAAAGAAAATAATTGTTGTTTATACACTGTTATCAGTTGCTGAGGATGAAGTTAAGGAGGAATTATATGAAGAGCTTGATTAAAACCTCCTAAAATTAGGCATTCTTATTTTTGTATAATGGCGGCCTGATGAGTGGAACTCCATCCTCAAAGTACATTGTGCTCTGCTTACTGTCAACCTATTTTGAAGAGGTTCCCATTACGTTGAGCAACTTCTCTGCAAAAGTAGGAAAAGTTGGTGGTAGGGGCAGCTAGCTGGCACATTGGATAAGAGCACCAGTCCTGAAGTGGAAAGGACCTAGTTTCAAACCTGGCCTCAAGCACAACATAGCTGTGTGACCCCAGACAAGTCACTTAATTCCAATTGCCTAGCCACTCTTCTGCCTTGAAATTTATACTAAGACTGAAAGTAAGGCCTTTTTTAAAAGTTGAAAATGGAAAGAAATATATGAGAAGAGTATGTGAGGGAAAAAAAGGAATGAGAGGCCAACTCATAAATTATGGCAAAGCCTCATTTCTCTAATCATGAACAATTTTTTCAAGAAAAAAAGTATATACTTGATATAGAGATTACCAATTAACACTAAGAACAAAATAGATTCAATTTTAATAGCTAGCAGAAAAAATTCCTATTGATGTGGAGCCAACTATGTATGGGGTAGTCAGACCATCAACTTATCGAAGTCAAGGCTCAAATTAGTATTTTTTAAAAAGAAGAAATAATTATTATAATGGAAAATATATGCAACATATAATTGAAGTGATTTAACACCAATCTGAACAAATAACAAAACATCAAAAACAGGAAATGGGAAATGGACCATAGAAATGACATTGACATGGATTATAATAATTTTATCTAAAAGTTTAACCAATGTAAATTGCTTACCTCAAAGAGCCTGGAAAATGCCTTGGTCAGCAAAATTTCTGACTTAATTTTCCATGAGCTGCCCTACTTGGTATTCCATGTACATTATCATGGCTCTTGCAGGATAAACTCATCACCTGAAGTTGCATTATCTTGCAAATTAACTCAATTTTGATATCAGTACCTTCTCAGCATGCTCAATTGCCTCTCCCCTCTCACTGGAGGACTGGCAAGCAGAGGCTAGGGGAAGCAATGAATTCCTTCCAAGCTTACCTTTATAGAGGAATCAGAACTTTCCAGGTAGCCTTTCTAAATAAATAAATACTGTGAAGCAACTATCTGAGTCAAACTCATATTTATTAGAGGATTAAAACATCAGGGAACAGGCCTGTGCAGGTTTGGCCAAAGGTGCAAAGATGAGGAAATGACAGGTGTGTATAGTCTACCCAAAAGAATCAGATTACACAAATTCCTCCAGAAGTGGGGTAGGGGAGAATCCCGCTGAATGTTTCTTCTCAGAGAAGGCAACCAAAGTTTTCATCTTCTTCTAAAAGGCTTCCCTGTTCAAGAAAGCAAGGTTTTCTAATCTGAAAGTCAATAACATCATCCCTGTTCCATAAAGGTAAAAAGCCAAATTCAGTTCTATAACTTCAAAATCATCTGAGATGTCATAAATTTCCAGTCTTGGGAGCATCTAGACACATACCAGAATGCTAAAAGCATATGTACAACTACCCTTGGCAAGGATATTTTGCAATCCAAAGAAAGGATTTTCTTTGTTATTTTACTCACAATATGATTATTGATTAGTGATTCTCGAACACAATTATTCAATCAATTAACAATTGGAATTATTCCTCATAAATTATTACTAAATAATACACATATAACCCAGTGGAATTGCTTGTCAACTCCAGGAGTGGGGAGGGAGATGGGGAGGGAGACAACATGAACCATGTAATCTTGGAAAACATGTGTAAATTTGTCACTGGAATAAAGTAAAGGGAAAAAAAGAAATTATTGCTAAAATACTAATTATCTAATAGGATTACATACAGAGAATGTACAGTTACATAGAGACATAAAATAGTGAATATAAACTGAAGTTGCTTAATTAGATTATCTTTTACAGTCTTCATTTTTCATTAGCAGCTCTACTTGGTTTCAACTGCATAGCCATGATCCTGTGCCAAGTACCCCTTGGTTATCTCTGCCCCATCCCTTTTCAGCTTTTGCATATTCTCTTCTCTCATTCAATTATAAGTTCTTTGAGGGCATTAACCCCTCTCTAGACCTCTAGTCTCATGTCTCCAACTGCTTTTGGAGTTTCTAACGGAATCTCTAACGGAATGGCCCTTAAACATCTTAAACTCATTTATGTCCCAAACTGAACTCATTATCTTTCCTCCAAAATCCTCCCCTTCCAGACCCCAAGCTCCCAACCTAGGTGTCATACTCAATTCCTCACTCATTTTCCATATCTAATCTCTTACCAAGTTTTGTTGATTTTACCTTCACAACATTTCTTATATACTTCCCCTTTGTTTCTCTAATACTGCTATCACCCTAAATACTTCACATCTAGTCTGCTAAAATAACCCTTCTCAAGTTCTCCCCACTCAGATCCAATCTCTTCTACCAAAGTGATCTTCTTAAATTGCAAAGTCTAACATGTCACCCGTCCCCTTCCAGCTCAACGAGCTCCAATTGCTCCCTATTACCACCAGGATCAAATATAAAGACTTCTATTGGGCATTTAAAGCTATTTATAACCTGACCTCTTCTAACTTTCCAGCCTTATTACACTTTGCTGCCCTGGTACTCTCCCACCCAGTGACTCTAGTCTCCTTCCTTGTTCTTTCTTGAACCCCATCTCCCAGTTGTCTATATTTCATCTTTTGTCCTCCATACCTGAACACTCTCCCTCTTCTTCTCTGCATCCTGACTTCCCTAGTTTTCTTCAAATCTTAGCTAAAATTTCACCCTCTACAAGAACTTTTCCAATCCCACTGAATGCTTTTTAGTAGTAGGTAAGTGACAAAGTGAATAGAATTCTGGACATGGGAGGGGGAGACCTGAATTCCAAACCATTTCATATATTTACTAGCTGTGTGACCTGGGACAAGTAACTGAACCTCTGTTTGTCCCAGTTTCCTCATCTGTAAAATGGAGATAATAGCTACTGTCTCTCAGGGCCATTGTGAAGATCCAATGAGATAATAACTGTAAAGGATTTAGCACAGTGCCTGGCACTTAATAAGTTTTATATAAATGTTAGTTATTATAATCATTACATTAATTCCAATTTACCCTTTGTACATCTTGCTTGAATGTAGTTGTTTGCATGCTGTCCCTCCCATTAAATTATAAGTTTGGATAATAAAAAGAAAATTTTTAAAAAGAAAATAAAGAAAAAAGAATGTGAGCTTGGAGCAGTGAGGTGACTTAGTGGAGAAACAGTCCTGAAGATGGAAGGTCCTGGGTTCCAATTGGACCTCAGATATTTCCTAGCTATGTGATCCCCAGCAAGTCACTTAACCCCAATTGCTTAGCCTTTACCACTCTTCTGCCTTGGAACTAATATTTGATATCCAATTTAAGACAGAAGGCGCTTTAAAAAAGGGGGGGGGTAATGTGAACAGATACTGGTTTTGCCTTTTTTGGATCTCCAGAGCTTAGTACTCTGACTGCCACATAAGAGAAACTTAATAAATGCATATTGTCTGGCAGGTAAGCTGACTGAGGGAGTGCCAAGGGAGCACTATAGCTGTTCATCTCTTTTCTCTCATTCTTTTTTTTTTAAACCCTTACCTACCAACCTTGAATCAATACTGTGTATTGGTTCCAAGACAGAAGAATGGTAAGTGCTAGACAATGGGGGTTAAGTGACTTACCCAGGGTCACACAGCCAAGAAGTGTCTGCACCCAGATTTGAACCCAGGACCTCCTATCTCTAGGCCTGGTTCTCAATATAAAGAGCTACCCAGCTGCCCCACTCTTCTTCTCTCATTTGTTTGACTTGGCTATCTTGTCTTCCTGTCATACATTTCCTTAATGACTTCTTTTTTAATTCCTGTTCTTCTTTGGAGTCCCTAACTGGTTATTCAGAGTCTTGGGACAGTTGTACATTTTAATTGCTTAAAGCAAAGCTGCATTGAGATTTTTGGGGCAGTCTATATGTCACAGCCTACTCCCACCCACTATGCACCTTTCATTGCCCTCTGTCTGATACTAATTTTTAGTTCTTTGGAAACTAACTTAATCCTCCGCCATTTCTCTCTGCTTTACGAAATATCATTCCTAATCATCCTTCATTTTAAAAAACTAGTTGATATAAATAGAAATTTACACATTTTCAAATTCTCCTATTTTCACTATTCATGTTGTAGGATTTACCTCTATTTTCTGCTGGCAAAAAGCCCCTTGTCTTATTAGTACTCCATTTTTTGGAATATAAACTTTTTATTTGTAGGTTTATTACTTATTCCCTTTCTAATTTTATTCTATGTACATTCAGATGTTACTTTATTTCACTAAGGTCATCAGAGTTGCATCAGTCATACATCCCAGGGGTGTGTTGCAGGCTGTCATCAAAACATCTCTAGCTTCCAGAAGAGTCTGCTTTATAAACTTCCCAGATTTGTAGTTCTCTTTAAAACTAGGATCCATGATTTTTGTTTTTTATATTTTGATGACTGTATTTCAATATAATTGATTTCCTTTATAATTCTACATATTTTGTGCATTTAAAAACATTAATAATAGCTAGCATTTACATCGCATTTTAGGGTTTACAAAATGCTTTACAAATATCAGGCTCATTTTATCCTCACAACAACCCTAAGATATAGGGTCTATTGTTATCCCCATTTTACATATAAGGAAACTGAAGTAGATAGAGGTTAAAGGATTCACCTACCAGGCGAGGTCACATTTGAATTCAGGTCCTCCTGAGTCTAGGTCCAGCCCTGTACCACCCACTTGCTTATTCTGAAAAAGGGGTTTATAGGCTTCAACAGACTAAAGACTAAAAACAGCCAAATTTGTACTTTTCCAAAACCCAAATGGAATTAACAGTATCAGCTGTTCATTCCCTTCCCCTTGGAACAAATGCTCCCAGATGCCAGGGACTGTGATGTGTGTGTCTGTTTTCTGAACAGTGTAACAGTACTAACAGGGTCCACAGGGGCTGATGTAGAAAAGATGGGGAAACAACTAGATTGCTACCATCATAAAAGGATGCTCTCCTGGGCAGAAATTTTTAATGATCCAAATGAAATTTGCCATCACATTAATGCTGCTCTCTTGGTTGTATTTCCTGGCCCCACTTGTACTAACATCTCTCTCTCTGCCTTTCTCTCTCTCTTTCTCTTTCTCTCTCTCTCTCTCTCTTTCTCTTTCTCTCTCTCTGTCTCTCTCTCTCTCTCTCTCTCTCTCTCCCTCTGTTCTTGCTACTTCCTCCTTTGAACCACTGATCTAGCTTCAGACCTCTGGATTTTTCTATCCCAATGAACTCTGCCTTTACCCCTGACAAAGCATTCTGTTCATCCTGGGTGGTGTAGTGTATAGAGTGCTAGGTCTGGAATCAAGAAGATTCATCTTCCTGTGTTCAAATACAGCCTTAGACAGCTATGTAACCCTACGTAAATCGTATAACCCTGTTTGCCTCAGTTTCTTCATCTGTAAAAATGAGTTAGAGAAGGAAATAGCAAGCCATTCCAGTATCTTTGCCAAGAAAACCCCAAGTGAGATCAAGAAAAATCAAATACAACTGAAAATAACTGAATAATAACAATATCAGATTGGATCATGGCCTTGAATAAAGGCTTTCCTCCCTAAGCCTGCCCTAATCAGAGAATCAGGCCCCATCCCCATAAAGGATCAAGGATAGGGCAGGTACCCAACATAAAGAGATTGGTCAAGCCAACAAGCAATTATGAAGCACCCTCTTTGTGCCAGGTACTGATGCTGAGCATATAAAAAAAAGGCAAAAAATAGTGTCTTCCCCGAAGAAGCTCACAATCTGAATAATTTCCACACTAATAAGCAAATTGCTTTGTTAGTATACACAGAGCTACACAATAACTTCTGGGACCCAAAATGTTCCTTAGCTTTATATCTCATGATCCTATGATAAATTAGCTATCTATCTATAGAGATGGAAACTTTTGGTCAATTTTTAGCCTGATACTTTGTACATGTGTAACATTGGGTTCTGGTCCTTGTCTTTCTCACCTGTGAAAATGAAGGAGTTGGGACTAGATAGTCTCTAGGGTTTTTTTTCCAATTCCTAATCAATACTTCTATGACTATAAATTCAACCTAATTGCCTCAGAGTTAAGCAAATAGTTTTGCATTTTATTTTCTCCAGAATTCCAATTTACTTTTGCAGCTTTTAGTTTGATACTTTAGCTTTATTCCACACCAAGGTATAATTGATCCAAAAGAGCTACCCCACTGAAATGTTGAAAGATATAGATCCTTTGAAATGGAAGAACTCCTTATCTTTCAATATTTCTTATTTTCCTAGGATTAGATTGATATCAAACACTCTAAATTTACCATTCCTCTATTCCTAGAATTATTTCTAGAAGCAGAAACAGAGGTTAATGAAAAATATTATTTTCACTTTTGTGCTAAAAATCCCTACATGCAGTAATGAATAACAAATCATACTTGAACCTTTCCAGAAATAATTATACATTTGGGAATAATATATAATGGTCATAAGTAAAAGCAAAACATCTTCCAGAGTCATTTAGCTTGATATTTTTCTCTGTCCTATTTATCAAAATAGAAATCTGTCCTGAAACTTAATTACCTGTTAAAATTAGAAAGTGTTACAGCAGGATTTTATGGATATACATGTATAAATCATTACATAGGGATTCTAATTGAAAAACGAAGCCAGAAAGAAGCTTGACCAACATTCATGAAATAAAACTTCCAACCAGGAAAACCATATATGCAATGATTACAACATTGTAAATGGAAAGAACCACCACAAAACAATCACAAACAATTCACTGAATTCAGTGAAATTATAATGACCAAGCCTGGTTCCAAAGAAGAACTATAAAAAAGGTGCAATATGAGTATCTCTACAGAAATGGGGGACTATGGGTATGGAATAGTAAATATAATCTCAGATTTTTCCGGTCCATCATTAGTTTTGTTAGTGTGATAGTTTTACTGAACTATTTTTTTCTTTCTTTTTTATTTTTCTTTGTAAGTAACAATTCTTTGAAAGGCAAAGGGAGAGTTATCTACCTACACTGGGAAATGTAGGTTATATAAAAACAAAAGATATTAATAAAAATTTATTTAAAAAAAGAAAAAATAGAACTCTGTTGTTAAATCTCATTTCTAGTTGCTTTATTTTATACTTCAAGGATCTTTGGAGTAGAAGTATATTTTCTAGAATGCCATGGATGAATTGGAGGGGAATTCTGGGCAAATGAGAATTCTAACAACCATGAAGGTGGCTAAAGCAAGTTCTCTGGAGTGCTTAGAGTTTGGTCTGAAATAGAAGACACCAAGGTTATCTATTGAATCCCAGGCCATCACTAATCATCTTGACTTTTGTCCTACCACTGAACTACAATGACTCTGGAAGAAAGCGAGGCTGATGACTTTGTATAACTATGTGTCACATAAATACAATTCTTGCACAAGTCAAGATATTACCCTTATGATGCTATTGGTCCTCTTTGAAACAAAGGACTAATAACCACCACAACAATTTAGTCCTTTTTTTAAAAACCTTTATCTCTGTCTTAGAATCAATGCTGTGTATTGGTTCCAACACAGATTAGTTAAGGGTAGGCAATGGGGCTTGTAACTTGTCCACTTCCCACAGGTAGGAAGTGTCTGAGACCAGATTTAAACTAAGGACCACCTGTCTCTGGGTCTGGCTCTCAATCCACTAAGCCACCTAGCTGTCCCCAACAATTGTTGGTCTTCAAAGGTCATTGTAGCCAAAAAATTTAGCACCCTACTACCAACCTCTCTTGAGTTCATCTTGGCATAGCTCTGTTCATTTTAACCGTTAGTGATGATTCAGGATAGATTTTTTTAATATAAATAAGACAGAAGTCAATTACAAACTAAATTAAATTTGGCAAAAGTTACCTTTAAGGGGCCAACTTCTGTATATTTTTTTTCTGGAAAATTTCAATTAATCTGCAACCCAGCCTCATAACACGGCAGGACCTGATGGAGTTTATGCTCTGCTGGCATAGCATTTGAAAGCCCAAGAGCATCTCCAGACCAGCAGAGTAGGATTTTAGCGGAGGGCCTTATTTTATACAAGAGAAACAAATGATCCAGGATTCAAATTTTGGATCTAATTTGTCAATCATTACCCCTGCTATGTGTGCACTTAATACTCTACCCCAAGACACTTTGGGGCACTACAGTACTGTTGTGGTCCAAATCAACTCATACACTGCCTTCTTTTCCTTTAGAAAGAGAATGAGTCACTAAATTGCTTGTTTTGTGAGAGAGTATCCTATCTGAGTTATTCACCAAGTGCCACTGTGGCTCAGGATTTAACCAAGTGATCTTGTCAAGTCTCTAGAGTGCATGAACAAACTTCCCATATATTTCAACAAACATCTGGCTCAGAACAGCTGAGTGAGATGCTGAATTTAATAAAGGGAGTGATTAAATACTTGTGCTGAGTGTACTCTGGCCCTACATTCTCCAGCCAGGATAGGCTACAGCTGCCCCTCAGTGCTGAAGGGCAGAGAATCTTTTCTCTATAGTTATCACCTCCAACCCCTAGCCAGACTAGAGACTAGTGGTTAACATCAATTAGCTTTTATAAAAAGATATTTATGGAAGCAGCTAGATAGCTCAGTGGACTGGGAGCCGGGCCTAGAGACCAGAGGCTCTGGACTCAAATTTGACCTCAGATACTTCCAAAACTCTATGCCGTGGGCAAGTCACTTAATCCCCATTGCCTAGCCCTTAACCTTCTTCTGCCTTGGAACCAACACCTATTATTGGTTCTAAGATGGAAAGTAAGGATTATTTTTAAAAAAAGATATTTACATCATAGACATAAACAGAAAAATATATACACTTTCCCCAACATGTCCAGGGTATTTTTTTTCTACCCCCTCAGTGTCTGGTGGACTAAATTTGAAATGTATGTCAGCTCCTAGATAGTACTTGGTCCCATCAAGTCTATGTACAGATGCAATACAGCTCCCGAATAAATCTTTCCACTGGGCTGGAGTCCCAGAAAAGTCATTTCAAAAGATGGCTCCTTATTCCTCAGGATCAATATTGGGTTGATTGTGGAACCAAGTATGGATTCAGCCAAATGCCTGTGAGTCATTCAACTTATCTTTTGAAACTCTGAAAACCAGAGACAACACTTCTTTGAACAGATATATGAACAAAGGAGTCACTGAGGTTGCCTAGAAGCAAATGAAATAAAGAAAGAGTAGCTGAAATAGATAGATTTGGTTCAGGTTTTTTTTATGCCTCTACAGCCAAACAAAGAGCCTCAGACGCTTAATTAGCCCTCTCACCTTAGGAAAGTACTCTTAGGTTTCCTCCATTATAAAATGAGAATAATAATAGCACCTACCTCCCAGGATTTATTGTGAGGTTCAATGAGAGAATATTTGTAAAGCACTTAGCTTAGTACCTGACAGAGTAGGAGCTTAATAAATATTCATTTCCTTACCTTACCTTTCCCTCTTCTTCAATGTATAATTAACCAACCAGTTACAGAATGTCTATACATGATCTACAATCTATCTCTCTATATCTTTTCATGTCACCATGATTCTTCAGGAAGTAGCTCCCAAGCACCTTCCAAGTGGAGACACCATTGGTATGTGCCTGCTTATGTGCCAGACCCCATTACATACAGCTAAAAATATAATAAAAATAGGAAATTTTGTCTAGACAACACTCTAGAAACCTACCTTCATACCTAGACTTGACTTTCTCAGGCCAAATAACCTTCCACATTCATCTCCAGCAATAAGGAGAGAGTCACACACCAATGGGCTTTGGAGTTACAGATTTTGCAATACTTAGCAAACTAAGATTGATTTGTCAAATATTTTTAAAATGAAAATAGTTAATAATATTTAGATGCTTCTTGGAATTTACATTTATCTTGTCATCACACCTTCAAAGACTATTTTTTACCCTTGAGAATAGTTCTCAGAGTGGCCATCTTCTGGACAGTTAAAGTTCAGCTTTAATGCTTTTTTTTTTTTTTAATTAATGCTTTTGTTACTCTTTCATGCAGAGAGAGCATTTCTGCTGAGCAGGTTACTCATTGGGACTCCAGGTCTGCTTCCTCTCTACAAAGTGACTCTCATTGATCTTCTAGCCTTCTCATAAGTCCATAGCCGGTATCTTCTTTAATGCCAGAGGTCATTTCTCAAAAGCCTGTTAGAAGGAGAAAGGAATGATCTAAGAAAAATGGCCACTGCCAAAATTTCAAAGGTGCAGGTGGGACAGAAAAAAATGATCTTCGATGCTCCACTTTGCTTACCGTCTTAAACTGCCAGACAACACCACCAAGTGGTTATATATGGAACCCTTTTATTTTTAAACTTTTTTAAAAATTGCTTTTGCTTTGGGAGACCATTTTAGTTATTTCTTCCTTCATTTTTCAGTGGAGAATTTCCTGTTATTGTGGCATACACTGAAGATATCTGGACCACAAAAATGTTCATTTTGATTTTTTCTTTTTGAATTATCATTTTTATGCTGTCATCACATTTTCTTATTACAGCTCTGACTTTAGTGCTGAATTTAGTTCTGTATTTTGCTTCTTTTGGGTAAAACTGCTACCTATTGATTTATTTTAATTTTGCTGATATACTTTCTTAAAATTGGGGTATAGTATTTCTTTTGGAAGTATACTTTATTTTTCTTTTTAATTTTAATTATCTTTATTTTTCTTTCATTTTAATTTTCTTTTTATGCTTATGATGCTATTTTATTTTATTCTTTTACTGAAGTTATTTTGTATTTTATTTTGTTTTTTTTTTTAATTTTACCTTCTATCTTAGAATCAAACTGTATATTGGTTCCAAAGCAGAAAAGCATATGGACTAAACAACAGGAGTTAAGTGACTCGCTCAGGGTTACACAGTTAAGTGTCTGAGGTCAGATTTGAGCCCATGACCTCTTGTGGATTTTATTTTGAATGTTGTTTTATTTTTGAAGTATTCTATGTTTCCTTTTTCTCTCTATAACAACTTTCACTGTTTCTGCACATTGTATTGGTATGGCACATTTGCATGTAAGTACCTTAATTATGCTAACAAAATGATAATTGTTATTGAATAGTGTATACATGGAACCCTGCTTTTTACTGTGGATAATTTGCTAATATTTGATAATACTGTCACAACCACAAAGCCATTTTGAAGTTTTGCTTATTTGTTTGATCAATTAGAGAACTGCCCTTTGATGATCAACCAAATGTTGGTTTATGGATCAACATTGTAGAAATATGAGTGTATAGGAAAACAATATACACAATAACAGCAATATTGGATGGTGATTATATGTGAAAACTTGACTACTCTCAACAATGCCATGATCTGGAACAATCCTGAAAGACTTACAATGAGGAATGCTATCCACCTCCAGAGAAAGTATTATTGGAGTCATCTTTCACATCAGTGTAGCTTTGATTTTATTTGTGGATTTTGGTTATGTATGACTTTGCTCTTAAAACAATGACCAATATGGAAATGTGTTTTGCATGACAATAAAAATAAAAATAAAAAATATTTTAGAAGTGAGTGTATTCACTTCTTATGAATGTTGACATTCATAAGGGATTACTGATATTTGGAGTAGACCCTGTGTGGGTGTGACTAAGGATATTCTAGAAGCCTCAAAAGTCAAAGTAAAATAGTTGGGGAAGTTTAGAATAGTCTATTTTGGGGAAAAGATACGACAATACATTGAGAATGTGCTCAATGAATACTAGACCACTCTATAATAACCTGACAAAATTCAGGAAGCAGGTAGTATCAGGAAACTGGGATACTATCCTCTAAGAAGCAGAGAATTACAGAAATGTTGAAAAATTAATTATTGCAGGTGACGACATTGTATGGCAGTTTTCACCCACAAAGGAAACTAAGCCAAAATCCTCAAACTCAGACACTTCATTTCTAAATGAGGCATTTTCATATTCTGTACCAGAGATGAAAGTTCCACCTATGTTTAGGCTGAGGACTTATTTTCCTAAATCAAATAGAAATCTAACCCCTTCAAAATAGAAAAGATCCACCCAAGTGCCAAAAAAATAACCTACCTGTACATCAGAAGAGAATGAAATCCCCTAGGCTTTGAATGTGAGCAAGCACCAAATAAAATATCTAAGTACAAACATGGAGATTTAAGTAAGCAAAGGACAGGAATTTTCTGAGGAAAAAATACTTTTGCTCTCCTAAAGAAGATTCTATAGATATCTGGGCCAGCCATGCAACAGAACTCCTACAGATTTCTGACCAGGATGAGATAGATTGTTTGGCCCAGCATTTGAATACCTGCAGGATTCCGTGGACAAAAATATTCCTCAGGATTCACATATTTAAAATTCATACACAAACTCAAGATGTTCTACAGCCATAGCCAAATAGCCACAATGGTGACATCTGTCATGGATAGCCAGCAAAACTCAGCTAGACTAGTAGTGAGTGGGGTACTAACACCTACAGATACAGATATGGCCAGAATGAACCAGGTAGCCAATGAACTAAGGGGATGACTTGACTTAGGGATATTCCTAAAGAATGCTATAGCATTGAAACATTCCCTGAATTGGAATGACTTCAGACAAACCATATGAAATCATTTGAGCACTAGGAAAGGGATCTAAAATACTGTTGATATTGCAAAGATTCAACCCCAACCACAGGATCTCAAATAAAAAAGATGTGGAACTGGAAATTTTCAAGGCTTTCATGTCCGACCCCTTCATTTTCTAGATGAGGAAACTCAGGCATAGAATTTTCCAGCTAGTAAATGTCTAATTCTCAATTAAAATTCAAATCTTTTGACTCAAGGTTTATCATTATGTTTGCTGCAACCCTCAGCTGCCTCCTATATCATATTTAAGGCAATTTTTGAATGGTAAAACACACACACACACACACACACACACACACACACACACACACACACACACACACAAGAAGGAAGTCCTACATAAAGAGAGCCATTTGAAGAAACAGAAAATCTGGTGAGAACCCATGGGTTTTGGTTTTAAAAGATTGCTCTATTGCAAAAATGAATAATATAAAAATAGGTACAAGTGATAACATTTGTATAACCCAGTGGAAGTGCTTATTGGAACTGGGAGGAGGGAGGAAGAGGGGAGGAAAAGAAAATGAAATATGTAAACATGGAAAAATATTTTTAAAAGAAAAAGAAAAAAAGAAGTGAACCCATGAGATCCTATTCCATTTGGAAAATAAACAAGACAAGAATGAAACTCTAAGCATCTGACATCCAAATGCCAATATCAAGATAAAAAGAGAAAATGGCCATAGTATGCAGGTCCCCTGCCTGCAAGAGGAAAACACAGGACTGGTACTGAAAAAAAATCTAAGGGCTATGATGAAGTAGCTGCCTCTGAGTTCAAGCTTCTCCAATTGAACTGGTTGCTAGGTGAGAGTAGAGAAAGTCTTCTTCATTTTGAAATGTCTGTTTCTGAGCCCTTCACTGTCTTAGTCAGAATCTTGACATGTCTGTTTGGCAGTCTCTTTCACTTACAAAGAGCATGTCCATTAGCATCTACTTCCTCACAAGCAATAGAGACTCAGTTTAAAACTGACGACACAAAAAGATTTAGCTGAGCCATGAGTTTTATCATCTCTCATTAAGAAGAAAAAAGAAGTGGGACCAAGCCATTTCATCTCTCAGGAGTGTTGGAATAATGTGGAGGAGAATTCAATATCAACAGTCATGTAATTAAAAACATATCATGTAAGCTATATGAACAATTATTTATGCCATTCAAATTGATTTTGGTACCAAGTTGTTGGAGTCCTGTCCAGGGACAATATAAATAGTATAATAATGCCTCTACCTTTGGAAGCAGAGATTCTTAACTTGGGGTCCATAAAGACAAGTCTCTATGTGAAAACTAATCTCTAACTGGAATTTAATATTTCCTCCAACTATGGATTTTTAAAAATGTTATTCTAAAAAGGGATCCATAGACTTCACTAGACCACAAGATTGGTCCACGACTCGTCCAAAAAAAAAATGTTAATTTTTCTTCTAGAAGAAAGTTAATCCCCTTGAAATATCTGGGGGCCAGATCCAAGAATGGCATAATAATGGGAGTCTTCCCTAGCTGTTCTTGTCCAGTATCTAGAGTTTCTAATAGAGTAGGATTAGAAGAGGCCTTGCTTTTAAGATAAATAAGCTCAATGTGTATAAGATCATTTACTCTGCTCTGGGGCTCTCCTGCATGTGGAAGCAAGTGGAAAGTGAAGACATCATGCCATATGTTATAATGTCAAGTAAAGTGATTATTTGTACAAGCTGATGAGTGGTTCTCCATGGAAAATAGCCTGTTCAATAGTCACATATGCAAATGGATGTGGATATCCCAAAGGTTGATCTCTATAGGCCAAGCTGGGTTAAAAGAAATAGAAAGTGAGACCAGGATTGTCAATGGGGAGATACCATTGAGGAAGTACACTTTAAGCAGTTCATGTTTTACAAAACTATCTTTTTTTTTTTAAGTTTATTTATTTAATTAATTTAGAATATTTTCCCCATAGTTACACAATTCATGTTCTTTCCCTCCCCTCCTCCCACCTACTCCCATAGCCAACAAGCAATTCCACTGGGTTTTACACGTATCAATGATCAAGACCTGTGTCTATATTATTGATATTTGCAATAGTGATCATTTAGAATCTGCATCCCCAATCATGTTCCCATCGAACCATGTGATCAAGCAGTTGTTCTTCTTTTGTGTTTCTACTCCCACAATTCTTTCTCTAGATATGGATAGCATTCTTTCTCATAAGAATTGTCCTGGATCATTGCATTGCTCCAAGTAGAGAAGTCCATTACATTTGATTGTGCCACAGTGTATCAGTCTCTGTGTACAATGTTCTCCTGGTTCTGCTCCTTTCACTCTGTATTAATTCCTGGAGGCTGTTCCAGTTCACATGGAATTCCACCAGTTCTTCATTTCCTTTTAGCACAGTAGTATTCCATCACCAACAAATACCACAATTTATTCAGCCATTCCCCAATCAAAGGGCATCCCCCTATTTCCAATTTTTTGCCACCACAAAGAGTGGCTATAAATATTTTTGTATACATATTTTTCCCTATTATTCCTTTGGGGTACAAACCCAGCAGTGGTATGGCTGGGTCAAAGGGCAGGCAATCTTGTAAAGCCCTTTGGGCATAGTTTGGCATAGTTCCAAATTGCCTTTCAGAATGATTGGATCAATTTACAACTCTGCCAGCAATGCATGTGTCCCAATTTTGCCACATCCCCTCCAACATTTATTACTTTCCTTTTATGTCATATTAGCCAATCTGCTGTGTGAAGTAGTACCTCAAAGTTATTTTGGATTTGCATTTCTCTAACTATAAGAGATTTAGAACACTTTTGTGCTTATTGATAGTTTTGATTTCTTTATCTGAAAGTTGCCTATTCATGTCCCTTGACCATTTATCAATTGGGGAATGGCTTGATTTTTTTGTGCAATTGGCTTAGCTCCTTATAAATTTGAGTAATTAGACTTTTGTCAAAGGTTTTTGTTATGAACAAAACTATCTTAAGAGATAATATTAATAAGTGATAACTTTCCTTTTCAAAAACAGAGGAACTGTTCCAAATTGCCAGGAATCCTCAAATGTTTGATATACATTCTTCTTGAGAGTTAAGTCACACTAGATGTAGATCCCTAGGCTTTTTACCTTTGCCCTCGGAGTATCCAAAAATTACACCAAAGTTACATCACCGGCACCCTTCCCCTGTGTTGTTAATCTGTATGGAATACGTCATTTGAGATTTCTGTGGAAATGATGGAATAGAACTGATTGGAAGTCATGGAATCCTATAGGTTATCTATGAAAAAAGGTTGAATATTATGCTTTCCCACAGACTCATCCCATATGTGTAATGAATATTCCAATATGGACCCTAGGCCAATGTTGGTGAAGTAATGACATGTCCGTGCCCAGCCAATATTCCAGGAACTACTCTGTTGCCCCTCTTCCCAGTGCCAGGGGACATTTTTTGCATGCCCCTCTCCGCTGTCTAACTGCCCAAAGCAAGCACTTCCTTGTCTGCTCTCTCTGGTAATGGAGGGCAAAGGGGCTTATAGACAGCTTGAATTTGCCTTCTGGGCACTCAAACTTGAAAGCATTCACTAATACTGCCCGAAGCTATGAAATGTTTTTTGTCAAATAAGTTGGACCATAAATGTAACCAAATATGCCCAGAAAAAAAAAATCCTCCTCCTAATATCATGGAGTATAAGGTCCATGGATGATCAGATTGAAAGAAAGTCTGTGGTTTTCATAAAATGAGGAATCTGTTTGTCCTTCATTTTATTCTTTTTTTTTAAACTCTTAACTTCTGTGTATTGGCTCCTAGATGGAAGAGGGATAAGGGTGGGCAATGGGGGTCAAGTGACTTGCCCAGGTCACACAGCTGGGAAGTGGCTGAGGCCGGGTTTGAACCTAGGACCTCCCGTCTCTAGGCCTGACTCTCAATCCACGGAGCTACCCAGCTGCCCTGTTTGTCCTTCATTTTGAAGATCAATAGCATCATGGAGTAATGTCTTGATTTGCTTATGAGCTGAATTTAAGTAAGGTAGTGTTGCACAAAGCTATCTGCCTCACTCTCTTTTCCAGAGTCCAGGGCAAGAAAAAATCAGGATGACTGGCAATAACCTCAACTTCTTGTCTGACTAATTTCCACAGTGCCTGCCCCAGCTACCTTCATAGCCATTGGCACAAATTGTTCTCACCTACCAATCCACTGAGAGAAGTCTTCACATGCTTAGGGTAGATATCCCCCTAACTCATTGATGTGTTTGAGGCCTGTCAGTTTACTTCAACCTGGTTTAGCCCATTTGCCAAGACAGTTTTACCAGGGTATGACTATTGTGACTGCTGCAGCTTATTGAAGCAACAGGTGAGAGTTGGATAATAGTAAATACCAAAAATGGGTCCTTAAAAAAAAAAAAAAAAAAAGCAGTCCTTAAAAAGACTCAGGCAAGCCCTCACACCAGAGGTGTTCATTCTCCTTGAATACTCTAAATACTCCAATGAGGCACACATCATGATAGCACAGTTTGGCTTAGATACCTTGGTAATTCCTGAAAACAATTTCCTGAAAGGCACTTGCTTTTTGCCTTGCCTTGTTTAATGCACATTCCTTTGTAATACTCTGAGTCTACAGAAGTCTTTCACCCAGGCCTTTTCTTTACCCCAACCCTTCACCAGTTTTTGTCAAAATCACAACAATTTTCCTTTTATTGTAATAGATATGGTGTAAGAGGGAAAAAGGAGTTTTTGATTGGATATAATATTTAAAGGTGTGGTCGCGAGGGAATTGAATAACTATCAATCCCCAATTAAAGAATAACCTCAAGTCAAAATGACTTTTATGGAAGTTTATTTACAAGTGTTGAGAGGAAGAGGAAATAAGGAAATGAGAGAGAGGATAAGAAAAGTAATCTAACACACTAGGTATATTGCTCCAATCCCCTAGTTTAACCCAGATAGATCTAAATAACCCTCAACAGAGGGAGAGTCAGCAGAAAAGTCAGAAGGCTCAAGTCCGGAGGGCCCCAGAGGCGAATGAAGCAAAAACTTCAGTCACAGAGTCTCTATTGAAAGGGAAGTTCCTTAAGAGAATTTCAGGAAGATTCGGTGTTTACACTCACCACATGGAATTCCAAAGGAAAGATTTATGAATAGTCTCACCAAAGTCTCAGGGTCCGAGCTCCAAAGCTCTGTGAACAAGAAACCCAGCTAAGCTCACTGAACTCTCTTTTAAAGGGGCTTCTTTTGCATCACTTCCTGTGCCTTTCTCTTAGTTTACATGTCCAATCACAACAGATGCTTTTCTTAGGACTGTCCAGGAGGTAGTCAGTAAATTTTGATTTTGCTCACTCTAGCACATGTGAGTCACAGACCTCCCAACTTGTGAATTAAGTGGAGATGTTTTCACCTTAGGTGATTAAATCTAAAGATGGACAGGGTAGATTTAATCTAATTATCACAATGGAAAACATGGGTAATGTTTCATTTTTATAATTGATTCTATTCTGTAATTGATCCTATTCTTTATTACTGCCCCACCTTGTACAATTGCTCCTCGTATTTCTTTGTCTCTTTGCCTATGATCTAAATTTAGAAATTCATTTTTTTGCTAATCATATACTCTTGCCTCAAGAAAATCTATTATCCTTGAAGGATGTTAATGAACACTATGGAGTCTAGTCTAGTATCTTTACATGATAAAGCTCTTTCTAGGATGCCTGGTTTGTTATCCAAAGTAGTCCACTATCTCTGACCTTGAAGATGCACTTAAACAATGAACATTTCTTAGACCCAGGATGGAAAGAAGAGGTTCTTATCAGCCCTTCATTCCCACTTTCCAAACAATCATGGTCCTCACCCAGATATTCTGCCAGGCCTGTAACCAATTGCATTGTTTTCTACACCTACCCAACTGTTCTTCTTTTATACTTTCCAAAACTATGGGAAAGCTGGTAAGCCCTACCTCAGGGTCTTTGGTCACTGAGAAAAGCCATTGAACTAATTTGTTACTGCTAGCCTAACTAATAAATTGATCATGCTCAGACATGATCTCCCAGTTTACCTTAATTTTCAAACTTGATTAGGAGTCTATGCAGATGGAGATTTTTTTGGTTTTGGTTTTGACCAAACCTCGTGAAGGTCTGGGGAACAAAAAAGCCTGAGCAAAAGAATATATAATGCCCACCCTTACCAATCTTCCACCTATGAGACAATACACCAAAGTACAAGGGTTTAAAAAAAAAAAAGAATATATAATGGACTCAGAGTATAACAAAGGAATGTGCATTAAATTGGTTAGATTAAAATTGTGTTATTTAAACAAATTTACCTCAAGGCTATAGCAGTGGTTCCCAAACTTTTTGGGCCTACTGCCCCCTTTCCAGAAAAAATATTACTTAGCCCCCTGGAAATTAATTTGTTTTAATTTTAATAGCAATTAATAGGAAAGATAAATGCACCTGTGGCCATCACCACCCCCCTGGATCACTGCAGCGCCCACTTTGGGAATCACTGGTGTAAAAGTGAAATTTGGGAGATGCTATCTAAAAGTATATATATTTTCTATGGACACGTGGAAATTATCAAACTACATTTCCCATGGTCCAACGGGTTTCCGTTTCCAGTTCTTTGGGCATGGGGACACCTACGTCTCCACGCAGAGAAGAGTTTAAATCTCCTGGGTTGGGGGGAGTGGTCTCTTGGCCAGCAGACTCGGGAGGAGACAGGAGACAATTATGGCTAGGCGGCAAGTTTTGAATGCTTACAAGCGCGTGATCTAATAACTTTATCTATCAGCATGGCTTTAATTAAAATGCTAATATTTATATTTATAGCAGCGCTTATTATTTTTTATCATTATACTGGGCTATAGGGTAAGGTGGTATATATTTAAAAAAATGGGTTTATCATGAAATTGACAAATGGGTTATATCTTCCCACATAGAGAGATGCACATTTTCAGATATGGCCAATGTGTAGATTTGTTTTACTTACCTATTGTTACATGGGAGGAATTTTTGTGGGGTAGTTATTGGGAGAAGAGAGATACTGTGATAATGATGCCACGGAAAAAAGTGTCATTTAAGTATTTTTTTAATACACTAAAGGTAAAGGAAATTCAAAGGGAGACACAAACAAGATAATTTCAAAATTATTTTTATTAAAATTTTTCCAGAATACATACTGATACAATTTTTAATAGTTTTTTTTTTTACATTTTGCAATCTATGTTCTCTCCCTCCTTCCCATCCCTCCCTCTCTCCCCAAGACTGCAGGTAATACAACATAGGTTGTACATGTGTTATTATATAATACATATTTCCATGTTCATCATGTGAAAAAAGACACAAATCATTTACATTAGAGAAAAATTCAGAGGGGAATAAAATGAAAAATGGCATGCTTCAGTCTGCATTCAGTCTCTGTCAATTCCTTCTGTTAAGGTGGATATCCTTTTTTGATCATCATAGATTATTGCTCTTACTGTGTATATCATTTCCCTAGTTCTGCTCACTTTATATCACTTCATATAAGTCTTTCAAGTTTTCTTGTGATCATTTTTCATCATTTTTTATTGTGCAATTATGTCTCATCTCAATCATATACCTTTCCCCAATTGATGAAATATCTCTTCAGTTTCCATTTCTTCAGCACCACAAAAACAGCTGCTATATTTTTGTACAAGTAGATCCTTTTCCCCTATCTTTGATATCTTTAGGATACAGATTTATCAGTGGCATTGCTAAGTCAAAGGCTATGCAGTTTTATGGCCCTTTGGGCATGGTTGCAAATTGCTCTCCATGTATTTCCATGAGAATTGCTGGATCACACTTCACGGTTCTACCAAGATTGTATTAGTGTCCCAATTTTTCCACATCTCCTCCAACTTCTATCATTACCCCTATTTGTCATATTAGCCAGTTTGATAGGTATGAGGTGGTATTTCAGAGTTGCTTTAATTTGCATTTCTCTAATTAATAATGATTTGGAGCATTTTTTCATATAACTAAAGAAAGCTTTGATTTCATCTGAAAATTCTTTGTTCATATCCTTTGACCAGTTGTCAATTGGGGAATACTTTGTATTCTTATAAATTTGACTCAGTTCTCTATGTAGTTGAAAGATGAGGCTTTGGTCAGAGGCACTTACTACCAAAAAATAAAAAATAAAAAAATTCCCAAAGTGTTGTTTCCCTCTTGGTTGCATTGATTTTGTCGAAATTCATACATTGAAGAAAGCCTCAAATCTGCTCTGCAACTCCCAGTTTTTTCTTCTCAAGCTGAAATGCTATAACAAAAACCTAATAAATGCCTGGTGATTGTGTATAAATTGTGTATATATAATGTATCTGTATATACGTATTACACAAAACATATACATAAATTGTTTATATGTATGTATGTATAGACATGAATGTAGACATACATACATTTACAAAATATAAACCTTGGCAGTTTGCTCCCATTACAGATGACTTCCCTCATCAAGTATGCTGGATTGGATTTCTTTCTTTTCCCTAATAATACACATAATAGCATTAAAAGCTGTTTGACCCTGTCTATAAAATGTTTTTACCCACCAGACCGGAACTCCCAGTTTCCCAACGGGAAGCTTCCGAAGGGGAAATACAACGCCCAAGGAGTCGTGGGGACTCTGGTAAACGGGACTCAGCCACCTTTAGACAAGTAGGTGACCCCCAAAGGCATTGCCTGCTTGATTTTAACACTCTGGGTCTGGAAATTAGCAGCCGCTACCGACAGGCACTGTGTAGAACACCTGCTGCAAATCACCCACGCCCGGCTTCCACTGGAAGTGAAAGGACCCGGTTATACGAATTCTTTATGCGCTGGTGACAAGAAAGGCCTCTGGAATGACGCAAATTCTCTGCGCCAGAGACAGCCGAAGGACCTTTCCTGCCTCCGAGCTGTCTCAGTGGGCGCCATTGTTCCTTACTGGGAGGAGCTCCCTCTCCGGTACTAGGTGCTGGCCCTTCCTCGAAGACATGCCGCTCTACGAGGGTCTGGGGAGCGGAGGGGAGAAAACGGCGGTAGTGATCGACTTGGGTGAAGCCTTCACCAAGTGAGTCGGGCGGACTCCGCCACTTTAATTTCGGGGTCCACGGGCGACCCGACATCTCTCAGCAGGCCCGGCGCCCCTCCGAGGATGAGCAGCTTTAGGGAAAGCTAGAACAGGAGGACCAAAGGATAGGTCCCGAGGGTGGAAGAAAACGGAATGAGCTACGCTCCTACCCCGGTTTTGGCATTATTGGTGCCTTCGGAGTCGTTTGGATAGGGGATGGCAATACTGATTTTTCGATACAGTAAACATTAAGCGCCTACTGGGTGCCACACACTTGTGCTAAGCGCTGGGGATACAAAAAGAGGCAAAAGACAAGTCTTGCCTTAAAGGACCTTACAATTTAATGGGGAAACAATATGCAAACAAATATATACAAAGCAAATTGTCTACCGGATAAATAGGAAATTAGCGGAGGAAAAGCACTGGAATTGAGAAGATTGTAAACACCCTCATCCCAACCCCCCCACCTCCCTTTCCATTGGGCTAGTTTTCTTAGGAAAGAAGAAACCAAGTTGTAATGCTAGATGATGATGTTCATCAAATATTTACTTTTTGGCTAATTTTATTCTGAACGTAAAACATCTCAAAATGACTATTTCCACATACATGGTAAAACAGAACTATAAATGAAACTTCAGGTTTCTGTTGTGTTCAGCTTGCTTTTCTTTTTAAGTTATGTAAGTTCAACCTGTAACTTTCAGAACTAAGCTGCTTGCTTTTGTTTCTGGTTTTTCTTTATTCTCATCTCTGCATTGGCATAAAAAAGATGCCTCAGTGATTTCTCACTTCCATCCCTCTTCAACCCCTTCCCTCTTTACCGATTGGGGAGAAAAAGAAGAAAGACCCGAATTATTCATCCTCTACCAATACTGGATGCTGTGGATAAAAGCTTTTTAAACCAATGCCAAGAGGGAAAAAATCAGGGGCAAAGATAAGCAGGTTAGCTTTGAATGTTACAGCTCCTTCCTGTAAAGGAACGAGGGGAGGCAGAACATGAAGGATTGCTAGACTTAAACATCCATGAAAGCAAATATCTTGTCATTATTTTTATGCCTACCCCAGCTATGCCATTTCATAAAGGATTTTTAAGGAAAATTAATGGTATGCATATAAAAAAAAAACAAGAAAGAGTACAGTTGTTAGAGGGCTTGAAGCCCATGATGATGAGATTATGTGACATGAAGCAGCTTCAGTTCTTGATCTTTTTCTAAAGAAATTGGGAATAGAAACTATATTGGTTCCTAAAATGCATAAGGTAGAAGAGATGTTAGATGGGGCAGCTAGGTGGCTCTAGGCCAGGCCTAGAGACAGGAGATCTTGGGTTCAAATATTACCTCAGACACTTTCTAGCTATATGACCCTGGGCAAGTCACTTAACCCCCATTGCCTATCCCTTATGCTCTTCTGCCTTGGAACCAATAGTTAGTATTGATTCTCAAATAGAAAGTAAGATTTAGTTTGGGTTTTTTTTTTTAAAGATGGGGAGGAGAAAGAGGAACTTTAGAAATAATCTGGTCCAAGCTCTTCATATTCTAAATTTAGAGACTGAGACCCAGAGATGGGAAGTATTTTACAGGTAGTAGTTGACTTGGAACTCTAGTCCAACTTAAGCTTCCTGTCTTTTGCTATACATTGTTTCCATTTTATCATATGCCTAGGAACAAGGGAGTGTTTTCTTATTCATTTCTGAATCATCCACAGCTCCTAATACAGTAGTGTAAATTCCCCAAATTATCCTTGAATGAACAGTGAAAGTGACTGTTGAGAATAATAATCCTTATTGTTAATAGAGAATGGAGAAGGGACCTCGCCAGAAACCATGGAGGTACGCCTATTCCCAATGGCAGTGACCCTATGGAAACAATATACTCAAGAAATATGATTACTAAAAAATTTATCCTGATCGATATAGTGATCCAAAATAATTTCAAAGGACTCGTGATGAAAAGACACTATCCACTTCCAGAGAGAGAATTGATGAACTCTTAATTACAGATTGAAAGATAATTTTCCTACTTTCTCTCCCTTGCTTTTTTTAAGACTATGAGTAATATAGAAATATGTTTTGCATTATTTCACATGTATAATTTATATATTGCATGCCTTCTCAGTGGGGTTAAGAGGGAGAGAATTTGAAATTCAAAATCTAAAAATTTTTGGCAATAATTTTTGAACAAATAAAAAGAATTAGTGGGATAATAATTGCCATAATATATGAAATAAAGATAAGAAAGTGAATAAAGACCTAAATTTCATGCCCTGAGGATTTGGAGGATTCTAGTGCCCCTATAGCTGATTGGAATATAAGGAAGATGAGAATGGTTAGAAGGAAGATGGTAAGTTTTGTTTTAGGTAGCAGTGATAAATCCAAGTAGAACCTGTAGCCAAAAATACTAGTCAGGAAAAGGATTAAATTTAAGATTTAAATAAAAGTTCAGAGAGCAGCTGGATGGCTCACTAAATAGAGAGCCAGGACCAGAGATGGGAGGTTCCAGGTTCAAATGTGACACTTCCTAGCTGTGTGATCCTGGGCAAATTACTTTTACCTAACCCTTACTGCTCTTCTGCCTTGGAACCAATACACAGTATTGATTCTAAGACAATAGATAAAGGTTTAAAAAATTAAATAAAAAGCAAAAGTTCAGAATGTTGTCTGAAAGCAGCATGGTTTTGATAGAAGGAGCAGTATATTAGGAAACTTCTCAGATATCTAAAACTATTTTGTCTTGACCTTTCTGTTACACTTGTTATAAAATCATAGATTCTCATGTGGTTATTTGCATTCACATATTTTCTTTGGTTTTGCATTGTAAACTCCATAAAGGCAAGAACTAATTCTTATTTCATCTCTGTATCCCCTGTACCTAACACATTATCTTGCATAAAATGTGATTAAGAACTGTTTAAACTGAAATCCCTAGTTTTAGTTGTCAGAATCTCTGAGCTTCGATTTCTTTATGTAAGAGATAGAAATTCCTATAAGATAGAGATAAGCATTATGGGGGAAAAAAGAAAATGTATTAGTTTCCAGCTTTAAACAATTGTCAACAGATTTTGATTCCTTTCAATAAAGAAGAAAAATCTTTCATTGTATTTTTCTTAATTGTTTCAGAAATATTCCATATTCTAATCTGAGCCTAGTAGATTTTTGCATTTCATGTCTGCAAGGTCCTTTAGAATAGTTGGCAAAATGCAAGCGAAGCTTCTTGTAATGTCATTGCTGTTACTTAGATGCTACAAAACTATTGAGTAATTGGCTTTAAATTTTTTAATTCTTTTCTAAGTTCCTAATAGATTTTTTCTTTATTCATGTAGTAAATGTATTTTCAGTGAAATATAAAATATATATATATATATATCCCATTCTCTTTGACCAGTATTAATTTCTTGCGTTCTTATTGCCTGTTACTTGAATCCTGTAGCTGTGTACATCTCTAGTGTGTGGGATGAAAATTGTGCATTATTCCCCAACATATATTGATTAGTATTAGTAATCATAGACTGGCAACTTCCTATAGAAAAATAGTGAAGTTAGGTACGTAGGAGATATCAATCTCTCCTTTGGAAGAGTAAAAGAAACCCCATCCCCAAATTAATATAGGCCTTTGATATTCTTCTCAAATGTGGCTAAAGACCCCCCTTTTTTTCTATTCTGTTGAAAGAAGTTCAGGGGTGACCTAATTCCTATTAGAGAAATCTCAAACCTTACAAATTATAATCTTAAATACAAGTCCTAAGCAATGCTATAGCCCAAGAAAATGTTTCAAAAGAGTATTTCAGCCTGATTGTTGCAATCTGATAAATCCTTGATAGGAAAAGGCCTAAAACCTGACTCAACTAAAAATTGTAAATTTAAGGAATAATCCCATATGCTTGGAAACACTCAGAAGTGTTGAGAAGGATTAAGGAGGGTAGAATAAGATATAGATGATGGGAAAGTGGAGATAGCATGGTGTTAGATTCCTATAAAATCTGAGTAAACTTAGGCTTCAGGGCCCACTGTTTCTAAGACCTCTCAAGCTATGGAGCCACTTTCTCTCTTTCTCTCTCCCTATGCCCACCCTTGTGAGGATATTGCCTATGCGCAGGTAGTGTTGTCTCACCCTTGCCCCCCCCCCTTTGGGAGGATGCTGTCTAGGCACAGACAGTGTTCCTCACTCTATGCCACCACCCCCCATCACCTCTGAATAAAGCCAAGTGAGCTCTGTCAGCATCAAGTCTCCTGTCTACTCATTAGAGTGATTCATGGGAGAACGAGCCCCACCAGAATTTCACTCCACACATCTAGTATGAGCAAAATTAGATTTTTTTTGAAGTACGTAGATCATCACTTCATATTCTTTAAATGTAATTTTACATATCTGCATTTTAAAACATTCAGTTACATGTATTTCTGGTTAATGTACCACCTGCACATGTGACCTACATAAATAGAAATGTCCACGTATAATCTATGTTTACTTGTAATTTTCTGATTTTATACTGCTTATATCTGTAGATTCAAGTTACTGAAGTGATTACCAATAAATAAACTTGGATAATAATTGGTTATGCATGTTTGGAATATTAAAGCTTAAATGACATGTCATTACTTTATAAATGCTTTGAAAACTGCAAAGTGTCCTTTAAATGTCAGGTGCTTTTAAATCTAAATATAAATTATTTCTTAGGTTACTTTTATCTCTAAAAACCTGTTATTTCATGAAGTTGTAATTGAAATCATGTAATCTGATACATTTCCGAATGATCGTCTCTATAGAAACTCTATAGAACAAGAGCCTGATTTGAGAGAAGGTGGATTAATTTAAGTTAATGTTTTTGGTTTTTTAGTTTTCTCTCAAGAAATAAGGAAGGGAGGGAGGAAAGAAAGAATCTTTAAAATCTTGCACAGTCAAGCAAAACAAATTCCTGTATTTACTATGTCCAAAAACCTACAATTAATATTGTGTGAAGAGTAAGAAGGACAACCATGTAAAGAATGGGTAAAGAGAAGATGAAGGAAAAAGTTATCAGAAAATATAATAAGATCAAAGGAAAGGAAAAAGAATTGTTTGTCTTTCATAGTAATTTAAGGTTTTACAAAGAATTTTTCTTACAACTGTGAGGTGGGTAGTACAATTATTTGCATTCTACAAGTGAAAAAATTGTGGTCCAAAGAGATTAAATGAGTAGTTTGGTGTAATACATCCAGCATCAGATACAAAATTAAAAACCCATTTCTTGTAACTCCAAGATGAAACAGACAAAAGAGGTCTGCAGAACATTTCAAGAATTTAGGAAGAATGAATGGAGAAGAGAGATATAACTATAATTGGAGCATCTTAGATGATAATCAGAAGGGAATTCTGTAGGTAAAAAAACTTTAATAAAATGTAAAGTAAGAAGTGTAGATCAGAATCAGTGGAAGTCTACTCACTTTCTATAAGTCTGTACATGAATGAACCAGATGTTAAATAGCCAGATACATTATCTTAAAACTTTGATTTATGCTTCCTTGAAATTATTAGAGAAATAGTATTTATAGGCTTTAGGAAATATTATTGATTTGCATGCTATACTCATTGTCATCTCATTTTTTTTAAGAAACAGTTGATTATCTTGACAATATAAAATGTTGAAAAATATTTTGTATTTATGCTTATCAGGTGTGGGTTTGCAGGAGAAACTGGTCCAAGATGTATAATCCCTAGTGTAATCAAGAAAATCGGAGTGTCCAAGGTACTTTGAACAACTACATAAAATAAATGTCTTCTTGTAAAATATTTAAATTACAGCTTCAGAAAATAACAATTAGGCTAAATTATTTGCACTACTTGACAGAGGAATTTTGAAGGAAAAGTTTATGGTCACAGTTAATAGTCTTCAATTTTTAACAAATGCTCCCTTTCATAAGCCATGTGGTTTATCACAACTACTTAGTAGTACAATAGACTACAAAGTAGATAACTAAATATTTTGGCATAGGTTCCTCTTCCCAAGTGAAAAAATATGTGACTGAAAACTTTTTAAAAATCATGTAGAGATTTCTTCATTTTCTAGAAATTCATAAGCTAAAAATGTAATTAGTATTTATAGTATCGTGTAAAAATAAGTAGAATCCCTATAGAATTGTTTTTCAAATTATGGGAAACTTGCTTTATAATGTTACTGTGGTACAAAAGAAAACCCTGATGACTAGTAACCAGCTGAGCCCTTTAACCCTGACTTCTCTCTAGTACTTTTCTAAATTCTTTGACTTTTTACTTTTGACTAACAAAAGTATTAAATACTTAATAAAAGTTTTACATTGTCTTTTATATTTGTTAACAAGGAATACATTTAACAGTATCTAAGAATTTCATGGCTAAATGAAAGTATCTTTCAAATCTACAAAACAAATGGTTTTGAATTATAGATAAGGTAATAATTACATTTTAATTTTTTTCAGCCTATTAAAGTTGTTCAATATAATATTAATACAGAAGAATTGTATGCTTATCTAAAGGAATTCATCCACATATTGTATTTCAGGTAAGAGGTGCTTTTTTTCTTTTCATTAGCATCTTTTGTGATCAGTTATCTTTCTTTATAAATCCATGAACATATTTGCCAGTAATATTTAGTTGCTTTGTGTCACATTCACTAGTTTTAGAAGTAAATTTGCCCTCCCCAAGTATCCATTCCAGTTCCCATCTCTCTAACAGATTTGGGTCTGTAGCCAACTGGAAATGTAAATAAAAAGAATTGCGAAGTTGGATTGGGGGCATAAAGGAGCTCCCCTTTTCCCAGGGTACTTGAAGACACCTATAGAAAAATTTGAGTAGAATGTTAAACTCCCTGCTTCCTAATTTAATTATTAGATATCTTAAGCTTGTGAATGATTGCTTTGCTTGAAAAATGAACTAATAAACCAGCTTGTAAACAAATGAAGTTTCTACATTTTAAGTTTAAAATAAGAAATTTACCTAGAGAAATCACAAATAAATGTAATAAAGTATTCTAAATAGTATCTTTTACAGATAATAATGCAATGATACAAGGAACACTAGGAAAAGATAAAGATCCAAATGGAAGCTTAATAATGACATCCTCAGTAATGAATATGTCAAAGACTAAATCATAAAAACAATTAACTATGTCAAAGAATAACTTTGAGCCCAAAAGAAAATTTCTGTCTTGCAACTGCAGCAGTCCTCAATAGAAATATCTTAATCTCCTTCTGCTTGATATTTCCTTATCCATAAAATGAGGAGGTCAGACTCGGAGATCTCAAAGGTTCCCCATGATTGCTAATGCACTAACAAATAATGATCTAAGTAAACAACTTTTTTAAAAAACTAGAAAATAGCCCAAAATAAGCATAAGACGAAAATTTGAAAACTAGAGAAGAATTGGATAAAATTAAAAACAAAATAATAAACAATTACTAAGCAAAATTGGAAAGTTATTTCTTTGAAAGGACTAACAAAATTGATCAATCCTGAGCTAAGCTAATTAAAAGAGTTGCCAAACTATTTGATACTGGCTTTTAAAAAGCAAATTTTGTGGGGCAGCTGGGTTGCTCAGTGGGTTGAGAGCCAGGCCCAGAGACGGGAGGTCCTGGGTTCAAATCTGGCCTCAGACACTTCCTAGCTATGTGACCCTGGGCAAGTCACTTAACCCCCATTGCCTAGCTCTTACCACTCTTCTGCTTTGTAACCAATACCCAGTATTAATTCTAAGATGGAAGATAAGGGTTAAAAAAAACAAGTTTTGATCAATAGGACAAAATAATTTGTTCAAGAAATCAAAAGAATCAATTGAACTCAATAACCCCAAGTTTACTAAACCAGGAGACCCAAATTACTTAGAGAAGAATTCCCTATTTGACAAAAACTGGGAAAACTGAAAAGTCATTTAAAATAAATTAGGTTTTGACTAGCATATTTAACCATACACCACAATTAGCTTAAAATAGACATAAGACTTCAATATAATAAATTTTTTTTTATTAAAAAGTAAAAGAGCTATGGCTAGGGAGAGAATTCTTACCTATACAAGGAATAAAGCATACTCCCAAAAAAGTAGCCGATTTGTATTATAAGAAATTGAAAAGCTTTTTCATAAACAAAATCAATGTAGCCAAAATAAGAAGAAAAGCTATTACTCAGGAAAAGAACTTATCAAATATCCCTGATTAAGAGTCCTATGTAAAAGATGTATGGGGAATCACTAGATGTAAAAGATCAAGAGCCAGTCTCCAGTGGATAAGGGGTTAAAACCAACAGTTCCTAAAAGATAACTACAAGCTATTAATCCTATAAAAGATTGCACCAAATTACTAACATCAAATCAAAACAGCTCTGAGATTTTCTCTTTTACCCAGCAATTGGCATAGATGACAGAAGATGGAAACAATCGATGTTGAGGGATTCGGGGAAGACAGACAATATATTAATGTGCTATCAACAAAGCTAAGATCAAGTCCAACTATACAGAAAAAAGATTGCATAAATACACAATTATTATTATGTATTTACTAATTTTGTGTATTTTAATATTGTATATATTATCTATTAATAAAATACTTGAAAAGCAAAGTAGGTGCTCATCATTTGGGAAATGGCAAAACAAAATGTCTTAAATGAAGGTAATTATTGCATTGAAAAAAATTAAAAGAACTCAGAGAGGGTTTAGAGGTGGTTGGGGTGATCTATGTACTGATGCAGAACAAAGTGAGCAAAATCAATCAAAATAGGCTCCAACAAGATAAAGGAAAGGAAAATGAAATTGTACATTAATTATGATGATCAAACTTTAGTCTGGAGAAGAGTTATGAAAATGTACTTTTCTCCCTTCATAGTAGAGGTTGGGGGCTATAGCAGTGGAAAATTAAAGTCCTTCAGTGCCTAAAGGTACTATTCTGGGAACTTAGCTCTTTTGCATGTTGCTTGTATTTGCTGTTAAATTAAAGTATAAATGAATCAAGATTTTTTCTCAGCTCTTCTAAGTCTCTTTGTGTCTACACCCATGGGCTAATTTAGTTATAAACTGTCTTAAAAATTAGTCATATCAATTTCTTAATAGAAGAAAAATCTCAAAATACCAATTTTTTAGATTGCATTTTTGTAAGCTTTCAAAAATAAATTTCATTCTTTTTCAGACATCTCTTAGTGAATCCCAGAGACCGCCGAGTTGTGGTTATTGAATCTGTACTGTGTCCTTCCCACTTCAGAGAAACACTCACCCGTGTTCTTTTCAAATATTTTGAGGTATCTACTTTTTTACTAAATACTTAAATTATTTTGAAGTAGAATTCTGAAAGAGGAACAATAGAGAACTTTAGTGAGGTTTTTTTTCCCACTGTTTACAGTGTTACACTGATTTTTTTCTTTAACTGTACATTGAGCAATGTTTTCACAAAGTGAGATCATTTGGTAGAATAAATGATAGAGATGAATTGAAGGTTTTTTCTTCAGAAATAAATACATTGCTTTAAAAAAAAGATTACCTTAGGATTGCTTCATTTACCTATTTCAGTTCAACACTATAAAATTTGGAATACTAGCACACTTTTGATTTAATTAGTTTTTATTGGCCTACTTTCAAACTCTTTCTAATTCAAAAGGAGTGCTCAGTGATTTGAAGTTTTTTAGTGAGGTTTTTTTTTAAACCCTTATCTTCCATCTTGGAATCAATACTGTTTATTGGTGCCAAGGCAGAAGAGTGGTAAGGGTAGGCAATGGGAGTTAAGTGACTTGCCCAGGGTCACACAGCTAGGACGTGTCTTGAGACTAGGTTTGAACCCAGGACCTCCCAGCTCTAGGCCTTGCTCACAATTCACTGAGCCACCCAGCTGCCCCCTAGTGAGTTTTTTAAAGGTCTTTTTATCACCCATCACCTTGATGCTTTCTATTCTGACTTTCTGAATTATTTAATTATTTCAAAGTTTCATTGGTATGGTCTACTAAGGTAGTCCCCTCTACAGTCTTCAGAACTTACTGTGGCTGAAGAAACTAATAACCACAATTGTGGCCACCCTTCTTGTGATGAGCATGCATGTTTTGGTGGAAGTTTTTAAGCCCATGGATTAGGGATATTTGAGCCAAATTTACCTTGACATTTACCTGCCAATTATTTTTAAATTTCTTCTATACTAGGTAAAATTCTTTTAGTTTGATACTCTAGAAGCATTTTTAAACTTTAATGTCACTGCAGAAATATTGTGAATACATGAATAACCTGCCTAATATTATTAATTATGAAAACATAATGGAATAACTCTTTAGGGCATAGTTACATAGTGACAGTTAAATAACATTGAAATTGGTTTCATGACATTATGATAGAGATTTGGATATGATTTTAGGACAAACTTATGTCTGCTTTATCTATTATGTAAAGCAAACCTAGGAAGGTAGATAACTTAGTAAACAGAGCACCCGACTTTGGAGTCAGGAAGATGAGTTCAAATTCAGCCTTAGATACTTAACTAGCTGTGTGACTGTGGGCAAATGTCTTAAACCAAGCCTGCCTCTGTTTCTTCATCTATAAAATGGAAGTGATAAAAATAGCACCTATCTCACAGGGTTATGGGGGGAACAAATGAGATATATACTTAGTGCTGTGCCTGGCACATAGTAGGCATTTAATAAATACTTGTTCCCATCCCTTCCCATTAAGCAATTTTTGAAACTTAACCACCACTCAAACCAATTAACATTGATTTTTAAATTAATTCCCTCAAAGTAATAGTTTCAAGTTAGTTGAGAGAACATTTTTACATTAACAAGTAAAAATAAAGTATTTTATTATTAGGTGCACTTATAAATCACCTGACTGTTCCACTAAATAGTTCTTTTTTCCATTCAGAGAAATTTCTTTGTTAAGGTACAAAAGCTATAATTCTTGCTAAGTAAGCAGATTAGCAAGCAAAAGGCTTGAGATAAGAGATAACAGAGTTATGATTTCATGATGCCTTTCATTGCCTTTTTTTGATAAATTAACTCAACACAGTTTTGTTGTATCACTGCAGCATACTGTCCCTCAATTAAAAGTAGAAAAGGGTATTAATCTTAGTTATTCCCGTTTATAAAGAGATTGATTCACTTCTTCAGTCTCTTTTAGATGGGACCTGTATTCTTTTTTTAAGGACCAAAAAATATCTGATTTTTTAAACATTTTTACAATAGGTTAGTACCTTTTCATTATTTAAATGTTTAAGCCAGACCTCCAGATTTTTCCAAAAGGAGGGGGGGAAATTTAATCCATGCATGGGTCCATACCTGGAGACAGTAGCCTATTCCCCCTGAACTGTCAGAAACTTGTAAAACTATAATTATAATTTCTTAGCTCTTTACCTGTTAAAGTCTTGAAGAGTTTTATTGTATATCAACATTCCTATCTAGATAAGAGAAATATAGCCAATAATTGTTATGTCTGCCACATATTCAATGCTTAGGATGTACCATCTTTTTTTTTTCTGCCAACAAATCCTTAGTTGATCCTTGCAACTCAGTATAATTAAAACACACTTGGGTGGCGGGAGAGTGCTATTACTCCCCAATTTTCACATATAAAATAAGGGTAGAGACAGCTTAGTCTCTCGAATTGAGGATTTAAGGAATTCAATGTGTCACTTTTATTTTTAACTGCATTGTATGTAATCTTTAAATATAGTTAAAATATAGTTTAAAATAGTTTCTATTAAAAATTGTGAGTGGGGCAGCTGGGTAGCTCAGTGGATTGAGAACCAGGCCTAGAGATGGGAGGTCCTAGGTTCAAATCTGGCCTCAGACACTTCCCAGCTATGTGACCCTGGACAAGTCACTTGACCCCCATTGCCTACCCATAACACTTTTCTGCCTTGGAGCCAATGCACAGTATTGACTCCAAGATGGAAGGTAAGGATTTAAAAAAAAAAAATTGTGAGTGATGCCAAGTTTTTCCTTAATTTTGAGAAAATTTAATGTAAAAAAAGAATATTTGAAAAGTATATTTGGCTTTTTTTTCCTTAAGTTTAGGATTCTTTTCATGAAATTAGCAAATTTTAGCATTGAAAGAGACTCTTCCTGGTCCTTATATTTTGAAATATTTTATTGGTGGCGGTGATTATTAAATTCATACAAGGAAAATTTTTAAAGGATGTTAAATAACTCTGGAAAAGCCAGATCAGAACCATAATATAGAGGATTTTAAATGTCCCTTTTCACACACATCGCCCTACTTCAGCCTTCCACCTCCCCTCCCAAAAAAGAGAGAATACATAAATATGCTTTTTAGTGATTACTCTTTATGATAGAACTTAAAGGTTAAGAAAAGTAATTTTTCTTCTTTGTAATAACCCTTTTTTAATAGTATACATAAATGAATTAAGCAAGTATACCTAAATGAATTAAGACTATATTATAAATATCATTTTAAGAATCATAATTCAGTTTTACCTTATTTTCCTTTCTAGATTTTCTCCCTTCCCCTACCCATTAAGGTGCCAAGAAAAATAACCCTTTACATTTGGGCAGTAAGGTGGTGCAGAAAATACAGCGCTGGGCCTGGAGTCTGGAAGACTCATCTTTCTGAGTTCAAATCTGGCCTCAGATACTTACTAGCTGTGTGACCCTGTTTGCCTCAGTTTCCTCATCTATAAAAATGAACTGGTCACAGATCCATTTGTAAAGGAACCTCTTCATATTGAAACTCATTCTGGATGGGGTTTTTTGTTTTCTTTGTTCTTCTTTAGGTTCCATCTGTATTGCTTGCTCCTAGTCATCTGATGTCTCTTCTGACACTTGGGATTAATTCTGCCATAGTATTAGACTGCGGATATAGAGAAAGCATGGTGTTACCTGTATCTTTTGTTGTCAGCAAACTCAGATCTACTCGAGGGAAATGCTACTAATACATTTTTAACTAACTTTAATTGTTTACTGTAGATGCTTCTCACTGTATGGTTACTCTGTGGATATGCAATAATATAGGAATATATAATAGTGGTGTCTGCTGAGTTCATAGAACATTTAATTTACTAGAGAGTGATTTCTTATTAGGAAAAGAGTAAAAGTTATCATTTGTTCATAGAATCCTGTAGGTCAGAGGATCATCAGTTCTGAGATGGAAGAGACATTAGAAATTATCTTGTTGTTTTTGTAGTTTGAAGGATCTCATTGATATATTTTAAGCCCAAAGAAGATCCTTAAAGAAGGTTTAGCATGCATTTTCCTTAGGTTTCTCTCATAGAGAAATTAGCAGCCTTTGGCCTTTTCTCTTAAGAACAAGAGGAAGAACCTCTTGATCTCATTCGTATATTCCCCCCAACATAGAACACCTATTATGAAACACGATGTGCCTTTGGCAATTTGAGATGCAAATAAAAAACAAGTGGTCATTGTCATCATGGAGCTGATAGCCAAGAAAACAAGCACCTATTCTCAGTAGACTGAAAATTCAATAAATATGAAGTGGTATAAGAGGTCGAGAAAGGGAAGGGTTCTTCCAGCTGGGGAATATGCCTCCTTTGAAAAGAAATAGTAGACCTGTGGCTTCATCAGTGTAGGGAAATCTAATTATGCCAGCTCCTCCACTGCTACAGCTCAACAACCATTCTGTAACTTATAGTCCTAAGAAGCGGACTAGGGCTCCAGGGAAGTTACATGCCTTCTTTGTGCTCTCATAGACAGTACATGTCAGAGATAGGACTTGAACTCAGGTCTTCCTGACTGGCCCTCTGGCCATGATACTATTGCTACCTCTCACAAGAATAATAAAAAATTTAAGCCAGTTGTTCATTGAGAATCCTGATGAAACATGTAGGCAAATTATATTTTATTTCTATTAATGTCATAAGATTTCCTTGACTACTTTCTAGATATATGAAGGAATACCAATTCTCAATTGTTGGGGAGCCCTCCCCCTAGGAGGAAAGGCCATTCACAAGTAAGTTTTCTGGGAAATTGATTGTTCTCTGATGACATAAAAACATGTTTAGTTGTTCTTTGGAAAGCTCCCTAATATGGAAATTATTTTAATTGTGTTAATTCCCCTCAATTCCAGTGCTCTTCTCTTTATAAACAAGAAGATATTCTAATAATCAAAATGCATAGCACAATGATATAAAATATCTTTTAGATTTTTTGCATCATCTGGTGTTCAAAAGAAATATTAAATTAAGCTTAGGATATTCATTATTACAGTGTACTTATTTGTATCACTAACTTTATTTTTAAAACCTTCAGGGAGTTGGAAACTCAGCTATTGGAGCAATGTACTGTTGATATAGGTGCTTCTAATGGACAGAGTCTCCCATCAGTAATGAGTAAGAAATGTTTAAATTAAACTAAGCATGACATAAATGCTTTTATGCTTATTTCTCATATGTATCTTCTTATTGTTGTCACCATTAAAGTGAAGGCACTGTTAATTCTGTAGACCAGGGATTATTCATTTGGGACCATGCGCTTGTTTTTTTAAATATTTGATAACTCTTTTTCACTGTTAGTTTCTTTGAAATGCTATCTATTTTGTTTCATGCATTTTAAAAACATTCTGAGGAGGGGTCCTTCAGCTTCATCATACTACTAAAAAAGGTCCATGTGGGCAACTAGATAGCTGTAGTGGATAGAGTGTCAGATGTGGAGACAGGAAGATCTTGCTCAAATCTGACCTCAGACACTTCCTAGCTTTGTAACCCTGGGCAAGTCACTTAACCCCAATTGCCTAACCCATGCCACTCTTCTATCTTAGAACTAATTCTTAGAAGATAGGGTTGTTTCATTTTGTTTGGGGATGGGGGGTGTGATGACACAAAAATGGCTAAAAATTAGCTCCAGATTAAAATATAAAATTTATATTTTATATAAAAATATAAATATTATTGCAATGTTGTGCAAATCAACCTTAGAAAAATGAAGATTTTTTTAAATTTACTAAATGTATGAACACAAGACCATTTTATTAGATATCTGCTGGGGCACCAGGGATAATAACTGATAAATTTTAAGAGCTGGCAAGTACAGTTTATCATTATGCATATTTTCCTTACCAAAATGGTTATTTTTTCCATTTGGCTTTTTTATAATTTTTATAATATTTGCAGTTGTAATACTATGTTTAGAAATATAAATATAATTCAGTAAGTTTCATTCTTAAGTATTATAGTTCTTCATTCTAAATATAATTAATCTTTTAGGTTCAATTCCAGAAGTTATCTTAGAAGACATTAAAGGTAATATTTTATACTTGTTTAAACTCAGTTTTTTTTTCCTGTCCTAAAATGTTAATTTGAATTCAAGTATCATAATATTTGTGGGTAAACATGCCCACATGCATACATATGTATAAATAAATCTAAAAATATATAATTTTCTCAGAAAAAGAATAATATATACTGCGAAGAGCCCACTCTTCGCTTGGTTGGGTCTCTGGAGGTGGGATGGCGTGGCAAAAAATGAAGTGAAAACTAGCCAGAGTGCAAGTCAAATTGCAGAGGTTGTTCCCTCTAGTGCCATCTAGATTTTTATTTTTATACTCTTTTTTTCTTTATGATCTCATACAGGTTTTGATTTTCCCATACATGCAAAATCACATATTAACTTTTGAAACATCATATGATCGGCATTTACTAATTATCTTACTGTGGTTAAACAAAGAAACAAGCTTGTCAAAAATTATTCATTACAGCATGGCTTAGTTGGAACTTATTCTTTTCAGCCATCCGTAAGGTACAAGAACATTAGTTCCTAGCTAAGCATAATAGTTAATTATATTTTAACTAATTAAATCATGTATATAGTTACATTATACTATTCATTCCCATCATAAATCAAGGAGATAGTTATGGTAGTTGATTACATCTAATAAGATACAGTAAAGTCTGGTCCAAATTTTGTTCCCATGCTGTTCTTTCTGCTATAGGGTTAATAAGAATGCAGTTCTGGTAGGGTGATTCTGAGCTAATTTGTCATTCCCTTATTTTCCTTGTGTTTGTTTCACTGTTTCTTTGGTCTGTGGGAGTTTGGGAACAAACTCAGGCCAGGTATTTTCTTGCTGGGAACTTTAGAAACTTGCATTAACTCACTAACTGCTGGTTTTTTGCTGAGCTGATTCTAGGGGAAATGTCTATACTCTAGGGGGTTGTACAGGGGTTTATTTTGGGATAGTGGGTAGTCTGTGGCTGTGATTGTTCTTGCCATGAACCTGTATTGTTTTTCTGTGTCTCTTTTGAGCCAAATAAGGATATTGATTGCAATAGTTTCAATGCAAGTGAATGTCACTGTAAAAAGAGTCACATAGGAGAAACTGAGTGTGGAATTTCCATCCTCCTGACAACCTGCCGTGCTGGATTGTCAGAGCTTGTGAGTAGCCTTGCTAAACATCACAGCCTCAATGGCTTCCGGCAATATACAGCACATGCTACCACTTTAAAGAACAATTGTTCTTATTAGATAAAGATATGAACTGTACTCATAATGACAGTTTGTTTCTTAAAGTATTGTATTAATGTTTAGCATTTCATTATTCTTTTTTCTTTATTTTATTTTTATTGGCTTAGTGTATAAGATGTTACATGAATTGTATACCGTCATTTCATTGGCTCTTTATTCAAGAATATGGGATTTGGCCCAAGTTTTTAGAGTCCTATTTACGTTAGCATTGCCAATATACTAAAAATTATTTCACCTTTCAGTTTTATTAATAGTACATTTTATCAGAATTTAACCAAATTTTTTCTGTGATTGACTCTGATTCATTGAAAAATAAAAGCGTGTAAAGTATTTCTCTAAATAATTTATCTTCTGTGTACAACAAAGCCTTACCATGTTTTGAAATGGTCCAAGATTCTTGAAAGCTCTGCCAAGAATTCTCAAGCTTTGTCATGTCCTATCAGAATGAACAGGCTTCAAGTAGAGCCTAGCAAAAGATTGTCATTCAAAGGCCAAACTATTTTTGAAGAGGCCTATCACCTGAAAGTTGGCCATTGGGTGGCAGAATCACCTTAGTGTGGAGGACTTTTGATCTCTTATCAATGGAGGGAGCACTCAAGTTAATGAAATTACATGTTTTGGAAGTTTTAGAGAAACCTGATATGATATGAATGATCTGGGATACAATAAGATATATACTAAATATATGGATAGTCATAGAATGGTCAAATTTTAGGGACAAATGACAACTAAATAGATAATGTAATCCAAAATTTTCATTTTACAGGTGAGTAACATAAGATCATAGATTTAGAGCTGAATGGGACCTCAGAGGTCATCTGGTTTAATCTCTCATTTTACAGATGAAGAAACATAGGCCTAAGGTCACACAGCCAGTAAGCATCAGAGGTGGAATTTGAACCCAGGATCTGACTCCAGAGCTCATATTCTGCCCAGAGTTTGCGACTTACCAAAAAAGCACATAACTAGTTAAAATGGTAGAGATTTCTTGACTCCCAACCATACCACATTACATAGCTATGCATTTTTTATAATTTGAAGGTGGTAGGGATCTTAAAGTTCATTTAGTCCAACTACTTATTTTATAAAGGAGACAAAGCCTAGTGAATCTAAATGACTTGCTTGGGTTTCCACAGGTAATAATAGAATTGGAACCCAGGTATCAACTATTAAGTCCAGTCACTTTCCAAAATGCCATATTTTAAATTTTCAGTGCATGCACTTAATATCCAACTATAATCAAATTCTTTTTTAAAATCTGAGTATTTCAGTGATAGAACATTATCTGAAACTAACTTCAGATTGTTGTCATGAAAATAAAACAATAAATAAAAAAGTACTGAAAATGTAGGAGAGTTAGATAAATGTGCCAGATATACTTGCAGAGAGTTCAAATGAATGACATTTTGTCTGTATTTGATGTATCACAAAGCACAAGACTGATTCACCATTTTTACCACAACACTCTTATTTTCTGTTAAGTACGTACTTGTTTTGTGAGTGACCTACAACGGGGGCTCAAAATGCAGGCAGCAAAATTCAACATTGATGGCAGTGCCGAGGTGAGCTTGAACTTCACATTTATTATTTGTTCAAAGATTAGAGGTCATTACCTCTTTTCTAATGCTTCTATCACTTATATTTTTAGCGACCTTCACCACCCCCAGATGTAGACTACCCATTAGATGGAGAGAAGATTTTGCATGTAATTGGATCAATCAGGTTGGACATTCTTTTTCTAAGAAACAGGCTTAAATCAGATTTTTTATTTGCATACTTTTTCTTAAGAATTTGATTCATAGGAATTTCAGTATTTTTATAGTAACTTAGCTTAACATTAGTCTTTTTTTCTTTTTAAACCCTTACCTTCCATCTTAAAATCAATACTGTGTATTGGTTCCAAGGCAGAATAACAATAAGGGCTGGGCAATAGGGGTTAGTGCTAAACTCAAATTTGAACCCAGGATCTCCCATCTCTAGGCCTGTCTCTATCCACAGAACCACCTAGCTTCCCCCTTAACATTAGTCTTAACACTGTTTTAAGAATCAGAATCTTATAGCAGGAAGCAACCTTAGTTGTATCTAGTCCGACTCCCTCATTTTATAGATATGGAAATTGAAGGTCTTAGCTAGTCACAGAATAAGGACTAGAATCTACATCTTCTCTTTCTCAGCCTGCTCACTCTACAGCAAACTGGCAGCCTCATTTTATGAGATCTGTCATCCCTGATTAATTTATTAAAGGAAACTGTAAGTATATTTTAGCGCTATATAGGAATTATATCACCTTTTTATGTGAATCAAAAAATCACTTTATTAAACATTTATTAAGGGCTTACAATGTGTCAAACAGTATGCTAGGTCCTATAGATACAAAGACAAGAGAAACAGTCACTTCCTTCCCTCAATGAGCATTGATTCTAGTGGGGGAAACAGTAGCTGTGTGTGTGTGTTTGTGTTCACAAAATATGTACGAAACAAATGCCAGATTATTTTGGAAGGGAGCTCACTAGCAATTATGAGAAATCAAGTAAAGTTTCATATAAAAGGTAGCACTTGAACTGAATCTTGAAGGAAACCAGAGATTCCAAGAGGTGGAGGTGAAGATAGCCAGGGCAAAGTTAAGAAGATTGGAAATGAAGGGTTCATATGTGCTGAATAGCAAGTAGACCAATTTAGCTGCATCACAGAATGAATGAATGAAGGGTAGTGATGTAAGTAAGTTCTGTAAGACAGAAAAGGTAGAAAGAATCCAGTTGGTAAGACAAACAGAGGAGTTTGTGTTTATTTGATCTTAGAAGTAATGGAGCCACTGGAGTTTGAGTAAGGATGTGACTTGGTCTAACTTGTACTTTAGGTAAATCACTCTAGTGGCTACATATGAAGGACAGAATGAAATGTAGAGAGATTTCAGATGAGAAGGCCAAATAGAGGAAGTGTCTGTGTGAGTAGTAAGGGACACATGCATGAAATGTTATAAACATCATAGAAAGGATGAGATTTGTCAGCTGATTGAATATGCAGGGTAAGAGAGAATGAGAAGTTAGGGATGGTAAGATCCTATGCTCCATCTGCTTTAAAACATCCAACAGGAAATTCAGGTTGGGATTACAGCTCAGGAGAAAAATGAAACCGTACGTATAGAGCCAGGAGTCATCTCCATAGAGTTGGTAATTGAACACTGATGTGTTGCTGATGAGATTACCAAGTAAAAAAGAAAAAAGGAGACACAGGACACAGTCTTAAGGTATACCCACAGTTAGTGAACATGACATGATGATGAATCACCAAAGGAGATTGAGAAGGAGGGATCAAACAAGTAGAAAGAGAACTAGGTGAAACCAATGTCATTAAAACCCAGAGAAGAAAAAATATCCAGGAGAGACCGACCAACAGTATCACTTACTACAGATAATAAGGGCGAGAATTGAGACTTACTGGTTTTGGTGGAATTCTATAAGGGGTTGTGATAAAATTAGAAGATTCAACAAAGTTGGAATAAAGAGAATGCATTTTGGCCACTATTTATTTAACATAATGTCAAAAATAATCCATGCTCCTCGAACATCAAAGGAACCAATATTATTTACTAATAGTATTCAATGGCTACTAAACTAAAACTAAAACCTTGCAGCCAGTCAAAAAAAACACTGGGATGTTAAAAATGAATTTAACTCTTTAAAAATATCTGCACATATAACTTAAATCAGACTTTCAAAGGTATATGTTTTTCTTTTTTTTTTTAATTCTTAACCTTCTGTCTTAGAATCAATATTGTGTATTGTTTCCAAGGCATTAAGGGTTAGGCAGTTGGAATTAAGTGACTTGCCCAGGATCACACATCTAGAAAGTCTGACTTAACCCCGGACCTCTCATCTCTAGACCTGACTCTCAATCCACTGAGCCACCTAGCTGTCCCTTCCCTACTACTTTCAATGATACCATCATCCTAGCTGCCTCAACAATGACATTCAATGCAATATATTTTTTACAGCATTCAAAGGAGTCATTTTTCCCTATTAAATGTTTCTTCACATTAAAAAAATTAACAGAATTTTAAAAATTTAACAGAAATTATTTTCTCTTCTTACCAGCCCCCACATCTTATGGGAGAGGGGGCAAGAAATGAAAAACAAATTCCTTATAACAAATACACATAGTCAAACAAAACAAGTTCCCTCAGTAACTATACGTAAAAGTACATATGACTCAGTCAATACCCTATATTCATCACCATTCTGTCATAGCATGTTTCATCATCATTCTTCTGGAATCATGAATGGTCATTTTATTGATCACAGTTCTTTTAGCTTTCAAAATTGTTTGTTTACAGTATTGTTATCATATAAATTATTCTCCTGGTTCTGCTTTTTTTATTTCTTTATCACTTTATAATAGTCTTAAGAATTGTTCATTTTTGTAATATTGATGTTATAGTATAAATTGTTCTCATGTCTTACTTCATTCTAAATCATTTTATACAAACCTTATTATCTTTTTTAAATCTCTTAATTTCCCATAGGATACAATATTCCATCATTAGTAAATAAGTTATGACATATATATGAATATGACTTCTTACTATTTGGGCAGCATACTTAAATATCCTTACAAGCTTTTTTATTCTTTTCCTCTATCATTGTCATTGTGTTCCCATCCCAAGGCAAGAATGAAATTGACTTCCTCCCCAGATAAAACCTGACTTTCTGGGAGGCAGTGGGATACAGAAGCACACCTTTCTTTATTCTAGGAGTCTCTGACCATTTATGACTTATCTAAGTGTCTTTCAAGTCCAGAGGATTCCATGGACAAATTAGTTTGGAAACACCTTTCTAGAACTTAGCTTCAATTCAATAATCATTTGTTATGACTGTTAGTGGCAAATCCAGCCAAGAATAACAATATTTCTACAAGAATATATGTTGATTTGCACTTTGAGATCACAGGAATTTATTTCCCTTTACCCTGGCAGTGGGATTAGAGAGTGACAGTGTTTTTTTGCTGGGGGAGCACTTAGGTCCCCTAACAGCTCCACCTAATAGCTGAAAAGGAATCCTCACAAAGTACCTGATAAAAGGGGATCCAGCACCTGCTTGAAAGCCTCCATTAATGGGAGTTACATTACTTCCCGAGGCAACCCATTACACTTTGGGATAACTCTTGTAAGAAAGCTATTCCTGATATGGATCTGAAATTTGCCTCTTTACAGCTTCCCCTAGTTCCCCTAGTTGCCCTAATTCTGCCCTCTGGGCCAAATAGAACAAGTTTAATCCCTTTTTCATGAAACAACCCTTATCTGGAGACAGCTGTCATGTCCAATCTAAGTCTTCTCCAGGCTAAAACTTCTCTCTAGACTAATTACAACCCCTTCTGTTTGACAGCTAAAGCCACTGACAACTTGGCTCCCAGCCACCTTTCCACCTCCTAGTTATTCTTCATTCATTCTCCTCCACATACTTTCCTGGCCAGTCTGGCTGTTACCCAGCTCTCCACTTCTTTGCTTATTTCAGTACATTTATACAGGTTGTCCCCGTTGCCTGCAATTTCCTTTACTCCACACCTCCAATCTTTAGAAACTCAAAAGTTCCTTCAAAGTTCAGGCCAAGTACCACCTTCTATATGAAACCCTTCCTGCCTCCCCCCAAAAAAAATAATTTTAAAAAATTAACTCATTTATACATTTTGGATGGTTTATGTATACTTAATTATGTAAATGTTATCTCTCCCAATAAGTTCTTCAGGGCAGGAATTCTTTCATTTGTTTTTTTTGTTGCAGAGTGCTCAGCACACAGATACTTAATAAATGCTTGCTGATTGATTGATTGATTGATTGTTCCTTATGTTGACTCAAGAGCCTTCATATTATTTGTTTTTCAGTGCATACTCCATCTTAACAATGTCCTTCCCAAATCATGGCATCTGGAGCTAAAAGCAGTACTCCATGATCTAATCACTTCCTCAGGTCTAGAAGCTCTGCCCTCTTAATGAAGCCAAGGACCAAATTAACTTCTTTGGCCACCATGTCTAATTGTTGACTCATGTTGCATATTGACTACTAAAACTTCTAGATCTTTCTCAGACAACAATTCCTCCACCATCTTGTAGTTGTTAAATCAGTTTTTTCAACCTAAATGTTAAACTTTACCATATCATTTTAAACCTTATCTAATTAGACTTAGCTTAACTGTCATGTTCTTTTTAGATTCTATCTTCCAACATGCTAGCAATTCCTATGTGTCGTTTACAAATTTGATAAGTATGCCATCTATGCCTTTTTCCAAGTCATTGATAAAAATTTCAGAACATCACAGGGCCAATCACAAATTCCTGGAAGCACTCCACTAGACATTTCCTGCCAAGCTGACAGCCTTTGAATCTGGCCTTTAACCAATTCTGAATCAATCTCACTGTGCTGTCACTTTGGCCTTCTTGCTAAGCAGTAGGATCAGGTTTTAGAGCAAGAATGCTTGAAAGAAGGGTGTTGTTTGGAATTTAGAGTTGGGTAGGAATAATATCAGACTAGACTCCTTTCCAGGGTTGGGGGGAATAGCAGTGGAGGTAAGGAGAAGCCTAGCCCAGATGGGCAAGTTTCAGAACAATGAAAAGGACATGATTGTAAATTAAAAATGGGTCAAGCTGATTAAGAGTCAAGAATGTACATTCCTTACAAAATTAGAAGGTTTTGCTTTCAGTTTTGTAACCCCATCAAATACCCACTGGTATTTGATAAATGTTTGTTGAATTAAAGGCAACTCCTCACAGCCTCTGGGGGAAGTAATTGCTATAATTACTGCAACTAACACTTGCTAAGAGAGTTTTGTTTTTAACAGAAACTGCCCATATTGGGAATGTAGACTCTTACCATATGTAGTTGTCATGTTCTGGAAAACATAATTTGACACTTTAGTATCTTCAGATCTAATATCTTCTGCCCAGATTTCAATATGCATTTGGATGATCACCTTTTAGAATTTGTGTCTGTGTGTGTGTGTGTGTAGGTTAGCATAGATATACTCAGAGCTATATACACACGTGTGTACATTCTAAGACAGAATAACAAGTACGAGGAAAATGGGGTTAAATGACTTACTTAGGGGTCACACAGCTAAGAAGTGTCTAAGGCTAGATTTAAAATTAGGTCCTTCCAACACAGGGTCTGGCATTCTATTTACTGTGCTACCTCGCTATCCCAATGTGTGTGTATATCTCTGAGGCAGCTAGGTTCTGTTGTGAAACTTGAAATCAGTAAGAACTAATGAATCTTATTAGCTGTGTTTCTGAACAAGTCATTTAGCCCCTTTTTACCTCAGTTTCTTCATCTGTAGAAGAAGATTTATAATAGCACTTGATTCACATGGTTGGTAGAAGCACTTGACAAAACTCATAAATGTTAGTTATTATCATATCTAGAACAGAGAATACTGATAAACAATGAACTGGGCCCAGAATTGAATAGGAAAAGAAAGGGGTAGATTGCTTTCAGAAAACTGAAAAGCTCTTTTACTCCCCCAAACTTCCATGAAAATAAAAGCCCATCTTTTCAAAGCTAATATTTTGCTAGTGTTCCTACAAATGAAAAACTCCCATGAACATGAATAAAGGGCATCATCAAAGAGTTGCATGACGAGAAAAAGAGATTGGCAAGATATGTAGCAAGAGCAAGAGATGTCCCATGGCCAGTCCCAGCACCCTACCAGTACCCTTAAAATTGGGGACTCCCAGTGGCAAACTTGGAAAAACATGGATAAGACTCACACAGGCTGGGCAGTCATGGAAGGGTTATATACTCTGTTCTGTGTAAAAGAACTCAGTAAAATCGTAGATCCATTCTGAATATTTCTAAATCCATTTAGTAACAACCTGTTTTGTCACTGAATTATACTGTATCATTTTAGATTTATTTTTACGTTATTCTCAATACAGTAATTATTATGATATTAATAGTTTTCTTTTTATCTCACTAGAGATTCTGTTGTGGAAGTTCTGTTTGAACAAGATAATGAAGAGAAATCGGTAGCCACTTTAATATTGGATTCACTTATACAGGTATTCCTCATATTTTAATGAATTAGTGATATCCAAGAAGTATAAGTCAGCAAATGTTTATAAAGAATGTGCTAAGGGACAGCTAGGGGGCTCAGTGGATAGAGAGCCAGGCCTAGAGTCAGGAAGTTCTAGGTTCAAGAGTACTATGTGCAATAATTGTATTCTGGTTTTATTTTGTTCATTCAATTCCATTCAAGAAATGTTAATTCCCTACTGCCTACAAAGTACTGTACTAGGTGCTGTCAACACAAAGACAAAAAATGAAAAAGACTTTGCCCTTGAGAAGCTTATATTCACACTCTTCTAGAGGATTAACATGTTCAAAGCTGCCTAAGTATCAGGTAATTTGAGAAAGGAAAGGGTACTAATAATTGGGAGAATAAAAGAAGGCAGATGGGAGGAAGAAGTGTTATCACCTAGGGTGAACATTGAATGAAAATATGGCTTGTGAGAAGCAGCCAGAAGGGAATCCATCCTGAGCCCAAGGGATGGCTTGGATCCAGAGACAGACAGTGCAAAGCTGAGTTAAGTAAGGCAATAAGGGCCTAAACTAGGGTGGTGGCACTGGGAGGGGAAAGAGACAGATGGAACATGCATTGTGGGGAAAGAATCAATAGGATTCAGCAGCCGTTTAAATATGAGTGAGAGTGAAGGAAAAGGCAAGATAATGAAGTTACAAACCTGGGTGACTAAAAGGACAGTGGTACCCTATACAAAAAATACATTTGTTTCACAAGGAATCATTGTCTCTTTTTAAGACCTTTTCTATATATATTAGAATATTATCAATAGTATATTACTGGGGAGGGGGGCAACTGGGTAGCTCAGTGGATTGGGAGCCAGGCCTAGAAACAGGAGGTCCTAGATTCAAATCTGACCTCAGATACTTCCCAGCTGTGTGACCCTGGGCAAGTCACTTGACCCCCATTGCCTACCCTTACCACTCTTCTGTCTTGGAGCCAATATGCAGTATTGACTCCAAGAAGGAAGGTAAGGGTTTAAATATATATATAGTATATTATCAAGGGGCAGCTTGGTGACTTGCTGGATAGAGAGCCAGATTTGGAGACAGGAAGTTTTTGGTTCAAATCTGGTCTCAGACACTTCCTAATTGTGTGACCCTGGGCAAGTCACTTAGCTCCCTTTGCCTAGCCCAGTGATGGTTAACCTTTTAGAGACCTGAGTGCCTAGACTGCAACCCTCACACTGAATGTGAGACCCCATCCCGCCTTACCCCAGACAGTGGAGGGAGGAAGCACTCCCATTGGACTCCTGGGCAGAAGGGCGTGTCATGTGAAAAATAGCCTCAGGCGCACGGAGAAGGAGCAGGGAGCAGGGCGCCACCCCACCCCAGCACACGTGCCATAGGTTTCCCAACATGCACCTAACCCTTACCCCTTACTACTCTTCTGCCTTGGAACCAATACACAGTATTGATTCTAAGATGGAAGGCAAGGATTTGGGGGGTTTTGTTTGTTTTTTTAACTATATTATATTATCAAGTAATCATTATTACAGATGCAGCTCCAGAGTCACAAAACTATGAATCCTGCTGCCTTAGAGAATAGTGTTTGCATTTAGATCCTTTTTCTATAACACAACACTTATGAATAAAGATGTACATGCTCACTTTAAGGGTGGAATGTTTCAAGGAAATTGCATTTGTTTTCTTCTTTAATAAAAATGTATATATTTATATGTAGTATCATAATTTTTCCAGCCGTATCATTATTTGTGAGAGATCTACACTAAAAGATTTAACAAATCATATTATCATTTCTTAATGCAAATGATCACATATTTATTCTATGTTTCAATTTTCTTAAATCAAGTTGTACATGTATACAGAATAACTTGTTTTCCTTTATCTTGAATTCTAGTGCCCAATAGACACAAGGAAGCAGCTGGCAGAGAACCTCGTAGTCATAGGTGGCACTGCTATGTTGCCAGGATTCTTACATAGATTAATGGCAGAAATCAGGTATTTGGTAGAAAAGCCAAAATACCAAAAAGCACTTGGCACTAAGACATTCCGAATTCATACTCCACCTGCAAAGTCTAATTGTGTGGCCTGGTTGGGAGGTAAGAATTTTAAAGTACTGTGTTTAGAATGTTAGAAATAAATTTACAAAGTATCATATTTTCAGATTTGATTCTTTTATTATATTGATGCTGCTTGTTCAGTCAATAACCACTACTGTGTATTTAATGGTATTGCTACATGGTAAAGTACAACGATAATTCTTTATTGAAAACTATCCATTAAATGTGCCATAAAATGCACATATACATATTCTACTTTGAATGCTTACTTTTGCTTAAGCGGTAACAATCATTAATAAATTTATTTCTCTTATTCAAGTGGAATACAATATGAGGTGTGGTTATAAGGCAACATGGTTTATTTAAAGAACTAGTCTCGCATGGGATGAGGTGGTCATGATTGGGGATGTAGACTTGAAACTACCACACCAATGCAACTATCAACAATTTGGAAATAGGTCTTGATCAGTGACACATGTTAAAACCAGGGGAAATGTGCATCAGCCATGGGTGGGGGGAGAGCAAGGGGTAAAGGGGAAAGTAGGAACATGAATCATGTAACCGTGTTAAAAATGAATATTAATAAACGTTTAAAAAATTAAAAAAGAAATGGAAAGTAAAGAACTAGTCTCATTTAAGCCAAACTTTTCAATCTCACTCAACATACCTTATGCACCAAATTTGATCCAATGTATTTCCAGAGATAAAAATCAACTTTCAAAAGAGTGTCTTCCAAAGCTTTGATGTGAGCATGCTCAAGACTTTGAAAGCAGATCCAGAAAAAACTGTTTTGAGCACTAGCGACATTGTTAGAATAAGTGCTTAGTGTCCTGATGTGAGTACTTTAAAAAGGACAAGATTCATTAATCAATCACTTAAGAAGCATTTACAAAGCATATGTGTTAGGCACATAAAAAACAATTATTAAAATTTAAATAGTGTCCGATCTCAAGGATCTTACATTTTAATGTAAGTAGGAGAAAATATGTACATAATAAGTAATATACACAAAATGTATATAAAATTAATGCTAGGTATTAAAATAAAAGGTGGGTCACTATGCAGTGGTGGAATGGAATTAGGAAAGGAAAATAGAAGGTGGTACTTCAATTGTGTCTTGAAGCTAATGAGAGATTCTGTGAGTCAGAAAAAAAGCATCAATGAAACATTTTTTAAAATTCAATATATATCTTAAAAACAAGCTATAGGAATAGGAAAATTTTGTGTACATTTTTCAAGTTCATAGAAAAGAATTTTTTTTCTTTAAGTATTGGAGGCAAAGGGATCAGAAAGTAAGATGGTGAAAGCAAGTAACAATTTTAAATCATTTGAGAGGAATAGGGAGAGATGAAATAATAGATTATGGTCAAATGGAGAAATGTCAGAGGTTTTAGTAATGGATATGCAACACTTATTGGTAATGGTGAAATTCAAGGTGTGACCATTGGTGGGCTCCACTGTGTTAGAGAAGTAGATCTGGAATTTGAGAATACTGATAAGAGATTAAATTGTTTGAGGGAGCATCAGTATGAATGTTGTTATAAATTCTGGTTTGTTTGGTTTTTGTGGAAGTCTCATTTTCAAAGTAATTTCATAATATAACAACTGAAATTTTATAATTCCTTCTTATGAAGGGAAACATTTTTCTTGATTTTTTTTTCAAAATGATCACGTGGACAAATGTGAGTAAATATTAGAATCTATTGTATTTTATTGCTGATCTTCTGGTTCAGATATTACATTGATTACCTTATTGCAAAATGATACATAATTTAATTATACGTGCTGAGGAACCTAATTTTGAGATTGTGAGAAAATTTAATTTTGTTCCTTTTAGATGAAAAAATGCATATGTACTTCATGGAAAGTATTTTAACATGTATGCCATGGACATATACTGGTTAAAGTTTATTGTGAAAATAAAATGGTAGAATCATAGAATCTTAGAGTAGGCAATATTCACAGTGCTAAATCACTATTTAAATATTACAGTTAAGGTATTTTGTGTACCCATGCATGGCAGATTAGCTGCCATGATTTAAAAAATGAAATAATTACGTTATGATTGTACACTTATCTGCAAAATTATGATGAGGCATAAGTAATTTGAAATGTGATGCAATTTAATTAATGAAGCATAGGACCAAAAAACAAGAGAATTACTGATTGAATACAATTACAGCTACTTACAGCAAAAGCTTAGTTCAGAAATGAAATATACATAATAGAATAAAATATCACAATTTATCAATATTCATATCAAATTGTTTGTAAATTTACATAAAAGTTAGCCCAGGGTATAGGTGCTATGTATCACTAAATGATGATGTAGCAAAATTTGCATAACGTCTACAAATGGATTTTTCTTTGATCTCTGTGAGATACAGACCTAGTAGTGGTATTGCTAGGTCAAAGGGTACACATAGTTTTAAAGCCCTTGGGAATGGTTTTAAACTGCTCTCCAGAATGCTTGTGACAGTTCGTTGCTCCACCAACAATGTATTAATTAGTGTCCCAGTTTTCCCATATCCCCTCTAATAGTTATCATTTTCCCTTTTTGTCATATTAGCTGATCTGATAAGTGTTAGTTGGTACCTCAGAGTTTTTTGAAATTTGCATTTAACCAATAATGATTTGTATCCATAATATCTAAACACGTTTGGCTTTTTGTTTGTTTTTTGATTTTTTTTTAACATGACAAATTAGATAGAATTTGCAAATTTATTCTTAATCCTTTTAGCTGCCCTGCCTGGTAAAGCTTTATAGTTATTATCACTCTGATCTTTGTTTTCTGACAAAAAGCAAAGTAAAATTTGCAAAGAGAAAAGTCTAAACCAGAAGTTTCCAATATTCTGAGTATAAAAACTTATTTAAATGTCTCACAATTTTTACTCACTGTGTACTCTTATTTTTATCATTTTACAATTCAGGTGCTATTTTTGGAGCCCTCCAGGACATTCTTGGAAGCCGTTCCATCTCAAAGGAATATTATAATCAGACAGGCCGAATTCCTGACTGGTGCTCCCTCAATAACCCCCCAATGGAAATGATGTTTGATGTGGGTAAAGCTCCACCCCCTCTGATGAAAAGAGCATTTTCCACTGAAAAATAAAAGCCTGAATGAAATGCAGCTGCATTTGGCCCAAGAAAAGATCCTATTATACAAGACTAGCTCATCACAGCCCAATTACAAATGTTGTACAAAGTGTGTTATATTGTGTAATAGTTAACTTTAGTGTAAGTGAAAATAAATCAGTATTTCTTTTTCTGACCATTTTTGCTTTTCTTAGGGAGCTTCAGTAGGTAATCTTTTGCTATATTTATATGAACAGTTATACAAAGCAATTTAATTTGGGAAGTTTGTTATAAAGTCTATTACTAGAAAAAGATAATAGCTTTTTCTCCCTGCAGTTTGTAATGTCCATTCCAGCCTTTGGACACTGTCAAAAATGTCATAATGTTTAATAGTTATTCATTTGAATATTAAACAATGTTAAACACTACTAATTATTTAAAATATTAAAGTACATGTACAAAAAACATTTTGTTGTGGCCTTTAAATTTTTCCAGAGAGCAGGGTTCATAAATACATATTATAGCTATTAAATATTTAGGTAAATTAAAATACTTTTTACCTTCTAACTGAAAATATTATCTTAAATATAAGGTAACATTTCTTGAGCATGTGTTATATGCAAAATATAAAAATTCTCAAGCATTAATTTCACAATGAAATATAGTAGTAATAAACAGCCATCTTATTATTCTCTCATAGTAAAGGGTCTTAAGTGTCAAAACTTCCTGAATTTAGGCTGGTCTTCAGAAAAAAAGATAGTATCATTTGTTCCCAGTTCCCTTCCTCAAATAAGCCTCCAGCTTGCCAGATTTTACATATACTTGCCCCCCAGGGTTATCTATGTGACATGGTGAAGAAATAGGTGGATTTTGATTGAATATATTTCTGCCAAACCCCAACTTTGTAAAAGGACTTTTATTGATCATTTCATTAATCTTATATTTCGTATGCCAAAAGTTCTTTTTTATACTTCCTCAAATATGTTCTTGGCCCTATAATTGTTAAGTATTAATCTTGCTGACATTTATGCCTGGGTTTTTTTCCCACTCTGGTCTTCTGTGAAGGTAAATCATATATCTCCTATTCTAATTTATGTCATAATTATTTTGTATCCCTTGACAAGATACTATGCCTTATTTTTTTTTTAAACCCTTACCTTCCATCTTAGAATCAATACCATGTATTAATTCCAAGGCAGAAGAGCAATAAGGGCTAGGCAATGAGGGTTAAGTGACTTGCCCAGGGTCACACAGCTGGGAAGTGTCTGAGACCAAATTTGAACCTAGGCTCCCATCTCTAGGTGTGGCTCTCAATCCACTGAGCCACCCAGCTGCCCCCTCTTTCTCTTTTTCTAACAAAATTGTTCAACTGAAACTTCTTTTTTTCAAAGTTACTGATTATCAAAATCTGAACTGTTAAAACTAATCTAAAAGTCTTTGTCTTCATCCCCCTTGACATCTCTACAGCATTGAAATTGTGTATCACCTTCACCTTCTGGATTCTGTTTCTAAGATTTGGGGGTTACTGCACTCTCCTAGTTCTCCTATCTCTTTGAACACTCTTTCTCCTTTTTCTGGTTTGTCCTCCAGGTCATCAAGGACTCTGTCCTGGATCTTTTTCTCTTTTGGTTCTAGACTTATCTCACCTGGTCCTCATCAGCTCCCACAGGTTCAGTCCTCATTGTAAATGATTTCCAAATTTCTCCATCTAATCTGCAGTCACATTTCAAGTGCCTTTGTTATGGTTGATGTTGTAAGGCATTTTATTTAGACAACTGAAAACAATTCATTGTTTAGAAGCAATTTACAATGAAAGTTAAATGGAGCCAAATACTTTATCCCATAATCTCTTCTTTACAACTAAAGTAAAAGGCTTTCTACTTTAAGGATGGAAAAGTAAAATAGGTCATTTACACAAGAAACATAATTGCAGTAAGAGAAATTGGGTCTTGACTAGCACATGTTCATTCAAGAATGCAGAAGGATAGTGGATGAAATGAGCACGACTACCTGCTTTTTTTTTTTTTTTAATTTTAGTTTTCACTTAAAGTCCCAACATTGGAGCTAATTTTCTAATTCCCCATCAAATGATACCCATGTTTCCCTTGCATAGAAGATAACTCAATAAGACTTATGCTAATTACTGCTTGTTTCTTTTATTCCATATGTTGTATAATATCTGTGGAAGACACTAAACTCCCAAGCCTTAACTTTAGGAACTGAGAATTCAGATGCAGTCTGAATTTTCTGAGCCAAGATCTTCTAGCTCTTCTGTTGTTTCTGGAAAGAATATCTCTCTCACAATCTGCCACAGTCTCCATGTCCCATCCTCAGGACATACATTTCTCCATCACTAAACTTTACACAGCAGATAGGACCAGAAGAATGTCCTTGGTCAGATTCTAGCTCTTCACTATTATAATCATATTTATAAAGCTTAAGGCTTAAAATCTTCACCACCTGCAACAACAAATTCTTCTGATAAAGAGATACAAAACAGATTGGAGCAAGAGTTTCAAAGTATTTAACTGGCTCCACATCAGTCTGAATATCCTTAATACTGCACAGGTTTGCCATCTTTGCAAAGGCCAATTAGAAGATAGTTATAGGGTCCCAGCTTTTGGGACAAAAAATCACTATTTGGCAAAAACTGCAGGAAAAATTGGAAAACTACAGCAAAAATTGGGCTTAGATCAATATCTCACATCCTATGTCAAGATAAGGTAAAAATAAATATACTATTTAAATAAAAAGACTGATAATAAACAAATTAGGGGAACAGACTAGTTTACCTCTTGGATCTATGGAGAAGGGAAAAATTTATGACGGAAGAGGGAGAGTACATTACAAGATATAAAATTAATCATTTTGATTATATTAAAAAGATTTTATAAAACAAAATCAATGCAGGGGGCAGCTGGGTAAGCTCCGTGGATTGAGAACCAGGCCTAGAGACAGGAGGTCCTAGGTTCAAATCAGGCCTCAGACACTTCCCAGCTGTGTGACCCTGGGCAAGTCACTTGACCCCCATTGCCTACCTACCCTTACCACTCTTCTGCCTTGGAGCCAATACACAGTATTGACTCCAAGATGGAAGGTAAGGATTTAATTTTTAAAAAAAATGAAAAAAAAATGCAACCAAGATTAGAAGGGAAACAAAAAACTGGGGTGGAGGACTCTTATAAGAAATTTCTCTGCTAAAGGTCTAATTTCTCAAATATATAAAGAAAAAAGTCAAATTTATAAGAACACAAGTTATTCCTCAATTGATAAATGGTCAAAGGATATGAATAGGCAGTTTTCAGATGAAGAAATCCAAACTATCAATAATCATATGAAAAAGGTATTAAATCCCTCTTGATGAGAGAAATGCAAATTAAAACAACTCTGACACCTCACACCTATCAGATTGGCCAATATGACAGTAAGGGAAAATAAATGTTGAAGGAGATGTGGCAAAATTCAGACACTCATGTATTGCTGGTAGAGTTCTAACTGATCCAACCATTCTGGAGGGCAATTTAGAATTGTGCCCAAAGGCCTATAAAAGAATGCATAATCTTTGATCCAGTAATACCACGACTAGATCTATATCCCAGAAAGTTTTAAAAAATGGGAAAGGACCTTTTTATACAAAAATATTTATAGCTGCTCTTTGTGGTGGCAAAGAATTGGAAACTAAAGGGATCCTCAATTGGGGAATGGCCTGAACAAATTGTAGTATATGACGGTGAAGGAATACTATTGTGCTGAAGGAATGATGAACAGGATGATTTCAGAAAGTGCTGGAAAAACCTACATAAACTAATGCAGAGTGAAAAAAGCAGACCCAGGAGAACATTGTACACAGTAATTGAAATATTGTGGGACAATCAAATGTGAGAGATTTTGCTACTAACAGCAATACAATGACCCAGGACAATCTGAGGGGCTTATGAAAAACCTCCAGAGAAAGAAGTGTTGGAGTATATAAATCCAGATGAAAACATGATTTATCCCTTGTTTATTTGGGTATATGATTTGGCTTTCTGGTTTTAAAAGATTATTCACTCACAAAGATTAATAATATGGAATATATGTTGCATGATAATACATGTATAACATAGATTGAATTGCTCATCAGCTCCAGGAGGGAGGAGGGAAGAAGGAAGAGAGACAATAGGGATCATATAACTTTGGAAATGTGAAAATTTGTCATTAAATTTTTTAAAAGAAAATACAGGGCATGATGGCATGAAGGCCAGATTCATCACATGCCACATGTACCCTATAGCCTGTGCCAAGAGGTTGTTCATGACCTCCTGAAGCTGATCTGAATACCAGGCTTGGGCAGAAGGGAAAGGCAGGGAGCTGGCTGGTTGGCAGTGCCTCTGCAGGTTCCAGTTACAGAAGGGAGAAAAGGAAGAAAAGGAAAAGATAACAACACTCAGCCAGGCCCCACCAGGATCTTCCACGAAAGTACAGGCAGAAAGTGACCTCCAACGACCTTTCGCACGTCAAATTAAATGCCCAATAAACATTTTAAGCTCAATAAATCCAAAACAAAACTCATTCTCCCTCCCCCAAAACCCTCCCTCTGCCTAACTTGCTATTACTGTCATTAGCCATCATCCATCCACTCTTGTCACTCAGCCTGCAACTGACATGCTCAGCCCCTCCCCTTCAGCAGCTTCCGGGGCTTCCTTCAAGACTGCCCAAATCCAGCCTTCTGAACAAGTACTTTCCTGGCCCCCTCCCCCAGGTTCCAAAGCCTTTCCCTCTGAGATTACCTTCCATCTGCTCTCTATCTATCCTATATTTATTTGCAGATTGTCCATTCCACTTTTTTTTACCTTTGTATCATAGTGAGTGACGGTGCCTGGTGCATAGAAAATTTGAATAAACACTTGTGGATTACTGATTGACTTTCTATTCCCAGGGTTTAGACCAGTGTCTTGCATGTCAGGCATTTTACGTTTGCTGAATGATTAAAATGCAGCCTTCCTTGCAGCATCCAACTTTTACTTCTAATCATTTTGTTGAATCTTCTAATTATATCACATCCCCTTATAGAATTCAACCAAAACCAGTAAGTCTTACTAAACTGTATATAATAGCAAAAACATTAAGTCTTACTAAACTAACCCTTACTTATTAGCACTTTTATTATGTATTCCTATCTATACATCATCATACCACACCTACTTTCTTTAAAATCTGACATTTTCATCCATATTTCTTAAAATGACTACCAGGTTATATTCTCTAGAAGATCACTAAAGATTAGACTTTGTTTTGTAAACTTGGCTTAACTAATTAAGAATATATCTACTTTATATTTTCTTGGGGCAAGGGAGATCTAGGGGTGTTATAGACCTGTGATTTTATCTGTGTGGGAAATTCAACATGTCTATCACTGAAGACCTCAATTCTTTCATAATTTATATATAGGCTTAGTTGCCTCAGGCACTGAGAGCTCAGGTGTCCATGGTCACCTTAAGGACAATGAAATACAAGATGTCAGATTGACTTTCCAAGAGAAAGTGTCTTGCGGATAAGCTACAATTGGTTGTTGTGGCTATAAAGTAGAGAGAAAGATTCAGTACTACAGTAGAAAATAAAGTTTGGCCCTCTTGGAGTTGTGAACTGGTCCAGCCATTTTAAAGAACAATTTGGAATTACACCAGAGGGCTATAAAACTGCCCCAGCAACACCACTAATAGGTTTGTATACCAGAGAGATCAGAGAAAAGGGAAAAGAACCCATTTGTACAAAAATATTTATAGCAGCTTTTTTTTAAACATTTATTAATATTCATTTTTAACCTGTTTACATGCTTCAATACCCCGACTTTCCCCTTCACTCACCCCCCCACCCCCGCTCTCCCCACACCCATGGCCGATGCACATTTCCACTGGTTGTAACATGTGTCCTTGTTTAGGGTCCATTTCCATATTGTTGATAGTTGCATTGGTGTGGTAGTTTCAAGTCTACATCCCCAATCATGTCCTCCTCAACCCCTATAGCAGCTTTTTTTGCAGTGGCAAAGAATTAGAAATTGAAGGAATGCCCATCAACTGGGGAGTGACTGAACAAATTGTGACATATGATTGTGAATATTAATGTTCTATAAGAAATGATGAGCAGAATGGTTTAAAGAAAAAACCTGAGGTCTTCTATGAACCAATGCAAAGCCAAGTGAGCAGAACTAGAATAGTGTACACAGCAACAGCAATATTATAAATGGGGAAGATTTATCTACTTTGATCACTATAATGATCCAAGAAAACTCCAAAGGACTTACTTATGATAAAAAATGCTATCTACTTTAGAGAAAGAAGTATAAATTTAAGCATACTTTTCCACTTTATTTTTCTTGATTTGTGTGTTTCCTTTTGCCACACAGATAAACATATGGAAATATGTTTTCCATGACTTAACATGTTTAATTGACATCATATTGCTTGTCTTCTTAAGAGATAGGAAGGAGAGAATTCAGAACTCAAAATATTTCAAAAAAAATTTAATGAATGTTGGAATTTTTCTTAAAATGTAATTAGAAAATGTTTAACAAAATAAATTTTAAAATATTTTAAAAGTAAATTAATAAAGTCTGATGTGGTCCCTCCCCAAAACAACATGAAAAATTGTGATATATAAAGCAAGGCTTTGGTAATAGACTGGACCTTATGACCCTGGTTGTCTTTTCCAGTTGGGATTTTCTTTCTCTGTGTACAGCTGACCAAACAGTGAGCCTAAGACAGCGTTAATGACTAAAATTATCTGAAGCAACTGATTTTTCTTAATTTTAAAATAACTTGTTGACTGGTCAAGACACCCCAATTGTGGTAAAATGACTCTCTTGACCATCATAAGACACATGGAAACTCCTGGCCCTGGTACATATAAACATTTTAGGGAGCTCATTACTCAGCTCCTCCCTTGAAAATCTCAAGACATCTTTTTTTTTTTTTAAACCCTTAACTTCTGTGTATTGACTTATAGGTGGAAGATTGGTAAGGGTAGGCAATGGGGGGTCAAGTGACTTGCCCAGGGTCACACAGCTGGGAAGTGTCTGAGGCCTGATTTGAACCTAGGACCTCCTGTCTCTAGGCCTGGCTCTCAATCCACTGAGCTACCCAGCTGCCCCCCAAGACATCTTTAACTGGTAATAGTTAGTTAAGAAGTGATCCATCCAATGGCACATGTAAAACCCAGTGGAATTGCGCATCAGCCATGGGAGAGGGGTGGGGCAGGAGGAGGGGAGGGAAAGAACATGATTCATGTAACCATGGGAAAATATTCTAAATTAATTAATTAAATAGAAATTTTCAAATCACACACACAAAAAAGAAGTGATCCATCAGATCCTCAGCCCTTCCCCAAACTGATGAGTGTGGTTTTGCATGTCCACAGAAAAAGAACTCGTCTCTTTCATTTATTAACCAAATTCTGTTAAAAAGAAGAGATTCCGGGGGCAGCTGGGTAGCTCAGTGGATTGAGAGCCAGGCCTAGAGACAGGAGGTCCTAGGTTCAAATCCGGTCTCAGACATTTCCCAGCTGTGTGACCCTGGGCAAGTCACTTGACCCCCATTGCCTACCCTTACCACTCTTCAACCTATAAGTCAATACACAGAAGTTAAGGGTTTAAAATAAAAAATAAATAAATAAATAAATAAATAAAAGAAGAAGATATTCCTTGGGATTCGCAAGGACAAAGAAAATGCAAAAAGTAGAGGACTAGATGGTATCTCTAACCCAGATCCCAGGCAGAGGAATACACAGTAATCCTCATTCACATATATGTATACGTACATATATATGAATTAATATAGCATATGAAAAATAAATTGTCACAGTAGACACATCCAGCTTTGGAGACAGTTTTATGAATAGAAAGAGGTCGAGTACACAGAAGCACACACAGTAACAATAACCCATCACTCCTATTATATTCTCACAGAAGATAGAAAAGACTACCAAAGGACTTGTCAACAGATTTTACTTTAATCTCAATCTCTTCTCTCTGTGTATTGAAACAGTTTACTCCACTCAAGTCTTTGGGCCAGCTCAGCATGGGGTATTCATTCTCCTGGTTCTATTTACTTTCTCCTCTTAGAAGAGTTTATAATTTCAGGAAATACCACAACCCTCTTAAGAAATCTTGACCCGGGTTGTAGCTCAGTGTATTGAGAGTCAGGCCTAGAGAGGGGAGGTCCTAGGTTCAAATCTGGCCTCAGACACTTCCCAGCTGTGTGACCCTGGGCAAGTCACTTGACCCCCATTGTCCACCCTTACAACTCTTCCACCTATGAGACAATACACAGAAGTTAAGAGTTAAAAAAAGAAAAGAAATCTGGATCCCTAGAGCTCATGTGAGAACCACTGAGGTTAGAAAGAGTCTTTTTTTCAGGATCAATGGTCATAGGTGCTTATTTGGTCAGGGAAAGGAATAGAAATCAGAAGAGACAAAGGACTTAAATTCAGCATGAGCTCACCTAGATAAACATTTAAAATATATTTAACATATTTTTATATGTAGATAAATATATAATATGTAAGTATATGATAGAAATGCATATAATATTATAATATACAACAAAATAAATAACATAAAAATAAATAAAAACATAAATAGATATATAGATATAATATATATGCAATAATTGGCTCCTTTTGTCCCATCCCTCTTTCACAAATCCTATCCTTACATATAGTATGTATAAATATTATATAGAAGTATATAATAAATAAATATATGCTATATACATATATAATGCATAAGTATACATTATCTATAAGCATACAGTATGTATAAATATATATCTATACATATATAATATAGAAATATGTCATATACTATATATAAATATATAATACAAATAAACATATTAATAAGTTTATGCTATTTAAATATGCAATATATAAGTATACAATATACAAGTATATATGAGTACATAATATATATCTATAAGTATATAGTGTACATAAATATACATGTTTATAAGCATATTCATATATTATATAAATAGAATAGATAATAAGATATAAACTATAATATATACATATTTAATTTATTAATAATATAATATTATTTATATAATACATATTCCTATAATGTGCTTTCACAGCCATAATTGCTGGTAGGGAGGGGAAAGGGGAGACTCTCCCAATCCTGATAAAAGTCTAAGGGAAGGCTGCCAGTCTCAAGCCACTCCTTCAAAAGCAGGAAAAAGAGAACAGT
>NC_058131.1:470500398-470571921 GCF_016433145.1 Gracilinanus agilis | reverse complement strand
GAAGGAAGGAAGGAAGGAAGGAAGGAAGGAAGGAAGGAAGGAAGGAAAAAAGGAAGGAAAAAAGGAAGGAAAAAAGGAAGGAAGGAGAGGAGGGAGTTAGATGAATGGAGTGGATGAATGAATGAATGGACGAATAAATAATTGAAGAAATGAATGAGTTGGTGAATGAACGAACGAACGAACGAACGAATGCTGCTCGTCTCCCATCTCGTTTCTCTAGGTTTCCCCAACAGTTGAGTGGGAAACCCTGGGTTTCAGAACAGCAGTCGTAACAATCGGAGATTCAGGATTCTGTTTGCAAAGACGGGGTGCACCCATCAGCGAGCCTGCTTAATCCTAGAAATTCTTGGAGTGAACTTTACATTCTCAAAGTTGTTTGGAGGGGAGTGGTTTGTTTTAAATAATAGGTTTCAAGTTCTATGCAGAAAAAAATTAAAAGGGAAGGGTGGGGTACTAAGGCTTTCGGTGCGCATGCGCACGAAAACGTAAGCCCTTCCTGTTTGCAAAATGAAACTAACCTTCCTTTTACTTTCATCCAAATTATTTAAATTAAATTAAACGTAAGTAAGTGGATGATATTAGTTGCCAGTTGTGTTAACAGTTCTAGAAGAATTCTGTTTGTAGAAGTAATGAAAAAAGGTACTCGCCCAACGTGGGGCTCGAACCCACGACCCTGGGATTAAGAGTCCCATGCTCTACCGACTGAGCTAGCCGGGCAACCCTAAAGAGTGGGTACTTTTTTACCTTCTTGATACGTAAACATGAGTCATCAATTTTTATTTTTTTTTTCTGCCTTGTAAATTCAGCCTTTGTTTTTTAACCTAAAATGGGTGAAACTTAAGGATCGTATTGCATCCTCGCAATTTAAGGAATTTTGTGCTTGCACAACGGGAGTTCGGGGAAAGATGAGTTTTATCGGGGTTACAAAGTCAAAGCTTTGGTGTCATCATAAACATTCTTACGGATGAAAAGAGTAGGACGATGTTTTGTTAAGACGCTAGAAAAGGGAGAAGTACGAAAAACAACAACTGTGAAAGTCAGAAAACATGGACACCAAGGGTGGAGTAATACATCAAAATCGAAAGCAACTCAGCGTAGTTAAGGGAAGGGGAAGCTAAAAAAAAAGAAAGAAAACCCAGAAAAAGGAGGGAGATTTGTGATAAGTCGACTGGGGCAAGAATTAAGGAGGATTTTTTTTTCCCTCTGAGGTATTTTGTTGACACTACAATATTCCAAAAGTATTTAATCTGCGATGATTATTTTACTGATTTTTAAATTTCATTTATCCATTAGACTAAATAAATCACTTCTAGTAAACAATTGAAAATCCAAGTTAATTCATTTGTCAAACTATAAGCATCTATGGTATGCAAGACCTAGGCACTGGTAATACAAAGATGAAATAAAGGGTATGTGGGTACCCTTAAATGGGGTGATGGCATGGACCTCAAATCAGCCCAGAATGAAGGGCCCGCAGTGAGGAAGACCCCGAGTCAAATCCTGTCCTACACACTTTCTACCTCTGTGACCCAGGATAAGGTCTTGGACCCTTCTCAGCCTCAGTTTCCTCATCTGTAAGAAAAAAAGAGAGAGAGAAATAGCACCAACCTCCCAGGGTTATTGTGAGAATTAAATGAGATAATATGTGTAATATGCTAACTTTAAACCTTAAAGAACTATATAAAAACTAGTTATAATTATTCAATAAACATTTAAGCACCTTTTCCCAGAAGAGTACTGTGATAGACGCTAGGGTGAGCTAAAACGCTTAGTTTAGACGCAGTCCCTACTCAAATGGAGTTTATTATCCAATAAGACAATGCCATACATAAAATAATTTTAATATGCAATAACAGTAGAATGTAAGCTCTTTAAGAGCAGACAGAACGTGTTTAGTTATTTGTTTTTTAATTGTTTTTGTGTTTCTAGCACATAATAACATAGTAAACCCTTGAAAAAAGGCTTATCAAATTGAATAAGTGTTTGGGAGAAGAGCAAAAAAAGTTTTTTTTAAATAAGAGGAGGAGCTGGAAGGGAGTTAGCTATAGGGAGAATCAGAGAAGGTTTCATTTGAATATATAGGGATTTTAAAGAATACCCTTTATTTATATATTCTATATAAGAAAAAAGAATATAGGGATAAATAATAAACAGCAAAGTGGAGGAAAAGAGACCTTCCAAATCTAGTGAGAGACAGCAAAATCCAGAACCTTTTCTACCCAGAAGCAAATCTGGCTGGAGCATGATGAACATGAGATAAAGCTGGAAAGGGTGAGTGCCAAAGGATTGAATGCCAAGAAAAAGAATTTGACAGGGAGCCACTGAGGACGTTTGAGGAGAGGAATGATCTTGCCACATGTTTGCATAAGAAACATTCATGGAGCATCCAGGGAGGATAGATTCAGAAAGGGAGTGGGGGGGGGGGGCATCCAGAGGTGATTTTTAAAGACAACTTAAATTTTCTGCAGTAGGAATACAGAGAGGGGGAAAGATTCCAGGAATGCACCACAGGACACGTCATAACTGACTAGTTGAAGCGAGGGAAAGTCAGACTGGGTAGAACTGACAGAAATCGTGGATTAGGAGGAGCAAATTTAGGGAAATAAATGTCGTATTGACTCTTTTGATTTACAGTGCAAATGGGGAATCGGTGAGAATGATGTAAATGTGGAAGCCAGAATGAGAGATCCGGGTGGGGGCTTTTTTCTAGGACTGTTGCACGGAGCTAATAAAAGGCAGGACAAGTGCACAAGATTGACCAGGAGATAGAAGAGGGCAAAGGGCAGCCTCTTGGAGAACACACTCTCTAGGAGGGCAGGAAAAGGACGGAGAACTCTTGAAGGAGCCATTAAAAAGGAAGTTACAGAAATAAGAGGAAAATCAGGAAAGTGGCGTCTTATATCTGAGGAATAAGGGTGAGAGGTGTCAGTAGTCATGTCAAGTGCCTTAAAGTGGATAAAGAAAATGAGGACTATAAAAAGGGCCCCTGGATTTGACAGTCATTGAGTAGTGGGACGGACAGCCAAAAGAACAGAGGAAGACCTAGAGAGAGGGGCAGCATGTTTGGCCATTTTTTTCTTTTTTTATTATTTAAAAGTATGAATTATAAATATGTTTGCACATATTTATACAAATATGTTACATATTTATATAATTATATACATTATGCTTATATATTTTATATGACTATATTATATGTTTATGGATGCATTCTATATTAAATATAATTTAAAATTATAAATATATACTTTTTTAAAATTGTGATCCACAAACATTTCAATATACAAGGAGAACCAAAGAGAACTTGTGAAACATTAACTATTTATATAATTTGGTTCTTTTTCTTTTTCTTTTTTTTTAAACTCTTACTTTCCATCTTAGAATGAATACTGTGTATTGGTTCCAAGGCAGGGGCGGTAAGGGATCGTCAACTAGCTATATGATCCTGAGCAAGTTTTTAACCTTATTTGCCTCAATTCCTCATCTGTAAAATGAGCCAGAGAAGGAAATAGCAAATCACTCTAGTATTTTTGCCAAGAAAACCCCAAATGGGGCAGATGTAGACACTAAATGATAACTCTAGTCCAATTATCAATAATATGGAATTAGGTCTTAATGATACATGTAAAACCCAGTGGAATTGTGCATCAGCTAAGGAGAGCTAGAAGGGTTTGGGGGAGAGGGAAAGAACGTGAAACATGTAACTATGGGAAAATATTTAAAATTAAATTAAATTATTTTAATAATAATATATATCATTATCATAAAAAATAAACAAATAAATAAATAAAAAGAAAACCCCAAATGGGGTCACAAAGAGATAGACAACTGAAACAACTGAACAACAAAAAAATCTAAAGCTATTAAAGATATCACTTCCCCTTCTAATTTCTTTATTATTTCTTTTACAGTTACATGTATTTGGTTGGAATTTGTTTTAATATATTATGTCAGATATTTTTCTAAGCCTAGTTACTGTCAAACTGGTTTATAGTTTTCCCAATCAAATAGGGAATTCTCACCCCAGTATTTGGTAAGCTTGGGCATATTAAAACATTATGCTACTATGTACAATTGTCCTATAACTTGTTTACCTAGTTTATTCTGCTGATAAGCTTCTGTATTTTTTAACTTTTACCAAACAATTTTGATTATTATTGCTTTAATATATGAAATTACATATAATATGACATATCATATGAAATAATTTGAGATCTGATACTGCTAAGCTCCATTAATTTATACTTGTTTTCAGTATTTTCCTTGACATTTTGTTCCTCCAAATGAATTTTGATATAATTTTGTCTAGTTGTATAAGATAACCTTTTTGTGGTTTAATTGGTATGATGCCAAATCTATTAATTTATTTATGTAACATCATTATTTTTATCATACTGCCATCATCCAAAAATGTGTAATTAATATCTCCTCAAATATTTGAGTCTTTTATTTCAGGAAAAATGTCTTGCTGTTTTATTCATATATGTCCTGAATGAGTCTTGGTAGATACATTCCCAGATATCTTAAACATTCTATAGTTACTTTGAATGATAATACTTTTTCTATTTCTTCTTCCAGTTTCATCAATACTGATGAATTTTGTCAGTAATATACAGAAATGGCAAGGATTTTTGAGGGGTTGTTTTATGATCTGCTTTTGTACTAAAGTGAATGCTTCAGTTAATTTTGGCTAAATACATACCATTCTCTAAGTGACAGTCATGTTATCTACAAAAAGTTTTTGCCTATACTTTTTCTTTCCATTTCTTTTTCTTTTCTTATAGTAATAGTGACAAAGGAAAGCAATACCTTAATCCTTAAACTTTGTAGAAATACCTCTAGTGTTTTTCCCATTGCAGATAATGCTAATTCTTAGTTTCTGATAGATGCTCTCTAGATGGCTAAGGAAAGATCCATTTATTCTTGTTTCCAGGATTTTTTAACAGAAATGAGTACTGCATTTTAAGACACTTTCTGTCAATTATTGATAAAATTGTTAATTTTTTTATTGTTTTTGTTAATAATATGATCTAGTCATAATTTTGCTAGTGTTAAACCAACCTTTATTTTAGGTATAAGATTAGCCTTGCCATAAGTAATTTTTTTAATGTTGTTTTAGCATCTTGATAATATTTTATACAACATTTTTTCATCATTATATTAGAGGCTGTTAGGTTAATAGAACATGGGTAGAATGTTAGATCTAGAATCAGGAAGACCTGAGCTTGCCACTTATTAGTTTTGTGAGCCTGGGCAAGTCACTAAACTTTTGTCAGCCTCAGTTTCCTCACTTGCAGAATGTAAATCTCCCAGAGTTGTTGTGAGAAGAAAAAATGAGATAATGTTTGTAAAGCACTTTGCGAAACCTAAAAATGTTACTTAAAAATGCTAGCTGCTATTATTAGGGATATTGGGCTTTATTTCTCTCCTTAAACCATATTTATTTAATTTGTTTTGATGCTTTCTTTCCTTATTTTTGTAAACAATTTATGTAGTATTAGAGTTGTCCTTTGAATGTTTGACAGAATTCATTTTTGCAACCATCTGGGCGTGAATTATGGGTTTTTTTTCCCTCCATTTGGCAGTTCACTTGTGTAGTGCACTACACTTGTAGCTGGCTAAGTATTTTTCTGAGACTAAATTATTAAATATTATGAAATTTGTTCACATTACTATATGTTATTTTAATATGTTATTATATCACTATATTATTATGTATTGTTAAAGTATTTAAGTATTTTGTTAATCTGGATAGTTTATATCGTAAATATTGGTCTATTTTAAGCTATCAGTTTTATTGGAATATAATTAAGTAAAATAGTTTCTATTTTCTTTATTTCCTCTTTACTATGAGATCTCATTTTTCATTTTTTTTTTTATTTTAGTAATTTGATCCACTTCCTCTCATCTTCCTCACATCTAAACTCAGCAGTTTGGCTTCAGAGCTCATTGTTCCAGTGAAAATGTTTTAGTGAAACTCCAGTCAAGAAACTTCTTGAGCGCCCTAGGAATGAGAGATCAGGCAGGATGCCCAGGAACTGGGAGCTGGGAGCTGCAACCCGTTGCCACACATGCTGAAAAAAGCCTGAGCTCACTTTTCCCTGGATGCTGTATGTTACTTGTGTTTCTCAGACTTTTAGAAGGATTTTTGTTGGTTAACAACCATGTTTACTTTACCCATTCCACCTTAGTAAATATCTTTTTCTAATTTTTATTGATCTAATGTAGGAAGTGTTTTCTGGACTGTACTCTGAGGAGCTGAGTTTTCTTCTCTGTGGTCATCAGCTTGAGTCCCACCAACGACTAGCCCCCAAGTCCCATTTAACCATCTCAACATCGTTTAACTTTTACAAAGATATTTGTTATTATTGTTCAGTCAATAGTCATGTCTGACTCTTTTTGAGCCCATTTGAGGTTGTTTTGGCAAAGATATTGGAATGATTTGCCATTTCCTTCTCCAGCTCATTTTATGAATGAGGAACTGAGGCAAATGAAGTTAAGTGACTTGCCCAGGGACACAAATCTAGTAAGTATTAGAGGGCAGATTCCAACTCCATTGCGCCATTTACTTTGAAAGCATACCAAAAAAAGGTTTTTTGCCCTAATACTTTAGAGGTCCCTCATGGTATTTCAGGGTTTACTTATTGAGGCTTCACAGTATCACAGGTTTTTAAAATATGTATATCTAATTCTGTATCACAGAGTTACACTTATTGCACCTCACTATTGGCTGATGGAATGAAAGGCATCCAATCACAGTGCTGTGTTCTGTATCTTGGACACTGATTGGTTCAGTGACTGTAGATTAATGAGTGTGGAAAAGGTTTATAGGAGAGTGGGGTGGGTTTATAAGACCTTAAAATATATATAAATAATACAATAAATATAACGCAGCTACTTGGTGGATTTTCACCTATCCTGGGAGTCTCTGGAACGTAACTCCTGCAATAGGTGAGGGATCACTATACTCTTCCTTATGTCACCCAGGTTTCTGGGGAGGCTGGTTTTTAAAAAAATTCCTAAACAGCCTCACTCAGCACAGTTTCTTTTTTAAAATTTTAAACCCTTACCTTCCGTCTTAGAATCAATACTGTGTATTGGTTCCAAGGCAGGAGTGGTAAGGGCTAAGTAATGGGGGTTAAGTGACTTCCCCAGGGTCACACAGCTAGGAAATGTCTGAGTTTAGATTTGAACCAATGACCTCCCAGCCCTGAGCCTGGCTCTAATCCACTGAGCCACCACGCTGCCCTTTCACTATTTTTAAGATGCAGGATGATTTCATTATATTAATATACTACAATTTGTTCAGCTCTTCTCCAATTGTCTCAGAAACAATCTTTGATATCCCCTTAGATTCTGGTTTTCTTTTTTTCCCTTTCATTATTAATCTTTCCCATTCAGTATCAAGAAGTTTATTTCGAATACCATGATTCTCTCCCTGGTATTATTCCCTTCTCTTACCTCTGCTTATTTGAGCTGATTTAATATATTTTTTTTAAAACCTTTACCTTCCATCTTAGAATCAATACTGTGTTTTGGTTCTAAATCAGAAGAGTCACAAGGGCTGGGCAATGGAGATTGAGTGACTTGCCCAGGGTCACACAGCGAGGAAGTGTTTGAGGCCAGATTTGAACCCAGGACCTCCCATCTCTAGGCCTGGCTCTCAATCTACTGAGCTATCTAGCTGTCCCCCAGTATATTTCTACAATAAATTTTATATATGTATTCAAACTTTTGTCTCTTTCAGGTCAAAGTGAGATTTATTCCACCTTTTACTCCATGTTTTTATACTTGTTTAATATACTCTAGATATGAGAAATAGCAAGTTCTTCCTTTTTCACTATTATATTTCTTTTACTTAACTAGGTAAGAACATATTTCAATCACATGTAGGTCTCAGACTAAGTGTTAAAAGGCCTTTGACCTAGAAAGTTAATTAAGAATATTATTTGGATAGGTCCAGGTAATTTGACCATCACCCAGGGATGGCCTTTAAATTATCAAGTGAGTCCAAAAGGGATTAAATTCCATAATTCAGTCAGAGAATATGAACAAACTATTCTGAAAAGAATTGCACAATGTGGAGGGGCCAATCAGTTTGAGATTACGATAAGCCTAGCTTTGACATTGCCCAATCTAGTGCTCACTCTGCTTGTTTCTCCCAATAGAATGTATCCTCCTTAAGAGTGTGGATCCCAACTGAATATTTAAAAAAAAAAAAACAAACATTTTAAACAATCTTTTTTTAAAAAATTGGGTTTCAAATTTTCTCCCTCCTTCCCCTTCTTCCTCTCTCTTTGAAAAGGCAAGCAATTTAATATCAATCAAACATGTAGTCATACAAAATATATTTCCACGTTAGTTACATTGCAAAAGAAAACACACACACACACAAAGAAAAATATAGTTTAAAAAGTATTTCAATCTATATTCAGAGTTCATCAGTTCTCTCTCTGGAGGTAGACAGTATTTCTTATCATGGGACCTTTGAATTGTCTTGGATCACTTTTTTTTTTAAAACCCTTACCTTATGTCTTAGAATCAATACTATATATTGGTTCTAAGGCAGAAGAATGGTAAAGGCTGGACAACAGAAGTGAAATGACATGCCCAGGGTTACCCAGCTAAGATCTATCCAAGGTCATATTTGAACCCAAGACCTCTTATCTCTGGGTCAGGCTCTCAATCCACTAAGTACCCAGCTGCCCCTTGGATCATTGTCTTGATCAGAATAGCTAAGTCTTTCACACCTGATCATCATTACAATATTGCTGTTATTACATACAATGTTCTCCTGATTCTGCTCACTTCACTTTGTATTCATTTAAGTCTTCCCAGTCATTACTGTACAAATAGATCCTTTCCCCTTTTTTTTTTTATCTCTTTAGGATACAAACCTAGTAGTGGTATTGCTGGGTCAGAGGGGATGTACAGCTTTATAACTCTTTGGGCATAGTTCCAAATTGTTGTCCAGAATGATTGGTCTAGTTCCCAACTGTAGGGATGCAAACCATGCAAAGGTATAACCCCTCCATAATGGGAAGATACTTTGATTCCAAAGAAAAAAGCAGACCAAAGCAGTGTGGATAGTATATGCTGATTTATTAGGATATAGATCATAGGAGCAGTTGGGTTAGGAAACAGCAAGATTACATTTTTTATAAAGTCATACATAGGTCCCATTCTGGCTACCACTATATATTCTATCTCTCATGACATGCTCACACAATCTTTTCAATAGTACCTTCTGCAAAGTTCCCTGAGTGGTACAGAAGTGGCTTCATTAATGTGGAGGAAGCAGAGGAACCCAACATTGAACTTTCTGGAGACATAGTCCATAACAGAAATACAAGCACAGTATGTTGTATAAGAGGGAAAAGGGTTTTTTTGGTTTTTTTAATTTAAAGGTGTGGTCACCAAGGAACTGAATAAATATCAATTCCTAAAATGATTTTAGTAATTTATTTATAAAATATAGGAGAGGGTGGAAGTAGAGAGATGAGAAGACGGTAGAGTAAGAGATCTAATTTAACGAACTAAATTCATATTCAAGTCTAGGCTTTACTTCGGCAGGGCTCCAGAGGCCCAGCTAGAGAGCCTAAAAGTCAATTAGCAAGGGGTTTAGCCACTAGGCCTTCTCCCAATCAAGGGAGCCTCCCGGATGCTAGTACCTCCAGGGAACTTAAGGTAGTCAGTCAGCCTTCTTCACTCACCACATGTAGTTCTAAAGGAAAGATTTAAGAACAGTCTCACCAAGGTTTCAGGGTCCCAGGTCCAGCGCTCCTCCAGGTCCAAGCCACGAACAAGAATAGTTGAACTGAACTCACTGAACTCTCTTTTAAAGGGGCTTCTTTTGCATCACTTCCTGTGCCTTCCTCCTAGTTTACATGTCCAATCACAACAGATGCTTTTCTAAGGGCTGCCCAGGAGGCAGTCAGTAAATTCTGATTCTTCACTCACTCTAGCACACGTGGGTCACAGACCTCCCAACTTGTGAGTTAAGTGGAGTTGTTTACATTTTTGGTGATTAGATTTGAAAATAGACAAGGTAGATTTAATCTCATTATCACAGTTGTACACAACAATCCATGTATAACCCAGTTGAAATTGCTTGTCAGCTCCAAGAGGGGAGAGGGAAAAAGGGAGGGAAACAGTATGGATCATGTAACTTCAGAAAACTCATATGGAAAATTGTTATTTAAAACAATTAATTAAAAAAAAGAAATACAAGCATAGGCAGAAAAACAATAGGACCAATAGGAAAATTATCACAATTGTTACAGCTTTCTTCCATTTCACCCCTAGGGAAGCAACGAAAGAATCAAGAATCTCTAGCATCTGGGGGCTTGTTCTAGGGCAGAGTTGGCAAACCTATGGCACACGTGCCAGAGGGAGCTTCTCCCTTCCCTCTCTCCATTCCCACCTGAGGACATTTATCCCATCACCCGCCCCTCTGCCCAGCAGCCTAATGGGGAGCACCTTCTCCCTCCCTTGTCTGGGGTAAGGCAAGGGGCTCATATGTAGTGTGAGGGTTGTGGTTTGGGCACTTGGTCTCTAAAAGGTTCACCATCACTGTTCTAAGACATTGATTTGGGATTTCATATGTTTCAGTAATTTAGTGATGTTTTATGACTCCTCAGGGATAAAAGCACAGCAAGAGGTTTGCATAACAACATAGGTCCTGCCTTGAGCAGTGGTCAAGACTTCTAGGGCTATTATTTTTTTAAAATTCTTATCTTCCATCTTAGAATCAGTATGGTGTGTTGGTTCCAAGACAGAAGAGTGGTAAGGACTAGGCAATGGGTGTTAAGTGGCTTGCCCAGAGTCACACAGCTAGGAAGTGTCTTGAGACTAAGTTTGAACCCAGGACCTCCCAGCTATAGGCCTTGCTCACAATCCACCAAGCCACCCAGCTCCCCCCTAGTGAATTTTTTAAAGGCCTTCTTAGCTTTCTATTCTGACTTTCCAAATTATTTAATTATTTCAAAGTTTCATTGGTATGATCTACTAAGGTAGTCCCCTCTACAGTCTTCAGAAGTTACTGTGGCTAAATAAACTAATGACCTTGGCTAAGTCCAAGATCCCCACCACATTCTTTCCTTTGCTATTAGGGCACATTAAATGAGATATCCACCCAGCATGTGTGGAGCTTACAGAGCACTTGGTGATCACTTCTCATGCTGACTTAGAAAACTATTATACCAAAGGGAGGATCCTTGGGCATGGTTCTGCTCCTGACACAGAAGCACCACCTGGGCTAGGTTCCCTTTCCCTAGAGTGTTCCACAGGATTGCATTCTAAACCCGCATAAGGTCAGGAATATACTTAGTGTGGTTTTGGGTCCTCACATCCATTTCCCACAATTCCAAACTTCCTTTCAGAGAGTAGTAACAGTCATGCCCTGGGCCATGTAAAAATTAAAATTAATACATAATAATAACTTCAAATATTATATTTTTATAATATTTATTAGTAATCCCTAAAAGTAAAGTAATAAAAGGGTATTTATCTAACAAATAAAAACAGTGCCCATGACTAATCTACCTGTTCAAAAGTCCCATGTTCACAGCTGCCCTCATAGGAAGGAAAGAGAGCTAGACACAGAAATCCATCGAATTTATCTCCTGTCTACATCAGCATGTAATGAAAGGAAGTCAGTGGACTCCTGGGTAGTTCAAAGATACAAAATTTCCAATTACACAGCCAGTGGTGTTGACCGGCCTCTCTATTGCTTGGCAGGTGAATCTAGACATCCATTTCTTCAGAGCCTCCCAGACCTGTCCCTGCAAAGGAATAGCCACCAGGAAAGGCCAGATGTATTGGACACATGGTGTTGGCCACATCCTTAGCATTCTGATTAATTATGCCTCTTAGCCATGAAAGTGGCCCCTGATATAAACACATTGTAGTCCCTGATGAAAATCAGCCAGAGGTAAAGAAGGCAAAAGCTAAGGGCAAAAGTATAGTTACTTAGTAGCTACGATGAGAAGAAGATCTTTGCCTTCTTTCATGAAAATACTAGTTTCCTCATTTGATATAAAGAGTATAGTGGCTGGCATGTTGTCAAATGAGGCAAACCATCCATACTGCCCAGAGGTGATAGCTGGGGCTGTGGACCCCACTATAACCACTGTTTCTTCTCTCTCAATGGCCCTGGCCCTTTCCCACAAATATGATCCAGGTGGCTCTCCTCTTAAAAGTGTTAAAGGATAACAAGTTAGGACTGAAAGATCTTCTACCCCATCCCCAGCCCCGCCCCCAAGGGTTGCACCAGGCTGTCCACCCAGGAGGAACTAACCACTTCAGTTCCCATGGCAAAACACCCATCCTTGGATCCATATAGGGGGTGGGCTGGGACGGCCTTCAGTGCTTAGATTCAGTTAAGCAAAGCACAATGGCTCTGGTAGTCAGGGGTATCACCCTAACCATCCTGGGCATGTCAGGCTGTGAGCCCAAAAGGTCATATGGGGTCCTAGGCCCAACAAGGGTTTCATTGATGTGTAAGAAAAAAAGAAATCTGGGCCATCATCCTAAGCTTTAATTGTGAGAAATCAGAGCTGGAAGTCTCACCACTCCCAGCCTGTGACAAAGACCTATTTAGATGTACAACAGTGAGTTTTATAGGCTTTCAACAATCAAATAACATAAGTGATTAATAAAACTAAATGTATAGAATATGTTCCTAAAGTGTAGGAAATATTTGCTGGGAGAGTTAATTAATTCCAACAAAAGTTTAATGCAGGCAGTCCCCATTTGCTCTTGTTCTTCTGGTGATTTAGCACCAATTAAGGCTTCCTCTTCAGACATCAGAAGGATTTACAAAGATCAGAGGCTCTGTTAAATGACTCAATCTGTAGGATGTATGATTCATGGTATGTTATAAGCACTGTTCATCATTTCAGTTTGAAAGTTACAATAATAGAAAATATGGGAATGAATCTTATCAGGATACAATTTTCTATCACCTCTAATTGATACTACAAATAATAGACTGACATAATCAGACTTAACTTATTCTACTACTGATTCTGGGAGTAAACTTAAAGATAAACCAAAAAGCACCTTTCTGAGGTATGAACTCAGAAGAACCTATCGTGAATATAAATCCTTTACAAAAGCAAATATCATCTTGTCCTTGTAATAAATTCCCAATTTCTACTATTGATTCAATGATCGTTTCTGTTATCTTTATCAAGAATTAGAATTGTCAAGCCAAATCCTTAACATTCCATCATTAGTTCTTAATTTTATTAGTAGCCATAATATTCTACTACCCCACAACTATATATATCTTTTCTACTACTATGGTTAATATTATATTATTATAATTTATAACTTATACAGTTTTATAACTGGGTCTAACTCTTTCTAAAATCTTAGTTGCAGTAACCTAAAGGATTATAATATGTGATTCCTTATTTTATAACCACTGATACAAAAGTAATAAAGGCAATTTCTTTTCAGATGGTCCTAAGAGCATGAGGCAACACCTTTGCCTAGCCCACCATCATGGCATGACCTGTTATCTATCACCTTTATCTGTGCATTTAAGATGCCATTTTTGAACTCTACCAGACCAGCTGCCATAAAGCAGATAATATTGCCATTTCATATTATGCTCATCATTCCATTGTCCTATGTCACAACCCATGAAGTTGGATCTCCTGTCACTGTCTATTTGGGTTGCTTGCCGGGTGGCTCATTTGCCGGGGTATGCCTATATGAAATCTGTTATTGTATCCATGAATACCAGGGTATGCCTGGAAATCTCACTCTTTGGCAAAGATCTGATGTAATCTACCTGCCACATTTTTACTGGTTCTTTGCTTGATGGATATATCCAAGGGCATATAGTATTCGTCACAGACTTTGGTAGGCACAAACCCAGCATTGGGCAACTCGGTGATGGCAAACCTGTGACATGCGTGTCAGCACTGACACACTTAGTCATTTTCAATGACATGCGACCAGAGAAGTATGGGGCCACATGCCGAGGATGAAACATTTGCTGTAGTGTGGTGTAGACACTCTGTGCACTCTAGATGACAATTTTATCTATATTAATTTACCTATTCTGGTATATTAAATACAGTTAAATATTACAATTATACATTTTTGTTATTTAAACTATAAATATCACGAAATTATGTTTTTTTTCTCAAAGTGACACACCTTCTGAGTTATGCTTGATTTTTTGGTGAATTTTGACACACCAAACTCAAAAGGTTGCCCATCACTGGGGCAACTGCTTCCTGCATGTCCCTTTCTGTGAGGGGTAACTCAGATGCTTTTGCCGTTTTCCAAGCCATTCTAGCTCTTCTCTGACCATGATGTTCCCAGTCAGCCACATCACTTGTCCTAGGTACTTTAGCTAGGGCATCTGCCTCGGTATTCCTAAGCAGTGTCCCTGAGCCGTGTGCCAAGACATGAAACACTATTCATTGGATTTGCCACATGCCACTGCCCCAGAAAGATTTGCTTAAGACAGATCTTTCATCTTCACAGCTGATCCATATACATAGTGAACCCTCCCATGACAGCCCAGCTGTCTGTACATATTACCAAAGGTTCATATATCGCCACCATTCACACTGCCCACAATTCTGCCCTCTGGCTTTTGTCTCCTGTTCCTGTCTCTGGCCAGATGGTATCAGAGACAGCTTGAACTGCCACTGTGGACCAGGTGGAGGAGTTTTCTTTGCTTAAGTCAGCTGTAAACCATGCTCCAAGGAGCATTTTTTTTTTAAACTTTAACTTGTGAGAGGTTGGGAAATGGGTCAGGGACTGTCTGTTCTGGGGTAGAGGGTGGGTCCATGTATGTAACAGGCTCTAAAATAGCTTATAGCTCAGATGACAAGGGACTTTCTGACAAGTGGCCTCTCTGTTGGAGGTAGGCATGCCATTTAGTTAAGACAGGTGTCTGTGCTACAGTGGACTGTAGTTTTTAAAATATTCAACTATCCAGCCCTTGAGGGGATATATGGTATGCACAGTGATTCCTGTAGCAACCTGTGAGGGGCTCCATCTGCTGTAGCAACTTATACTGCCAATAATTGTTTCTTAATAAGAGTGTGTCTGGTCTCTGTCCCTTTCCATAACTGAAACTGCCTTTAAACAAACAAACAAAAACCTTACCTTCTTTCTAAGAATCAATGTTATGTATTGGTTCCAAGACAGAAAAGCAGTGACGGCTAGGCAATGGAGGTTAAGGTGACTTGCCCAGGGTCACACAGACACACAGGACTGAGGTCAAATATGAACCTGGGACTTCCCATCTCCAAGTCTGACTCTCAGTCCACTGAGCCTCCTAATTGCCCCCTGAAACTGCTTTTGTCACGGGCTCTGTCCCATTCCTTCCAGAATGACTGTGATACCTAGACTGAAAAGGGCTCCTTTTTGTATGACCTTTAGAGCTTTCACTTGTATCAGCATTTTAGCCTTTTCAAAGGCTTGTTATTCTTCTATGGCACCCTTCTTAATTAGCCAATATAAAGAGGGTAATTACCATAATGTTAGCATGATTCTTGTCTTACCTACCATCAGACCTGAGGAACTTTACAAATGTGCCAGCCAGGTCCTTGGGTTTTGGCAGGATCCACCACCCATCTGCTCCTTCGAAGATGTCCTGTTAAGGAGTGCAATGTGTCCTGCAAAAGAGGAAGTCTCACAAGTTAACATCACAAATCATCAATGTAATGCGTTCATATGATATCTTAGGGAACTGAAAGAGACTGAGGTCCGGGGCAATGGCTGGTTTATATAAATAGCCTGGACTCAGAAACAGGAAAGTCTCCTGCTGGCCCTCTCACTTGAAGGCAAATTGGTCCTGGGCTTCTGAAGCTGGGGATATACTAAAAAAGGAATTAGCCAAGACAGCTACAACATAATATATACTTAGATGGCTCGCAAGGCACTCGGAGATATCTGCAATGTTTGGCATCTCAGCGCGCAGTGGACGCTACTTTATTAGGCTCTCCGTAATTCAGTCATACTCCAGGATCATTTCAGCTTCTGGACAGGCTATGCAGGGCTGTTAATGACGCTGCGGGCGTGCCTAAGTATGACCATCCCAAACAACTCCAGCACTGTCTCCCCAATCTTTTTATGTCCTCCCCCAATACCATACAGCCAGGTGGTAACTATTCGCCGAGTGGCAGGAGGAGAAACCGATTCCCAACCTTCCTCACTTCCAGCAATGGATTTAACCTCTCTTAACACGAGCCTGGCTCTGTTTATAGCTGTCCGCAGGACTGAAGCCTGAATAATGTCAATCAATCCTCAAAATGTATTCAGAAATGGGGAATATGTAAATGAGGAATTTAAAGGGAGGGAGCTTCCTTATTTGCATAACCTGTTTGTTTCAGGGTAATCGCCCTGCCCCCTTTACCAATCCATAGATGTTAGCTGGCCCAGTACCAAATAAGGTTCCCATAAAATGAGAGAATTTCGAGCCCGAGTGTCTTAAAAGTGTAACAGCTTCCTGCTTATTGCAGAGCGACCAATGAAAGGTTAATTTTACCTGAGGCTTTTGGTTGCTCGTACTTGGGGGTGACTTTGGACCCCCTCGGCTCGGGAAGAAGAAATACCGGCTAGGTTTAGTTTCCTCCACAGCGCCAAACACCTTGGAAATTGGCTATCTGTGAACCAGGTCTTTGAGCTTGTCTGCATCCAGAAGTTTCCCACATTTGCTTTCTAGTTACTCTGATAGGGACTCTTTTGTTAGCTGTATGTAGCACATTCCTTTTCCATTTGCACAGTTCCGTTTTTGTCCACCTTCTCTCCTTCCCTAACTCAAGATCCCAAACAGCCCTCTCCATCTCATATGTGGCAGGGGACCCAACAGAAGCGCTAAACTATACCAAACTGCAGAGGTAGTCTGCAAGACTTTTCCCTTCATTTCTACAGTGAACGTTGCAGGGTCCGGACCCGAAAATTGGCATACATAGCCTCTCATTCCCAATCTAAAAAGGAATTGGTGGTTTGCATGTCTGGCGCCATGGAGGCGCTGTTGTAGGGTGGAGAGGGAAGTGGTGTTGATTATTTTCTCAGCCTCTCTACCTGTGAGATACTGTCCTGTCCGGAATCCCACAGCTGCACCCTCTCAGCCGGGATACTCTCGCCCTTTGCTGGAATTTTGATGGCATTATTTAATTTGGTGGTGGTGTAGGGTTCTTCTGCTACTGTCAGAAGTCCCTTGAATTTTTTAGTAATTTTTTGGTGAGATCTTCCTTGGGGAAAGTTCAGAGTATTTACACCGTGCACGTATTCTCCTTCCACCTCATCCTCCTCAACCACAACTTCAATTTCATCCGCTGAGTTTTCCTCAGTATCGCCATCTTCGCATCCAAACTTAAGCATCCCATAAGTTAGCATTTCTAGCGCTGAGCTGAAGTCCTGACAGTTTTCCCCTTAACCAGCCGCGCAACACTACAAGAAGGCTTTTGGAAGTTTTGCTTCACTCTATCTTCTCCCTGACCAACAGGGTTGTAGTGGAGCGCAAAACTTATTCTCTTTGGCAGTCCACTTTCAACTTCATCTCTTTTCTTTCAGCTTCCATTCGGGCTTTTGTAGCCCACTTTATACAGACCAAAGTAGGGGCCAGCCAAAAGCAGCAGCACAACTTTTTATCTTCCTCACTAAAGTGAAGAACCCGCATTTCCTTAAACAAACCGCATAATCCCTAAAGCGCAGTAGGGGCATCTTAATACTCAAGGGGAAGAGCACCCACAAGCATTCAATATTTGAGGTGCATCTCCCACCCACATAGATGTGGCAGGACAATTCGAGATTTTTTTTAGCTCACATCTTAGTCCGGAAACTCATTCCTTTGGAATCCTATTCCTGATGCCAAAGGCAAGCAGGGCTAAGCTTTGATTTCTTCTTTTGAAAATTGTCTTCATATTCTTTGACCATTTATCCTCTGAGGAATGGCTCTAACTTTTATAAATTTGGCTCAGTTCCCTATATATTTGAGAAATGAAGCTTTATCAGAGAAACTTGCTATAAAAATTTCCCTCGTTTCTTGTTTTCTTTATAATTTTTTTTAAATTTTTTTTTTTTAACCCTTGTACTTCGGTGTATTGTCTCATAGGTGGAAGATTGGTAAGGGTGGGCAATGGGGGTCAAGTGACTTGCCCAGGGTCACACAGCTGGGAAGTGGCTGAGGCCAGGTTTGAACCTAGGACCTCCTGTCTCTAGGCCTGACTCTCACTCCACTGAGCTACCCAGCTGCCCTTTTTCTTTATAATTTTGACTGCATTTGTTTTAAGTAAAAATATTTAAATATCACATAATCAAAATAATCCATTTTAATTTTTCTGATTCTCTTTATTTGGTCATAAACTCTTCTCTTTTCCAAAGATCTCACCAATACATTTTCCCCATGATTCCCTAATTACTTATGATATAGCCTTTTATGTCTAAATCATTATTTTCATTTTGACTTTATCTTGCTGCTCTTTGCTTAGTTTCTGCCAAATAGCTTTCCAGTTTTCTCATCATTTTTTTTCAAATGTCGAGTTCTTACCCTAAAAGCTTATGTCTTTATGGGCAACTAGGTGGCATAGTGCATAGAGTTCCAGGTCTGGAATCAGGAAGACTTGAATTAAAATCTAGCCTCAGATACTAGGTGTGTGGCTCTTGACAAGTCATTTAACCCTTTTTTGTGTTAGTTTCCTCATCTATAAAATGAGCTTGTAAAGGTAGCTAGAAGGCTGTGAGTTTCAAAATTAATATCCAATATTCTAAGTATTATATTTAATAAGATTTATTAATAATAACTAACATGAAAAGCTAGAGCAAAAAGCCACCTTCCTCAGCCTCATATGTGGGGGTGGACGGGGTAAGGGTGGGGGAGAAGAGTGTGAGAGGCAGAGTTTCAGAACTTATTAAAAAAAAACACACAATGTGGTGGAGAGAAAGGGATGTTGGGAGAAGAAAGGAATCCTGGGGAACATAGTTCCAAAAGTCCAAAATCTCCACTTATACATTCCCCCCCATGATCCTTTTGGGAGACCAGCCTCCCCAAAGGGGTCATTTAAACGTAATCAACTTAAAACTCTAAAGATTTTTAACTAAAGGTATACAAAAATATTACAGTTTCTAAAGGAAAATTACAATAACTTGGGGATAAAGGGAAAGAAAAGAAAAAAATGATTACTACATTGACAAAAAGCCAATTTGGGGGCAGTCCCCTTTGGCATAAGAGTATACATTCAAAACAAATGCATTCAACCCTACCCATAGTTCAATTTAGCACATCCCAAAGTTCACCCTGGATCTTCGGGTGCAGTGTGTGATCTCTGCAGGCATCTTCATGGTACCATCTCCAAACAGTTCACCTTCTAGATTCTGGGAAGTAGTCTCTTGTTCTAAATTAGGCTCAAATTCAAATAAAAGTTCACACCAATAACATAGTTCCCCCTAAGGATAATAATTACAAACACAGGGATCACTCAGGGATACATGGCTGAGTCATGAGGTAATGAATCAATTGGCAAAAGAAAATCAAAAACATCAAAAAATCCAAATAAAAGAGAAAAACTATAACAGGTCCTTGAATCAGGGCCCAATTAAAGTGATTTATATAATTATACACTTACCCAATCAATAGCCAGGACTACAGAAAGTTTGTCACCCTATAAAGACAGAAAAGGGACCAGATTATGGAAGCCAGGATGGCAGCCAAAGTGAGGTGCTTGGTAGAAAGTATTTCAGAAGGAGTGTAGTACAAGGAATCCTGCATCTTAACATATGTTAAGTGCCGCAACCTCGAAGTCTCACACAACTTCAAGTCCTCTTGTCTTGGCTCAAAATTTCATCAATCCCATTGGGATTGGTTTCTTTGAACTTGTGCTTGATAGGCACTATGCAGGTTAGCTTTTATAATGATATATTCTTCAGAATAATCATAGGGGAAAAGGTACAAATAATGTTATAGAATATATCTAATAGCCAAAACCATAGTGGCTTAAAATGATTCAGTGTAACAGAAAGATATTGATTAGATTAATATATATGAACTTAAAAAAATTAAATCTAGGGGCAGCTGGGTAGCTCAGTGGAGTGAGAGTCAGGCCTAGAGACAGGAGGTCCTAGGTTCAAACCCGGCCTCAGCCACTTCCCAGCTGTGTGACCCTGGGCAAGTCACTTGACCCCCATTGCCCACCCTTACCAATCTTCCACCTATGAGATAATACACCGAAGTACAAGGGTTAAAAATAAAAATTAAAAAAAAAAAGCAAAAAAAAAAAATTAAATCTTAAAACAATCAGTAAATACAATAAGCAATGACATGATATATAGGCAGTGAATTCAAAAATCCTTTTCTGCAACTCCAATAAAGACTTATTCACTATTCAGAAGGGAAGCAAAACTCAAAAGGTTACCATCAATAAACTTCCAGATCTCTTAAAGTTCTTTCCCCTCCCTTGTATTTATCATCCATTTGCATTTCTTTTGTCACCCCTTTGGAGTTCCTCATACATGCACTGGGCATAGTGTGGACAAATCCCATAATGAGTATGTGGCAGAGGCTAGGCAGACCAAAATAGTGAGGAGGTGTAGGAAGATGAATCTCCCCTCTGAATCTTAAGATTAGTCAAGCTCTCAACTGCAAGGTATCCAATCAGCACAAAAACCTCCAGGATCAGAAGTGAGAAAAGACATCCTAAAGTTGTAAGCTGTATGAGCTCTATAAGGCTCTGTGGAAATGGAAACTGTTTGAGGATTATTCCTCAAAAAAAAAAAGCTAAATGGATTTTATTTACAGAGTAAACAAAAAGGGCAAAATTTTGAGAGGGAACAATAGCATATATACATATGAAGGACTGGCTTCTCTTTGGATCAGAAGGAAAAAGCCAAAAACAGAGGCAAAATCCCTCAAACTCCTTCAGTAAGAGCCTAAAATCAGCTTAAAAAAAATCTGCTTGAAAACTAGAAGGGGGTGTGGCTCAATAGCACATGTTTTTCTGCCCCATGCTGTGTTCCCTTTCTGAAAATGGCTAGGACAGGCTGGAAAACCCACCTGGGGGTGGGGTGGGGTGGCCAAAGGGATTGGGGGTCTCACCTTCTATGGAGAAAAATGGCTCAGAATGGCAGGCTCTCATGGAGGGTCTGGTTGCAGCAAGCAGAGGCTGCAGGCTGGGTGGCAACAGCAACAGCAGTAGTAGCAGGCAGAGCAGAGGTAAAGAATGCTGTCTCAAGCAGATGGATGTGAAAAGCAGCAGCAGGAGACAACTGGCTCGCAAAATTTATCTATTCTTTTTTCAAAGACTTAAAAAAATTTTTTTTTAGAATTCTATCCTATGTGGTAAGATATAATCTGAGTTTCAAAATTAATATCCAATATTCTAAGTATTATATTTAATAATATTTATTAATAATAACTAACATAAAAAGCTAGAGCAAAAAGCTACCTTCCTCAGTTCTGCATTGGGGGGAGGAGGAGGGAAGAGAGCATGAGAGGTGGAGTTTCAGAATTTATAAACAAAAACATAACCACAAACATAACCACACAATGTGGTGGAGGGATGCTGGGAGAAGAAAGGAATTCTGGGGAACGTAGTTCCAAAGGTATAACAATCTCTACTTATACCATGCTCTGTAGATTGAAAGCCAGGCCTACAAATGGGAGGTCCTGGGTACAAACCCAGCCTTAGACACTTCCTAATTTGTAACCTTGGGCAACTCTCTTAACCCCCATTGCCTAGCCCTTATCACTCTTTTGCCTTGGAACAAATGTTAAGTATTGTTTCAAAGTCAGAAGGTAAGGGTTTTTCAAGAGAAAAAAAAAATGAGCTGGAGAAGGAAAGAGCAAACTGCTTCAGTATCTTTGCCAAGAAAATGCTGAATGGGGTCATGAAGAGGTGAACAGAGCTGAACAACCACAACATTACTATAGTCATTTACTATCGTTTACTGTGGACAGGACTAAATTTTCTTGATGCAATATAGTTTGTAATGTAGTCTGTAATCTTGAACTGCTAGTTCATCTTCCTTCACATTTTCCCCCCATTGATTCCTTTAATATTCTTGACCTTTTGTTCTTCCACATGAAATTTTTTTATTTTTTTCTAGTTCTGTAAAATAATCATTTATTAATTTGATTGATATGACATTGAATAAATAAATTAACTTAAAATTGTCATTTTTATTATATTGGCTCAGCCTACCTATGAGCAATTAATATTTTTCTAATTCTTTAGAACTGTTCTATTTGTGTGAAAAGTGTTTTTTGATTGTCTATAGTTATTGTATTTGTATTGTCTATAGTTATTTTACTTTAATAATAAATTTCCACATAAATTTTCCAAAGTTATGTGATTTCCAAATTGTCTCCATTTCTTCCCTATCCCCTTCTGGCGCTGGAAAGCAATTCAATCTGGATTATACATGTATTATCACACAAAACATATTTCCATATTCATTACATATATCCATATGTAAGTGAATACAAAAAAAACCCAAACATATACCCAAACAAACAAGTTATGCTTTCACCAGCATTCCTGTTCCAACAGTTCTTTCTCTAGAGGTGAATAGCATTCTTTTTCATAAGTCCCTCAGAATTGTTCTGGATCATTGTATTTGCTGTTAGTAGCAAAGTCTATCACATTTGATCATTCCACAATATTGCTATTTGCTGTGAACAATGTTTTCCTGATTCTGCTTACTTCACTCCGCATTAATTCATTAATGACTTTCCAACTCTTTCTGAAATCATACTGTTTATCATTCCTTATAGTGTAACAGTATTCCATCACTATCATATACCACAGTTTGTTCAATCATTCCCCAACTGAGGGACATCCCTTTAGTTTCCAATTCTTTGCCACCACAAAAAGAGTTGCTATAAATATTTTTGTACAAGCAGATCCTTTTCCATTTAAAAAAATCTCTTTGGGATAGAGACCTATTTGTGATATTGGATCAAAGAATATGCATTCTTTTATAGTCTTTTGGGTTTAATTCCAAATTGCCCTCCAGACTGGCTGGATCAATTCACAATGACACTAGCAATGCATTAGTGTCCCAGTTTTGCCACATCTCCAACATTTATCATTTTCCTATACCATTATATTGGCCAATCTGATAGGTGTGAGGTGGTACCTCAGAGTTGTTTTTAATTTGCATTTCACTAATAAAGAGGGATTTAGAACAATTTTTCATATGATTATTTATAGCTTTGATTTCTTCATCTGAAAACAGCCTATTCATATCCTTTGACCATTTATCAAATTGAGGAATGATTAAGATTCTTATAAATTTGACTTAGTTCTTTATATATTTGAGAAATGAGATCTTTATCAGAGAAATTTCTTATATATTTTTTTCTCATTTTGTTGTTTCCCTTCTAATCTTGGTCTCATTGGTTTTATTTTTACAAAACCTTTTTAATTTAATATAATCAAAATTATTCATTTTACAACTTGTAATGTTCTCTGTCTCGTTTGGTCATAAATTCTTCCTTGCCCCATAGATTTGACTGGTAAACTATACTATGCTCCCCTAATTTACTTATAATATCACTATGTTTAAATTATATACCCATTTTGACCGTATCTTGGTATAGGGCCATGGAGGCAAACTTCTCTGTGGGCATGCACACCATTGCTTGCCAGAGTTCATTCCTAGAAAGCCAGAAGGACTTGGGAAGGAGCTGTTCCTCTCCCTGAAGACATTTTTTCACATTACTTGCCCCTGGTGCAGTGCTAACAGGGGGTCTGTTGAGTCTGTGGTGAAGGTGATTCCCATGATTGGGTTGGAGAAGAGCTAAGTTTGAGGGGAGCATGGCTCACAAGCATGGCACACAGCTGGAAGGGAGCATAGCCGGAAGAGAATGGAGCACTTAGGCCACTGCCCTCCCCTTCATGTCTGACTCACCTGTCCCTTTGCTCAGCAGCCCAATGGAAGTGCTTCCTCCTTCCCCAGTCTAGGGTAAAATGGATGGAAGGTGGGGGGTATTGTTGCTGTGCAGGGAATGGCACTTGGTCTAGGTGGGGCAGGGCATGGCACTCTGTCTCTAAAAGGCTCACCATCATTGGTATAGGGTTAGGGTGTGAGATATTGATTTAAACCTAATTTTTGCCATCTTGTTTTCCAGTTTTCCCAGAAGTTTTTGTTAAATAGTGAGTTCCTATTTATTATATAGGGTGAGCCAATATGATAAAAATGACAATTCTAATTATGCCATACCAATCAAATTACCAAATAATTATTTTATAGAACTAAAAAAATAATAACAAAACTCATGTGGAAGAACAAAAGGTCAAGAATATCAAGGGAATCAAGATTTATTTTATATCCTGCAATTTTTTTAATTTAAAATTTTTAATTTAATTAATTAATTTAGAACAGTTTCCCATGGTTATAAGATTCATGTTTTATCCCTCCCCTCCCTCAACCCCTCCCATACACAATGCACAATTCCACTAGGTTTCACATGTGTCATTGATCAAGACCCATTTCCATAATGTTGATATTTGCACTAGGATGCTCATTTTGAGTCAATATCCCTAATTATATCCCCATCCACCCATGTGGTTAGGCAGTTGTTTTTCTTCTGTGTTTCTACTTCCACAGTTCTTCCTCTGAATAGCATTCTTTCTCATAGGTCCCTCATAGTTGTCCTGGATCTACTAGCATTGTTGCTAGTTCTTAGAAGTCCATTACATTCTATTTTACCACAGTGTATCTGTCTCTGTGTGTAATGTTCTCCTGGTTCTGCTCCTTTCACTCTGCTTCAATTCCTGGAGGTCATTCCAGTTCACATGGAATTCCTCCAGTTCATTATTCCTTTGAGCACAATAGTATTCCATCATCAACAGATACCACAATTTGTTCAGCCATTCCCCAATTGAAGGACATACCCTCATTTTCCAGTTTTTTGCCACCACAAAGAACACAGCTATAAATATTTTTATACAAGTCTTTTTCCTTATGATCTCTTTGGGGTACAAAACCAGCAATGGTATGGCTGGATCAAAGGGCAAGCAGTCTCGTAGCGTTCTTTGGGCATAGTTCCAAATTGCCATCCAGAATGGTTGGATCAATTCACAACTCCATCCCAATTTTGCCACATCCCCTCCAACATTTATTACTTTCCTTTGCTGTTATTTTAGCCAATCTGCTAGTTGTGATGTGGTACCTCAGAGTTGTTTTGATTTGCATTTCTCTAATTAGGGATTTAGAGCACTTTTTCATGTGCTTATTGATTTGATTTATTTATCTGAAAATTGTCTTTTTATGTCCCTTGACCTTTTATCAATTGGGAAATGGCTTGATTTTTTTGTACAATTGATTTAATTGCTTATAGATTTGAGCAATTAGACCTTCGTCAGAGGTTTTTGTTATACTTTCCCCCAATTTGTTACTTCTTTTCTAATTTTGTTTTTTTCTAATTTGTGTTCTTTTTAATTTAATGTAATCAAAATTATTTACTATACATTTTGTAATTTTTTTCTAACTCTTGTTTGGTCTTAGAATCTTTCCTTTCCCAAAGATCTGACAAATATACTATTTTGTGTTCACCTAATTTGCTTATAGTTTCCTTCTTTATATTCAAGTCATTCACCCATTCTGAGATTATCTTGGTGTAGGGTGTGAGATGTTGTTTATCCTGCAATTTTGCTGATGTTGTTTCAATTGGTTTTTTAGGTGAATCCCTCGAGTTAGCAATATAGCAATATCATCTTATGATGTTGTCTTCTTGACAACATTCTCCCTTCTAATCTGTCCTCTATAATGCCTGAAATTAATATTCTTTATGTATGGCAAAGTCATTTTCTCTTCTAAAACATTTTCAGTAGCTCTTTACTGACTCAGAATAAAATTCAAATTCCTTTGGCCAGCATTTGAGGTCTTCTATAATCTGATGCCACCAACTCTTCCAATTTTTGTTCCTCAATCTCTACTCTTCAACTGAACTGTACTTTCATGAAAGAAGCCTTTCTCCCTTTCTGGTCTTTGCTTATGTAGATATCTATCCTTGTGAGGTGTCTTTTCCTCTTCATTGATTGAAATCAAAGTAATCTTTTAAAGCTTATGTCAAATGCCTCCTTTTCTGTGAAGTTTTACCAGATTCTCCTATTCATATCCATTCTACTTCAGACATCGTAGAACATCTCCTGTTTCATTTTTCTCATATATTTATCAGATCATTGTATTTGTGTCTGTCTCATTTCCATTGTAGACTGTTAACTCCATCAGAGCAGGGCCCACATCTTATTTAAACTTTTCATCTTCTTTAGCCTCCTATGATCACATAGTACAGCAGGCTTGATGTATATTGAACTGAACTGAATGAAGCCTTTCCCCATCCCAACCACTTATTTGGGATTTCGATCTCCTTTGAATCTTCACTTTACCTGTCTATTAGAAGTTATCACATTTTGACATTTCAAAATTTGTATTTCACATTTGTATTTCAGTTGTATGCTTCTTATCACTCTGACTACCCTAAAAGTTCCTTGATGAAAGAGATTTTCTTAGATAGAATACTGGTCTAGAGGTAGGGAAATGTGTGTTTGAATTCTGACATTAGGCAAATTGTTTTAAGTATGTTTTTCTTGAACACCTCAAAGGCTGCTATGAGAATCAAATGAGATACTGTCTGCAAAGCCCTTTACAAACCTTAAGTTCTTAAATGATAGCTGGTCCTATTCAACTGCATATTTTCCGAAAAGCTTAACTAGCTACTTATAATAATAGCTAACATTTATAAAGTACTTTTAAGTTTGAAAGAGGCTTTACATGTTGTCCATCAATAACAATCCTGAGAGGTAGAGGTGCCATTATTATTCTTATTTTATAGATGATGAAAAGGGGGAAGAAATTAAATGACTTGCCCATGTTCACAGTTAAGTCTCTGAAGGTGGGTTCAAACTCAGGATATATGAATCATATAACCAATTGAATCAATATTAAAAAATTAAATTAAATAATATATTGTTGCATATCCAAATACCATTGTAGGGTAAAAAATACAAAGAAAAGTTTCTCTGTAATTATTTTATTTGTTTAACATTTTTATTTTGTTAATTTATTTTAATATTTTATTTTTTCTTCAATTACATGAAAAACAATTTTTAACCTTCATTTTCTAAAAAGTTGAGCCAAATTCTCTTTCCTTCCCTCCCTTCTCTGCCTCCTTCTGAGACAGCAAGCAATCTGATACAGATTTAACATGTGTAATAGTGTAAAACATCTTCCTATATTAGTCCTTTTGTGAAAGTGAATGGAAAACAAACAAAAGAAAAGTGAAAAAATAAAATATGTCTTAGCCTGCATTCAGATTCTATCAGTTCTTTCTCTGGAAGAGTATGGCATTTTTCTTCATGAATTCTTGAGGATTGTCTTGGATCACTGTTTTGCTAGGAAGAGCTAAATCATTCATAAAATGTTCATCATAGACTATTGTTGTTACTGTGTACAATGTGTAGGAAAATATAAGTAAGGTAATGGGGTCACCAGGGATATTACAATAAACTAAGTGGTTTGTGGGAACACACTCTAGGATTTATGAGAGACTGGACCAGGGTGAAGAGACCAGAGTTTACTGGATTTCCACAGGAAAGGCAGTTGATCTTAACTGTCACCCAGCTTCCACTTGACCAGAGTATAGTAACAGGCTAACAAGGTAAAAGGGACTTAACAGCTTTAATTATGTTAGACTAAAAGGTGGGAAAGGATTTCTATACTTAAAATCTAAGGGATAAAACCACAGGGTAATGGGAGGACTTATTCTACTCTTTTTTAATTATTTTATTTTAAACCCTTAACTTCTGTGTATTGACTTATAGGTGGAAGAGTGGTAAGGGTGGGCAATGGGGGTCAAGTGACTTGCCCAGGGTCACATAGCTGGGAAGTGTCTGAGGCCAGATTTGAACCTAGGACCTCCTGTCTCTAGGCCTGACTCTCAATCCACTGAGCTACCCAGCTGCCCTCGGACTTATTCTACTCTTATCTAAGTGATCTAAACTAACAGGGCCCAAGGAGCTATAAATGGAGTCTCTGGGTTTCTGCCTCAAACTTGAAACCTGCCAGCCTTGAGTACAGCTAGGGCTTTTGTGGCTTTGGGATACTCACTGCAATCCACTGATGATCTCTGGATGCCAGGAGCTAAAGTTGTCTCAGGAACCAAGTAGTAAGGGTTTTGTTTGAAGCACTGTACGCCAGAACTCAAACTACACCTCTTCTCTTGACTCTGTAGATCTTGTCCTTTACTAGATGCCACACCACACAGGATCCCAGGGGAAAACAGGAAGCAGGGTGTCCTTTGCTCTGAGGTCTCCCAGGCTGGCAACAGTTTTGCCTACCACTCATGGAGTCCACACTCAGGGCACTTCCTCCTCCTTCATTCTAACCTGGAATTCCCAGCTCCAGCTCCTTCCTGCTAGGTACTTCCTAATCAATATATAATAACCTAATAACCAGCTAATCTAATCTTACTCATAACAAATGTTCTGCTGTTTCTGCTCAGTTCACTTTGCAATAGTTCATGTAGGTCTTTCCAGGTTTTTCTCAAATCATCCTTCTCATCATTTCTTTTTTTCTTTCAAAAATTCATTTAATTAATTTAGAATATTTTTACATGATTACATGATTCACGTTCTTTCCCTCCCCTCCTCTCACCCTCCTCCAATAGCCAATGAGCATTTCCACTGGGTTTTACATGTGTCATTGATGAAGACCTATTTCCATATTATTAATATTTGCAATAGAGTAATCATTTAGAGTCTATATCCCCAATCATATCCCCATCGAACCATGTGATAAAGGAAATGTTTTTCTTCTGTGTTTCTATTCCCACAGTTCTTTCTCTGGATTTGGATAGTGTTCTTTCTCATACGTCCCTAATTATCTTCTCATCTTTTCTTATAGCACAGAAGAATTCCTTTACAATCATATACCACAACTTGTTCAGCCATTCCCCATGTTAATTTATTTTAACATTGATTTCTTTTTCAATTTTGAGTTCCAAATTCACCCATTGAGAAGGCAAGCAATATGATTTCAACTGTCCATGTGAAATCATGCAAAATATATTTCCTCGTTCAAATAAGTTTTTTTTTAAAGATTTTTTTTTTAATTTTTTAAACCCTTAACTTCTGTGTATTGACTTATAGGTGGAAGAGTGGTAAGGGTAGGCAATGGGGGTCAAGTGACTTGCCCAGGGTCACACAGCTGGGAAGTGTCTGAGGCTGGATTTGAACCTAGGACCTCCCGGTCTCTAGGCCTGGCTCTCAATCCACTGAGCTACCCAGCTGCCCCTCAAATAAGTTTTAAAAGATATTTGACAGGTCTTCTGAAAAAGTGATGGTCATCCACAGGGATGTGTGGGAGTCAGTTCCTACCTGCTCTAGAGAACCTATTGTTAAAAATTCAGTATGAGTATTTAACACTTCAGAAATCAGCACACCCTACAAATTAGGGCTTGATTTATTGTTTTTTGATTGTCTAGTGTTAAAGAAGTAATGAAGACAATATCAATAATACAGATTAAACTTTTAAGTTTGACCTGTGTACATTCTCCTTTGGGTGAGCTGGTTGTTAAACATTTACCAGCACACTACTGGTTACATATTATGGTCAGGGAATTTATATAGACTCTTACACACACACACACATATATATATATGTATATTTGTGTGCATTCATACATGTGACACACATCAGCCTCCACACAAGACATACTCTAGTTCCATAACTCTGAATCAGCATGTTATTTACGATCACTTTCTGGCTAGTCTGAAATTCTTTTCACGCCTTAGCAATTTCTGCTGGGATCTTCTCTTCTCAAGGTGCAATTTTCTTAAGAGATTAAATTGGGAAAGGAGACAGGGAGTGAGTGGGAAAAGGGGACCTCAGAACACGGGTTCTTTACAGTAGACAAGAAGCCAAAAAGAACACAAGATCCTCCAACTACCTCTTGCTAAGGGCAGAGGTCCGTTGACGTCACATCCTCCTCTCCCCGCTCCCAAGACCACATCAGTTCTGAGCACGCGTACTCTTTTGCCACCGCCCCTAACCCACGCTGCCACTGGCACCGAGGGTCCAGCAGCTGTAGGCTATTGGTTAAAATTCGGGCCAATGACAGCAGGCGTTGTTCGTTTGCTCCTGTCTGTGGGCTGAGGAGCGGTGCTTTAGGCCTAGAAAGAGTCATCCGCTCTCTGTGGTGGCTTGGGCGCCATGAGCTCCATCGGGACTGGGGTAAGTCTTGTTTTCTCCGCGCGGCCCAGGGGTACAGTATCGAGGTGGAAGCTAAGGTATTCCCCGCCCTACCTTGGGCCCCTCTGCCTTTCCCCACTGTGTGGCGTTTCCGGCCCTGCTGGCAGGTTTATTTGAGAAAGGCTACCCCCACCCCCATCCCCTAGGCCCCGCGCTTAGGTAGCCTCTGGAGAACGTGACTGAGAGGCCCGAACCCTAGGAAACCGCGCCGTGAGAGCGTGGCGTCCCCGGCGACCCAGCATATGCCGAACGCCCGGGGCCTCCTTCTTCGGTTTGCCGAGTCATTTTCATTAGCCAGCGGAGGAAACCGAAAGTAATGAACCACCGCGCCTAGGACAATTGGCGAATTGATGGGGAAGGGAGAAGGAAGGGTTGAGCACGTCCCGAGATTTCCCCTTCCCAAGCCAAGAAGGTGGTGGGATCCGAGATCTTGTGTAACCCGAGAAATCTGGACGGAAGAGACCCACATACTCGCCGTAGTGCTGAGTCACGAGGCTCTTTACATGGATCTCTCCATTTCCTCCGCATCTTTCCCGAAAGGGCAAGAAAAAAAATGCCAAATAGGCTCTTAAGAAGGCATCAAAAAATCCTGTCCTTGTGTCTGAATCCTGAAAGATAATTAGGAAAAGATAAATCTGATTTAGCGCTGTGGTTTTTTTTCTGTTAAGCTATCCAAGACCAGCCCCACTCTCCTTCCTCCCCTCCCCCCATATAAGTTTATATGTTGCATGAAAGAGTATTTGCAGTTTTAAAAGTCAGGTTATAAATTTACCTTACTTCTCTTGGCAGTTAGGCCGTAATGGATTTTTTTTTTTTAAATCGATGTCAGGTAGTGTTTCTGTTTTTACTGGGAACATTTTTTCGCTTCAATTTACCATCTTTTCTCAGCTATACTATCTATACTTCTGCAAACTCCCATCAATATATACAGTTGTTAAACTGAGGTCCATATCCCTAATGTTTATAATTTGCAAGATTCTCTGGAATAGGTCCAAGTTAAGGCCTATTTAAAAAAAAATTCATATGTATGAAACTAAGCAGGCAAAATGTATTTAAGTTCCATGAGGAAAAGTTAATGGCTAGTTTTTCATGGAAAATGTTAATACCACATAATACTTCACATGTGCCATTTAATTTTTTTTAAACTCTTATCTTTTGTCTTAGAACCAATGCTGTGTATTGGTTCTAAGGCAGAAGAATGGTAAGGGCTAGGCAGTGAGGGTTAAATGACTTGCCCAGGGTCACACAGCTAGGAGTGTCTGAGAGGAGATTTGAGACTAGGACCTCCTGTCTCAAGGCCTGGCTTGCAGTCCACTGAGCCATCTAGCAAAGGCTAGTTTTGTTTAGAATATGGTTGTGTATTAGGAGAAGTGTTATGAAATCATGATATGATAGGTTTGAGAGCTAGATTGTAGAGGACTTTAAATGTCATATAGGAGTTTGTATTTGGAGCTTTGGGAGCAAAAAAAAAAAAAATGATCTGATCAGACCTGTGCTTTAGGAATATCAGTTTTTCAGATATGTGGATTATAGATGTCAGAGCCTGAAGGCATGTAGGGAGATCTAATAGGAAGGGACCTTAGAAATCAATCAGCTGGTCCAACTCCCTTATTTTACAGATGAGGTTCAAAGAAAAGTCTGATCATGGCTAGCATTCATCTATTGCTTTAACAATTGCAAAATACTTCATATATATGTTATTTCATTTGATCAGCACAACAACACTGTGAGGTGTATGCTATTATCTGTTTTACTGATGAAGAAACTGAGGTAGGTGATAGGACTTGCTCAGCATCACACAGTCACTAAGTCTTGTAGGGTAGATTTGAACTCCAGTCTTCCTGACTCCTCAGGTCTTCTGACTCCAAATCTAATGTGCTTTCCACTGTTAACCTTCTGAGTAATAAGGCATAGATATGAGAGAGATGGAGATAAAATTGACAAAACTTGATAACTTATGAAATGAAGGGGGATGAGAGATAATTGGTGTCTTAAGTTTTCATTGACCCTTCTATACCAGTTATCTGTTATGCTTCCCTTGTCCTAGATCTAGGAATTCTACCTCTTATCCTCATAATCCCTGTGATATATAGTCTTTTAAATTTATTACCTTAAATGCGGATTCACGATCTAATCCCTTTCCCATCTTTCCATTATATCCCTTTTAACTCTCCCACTCATTTTTTTTTTAAACCCTTACTTTCCGTCTTGGAGTCAATACCGAGTATTGGCTCCAAGGCAGAAGAGTGGTAAGGGTAGGCAATGGGGGTCAAGTGACTTGCCCAGGGTCACACAGCTGGGAAGTGTCTTGAGACCAGATTTGAACCTAGGACCTCCTGTTTCTAGGCCTGACTCTCAATCCACTGAGCTACCCAGCTGCCCTTCCCCCCACTCACTTATAAACATGTCTTCATTTTAGATCTTTTTCTTCTGGTCCTCACAGAAATGTGGCTTTCTCCTGAAGATGTCTCATTAGTTCCTTTCCATTCCCTCTAATACTGGTTGTTTCTTTTTTCTTGTTACTTGACATACCAGGGCCAGGAGAAGTACTTCTTATTTTCTACTATCACTATCAGATCTTTCTTTGTACCATCATCACTTGTAACTTAAACCTTTTTTTGAAGTTTACTCCATCTTTGTACCTTAACTGTATCATCTAAAACTGTTAATCTTAAATTCTATACATCCCTTCTTTGATCATAATTTAATATTCTTCTACATATCACCATCTGTGGAGGCAGAGCCAAGGAGATAAGAGTAACAGGAAGCAGTACAGCAAGATCCTATCCCAGTGATGGGCAGCCTTTTGAGCTTGGTGTGTCAGAATTCACCAAAAAACCAAGCATAACTTGGGTGGTGTGTCACTTTGAGAAAAAAAAAATTTTGCGATATTTATAGTTTAAATTACAAAAATGTATAATTGTAATATGTAATTGTATTTAATAAACCAAAATAGGTAAATTAATATAGGTAGAATTGTCATCTATGGTGCACAGAGTGTCTACACTATATTATAGCAAATGTTTCATCCTTGGCATGCAGCTTCATACTTCTTTGTATGAGGCCGCATGTCATCGAAAATGGCTACATGTGTCAGCATGCATGTCATCACCGTCCTATCCCATACTCTTCCAAACAGATCTAGAAAATGAACCAGACCAAATCCTGATGGGAAAAGTGAAGAAAAGTCACAGTGATTCATTTTTCTGTCTTAGATTGGCACAGACAGAGGTTTGTGGAAACTGAGGACTGGATTGGGCCAAGAACATATTTGCAGCAAATTTAACATTCCACTGCCCAAAGAGAGGCTGCGCACCAGGGCAAGCAGAAGTTCTAGACCCAAATTGGCATACTTCCCTGGGACAGGTGCCATTTAGCAACTTTGTAAGATTCCATGTGGACAGACTGAGGAGGAGATACCTTGACATTTCTTCACTTCAGTTCTAAGACTGCTACCAGCTGACTCTAACAAACATTACAGCCAAAATCCAGAATTTCCAGGTCAAAGAAAAAATACTGTAAGCAGTCATATCATCATATCACCCTCTCTTTCACTCTTAAATTGCTTTATCCTTACCCCAACTTCCAGGCCTTTCATCCCTCTCTGCCTCCACTGCACTGGCCTCAGTTTCTTTCTCTCAGTCTTGACCCTATAGTTAACCAATTCATCCAGGCATGTCTTCCACTCTTCCCTCCTTTGTTCTCTTTGTACCAATCAGTTTTAAGTAATTCCACTGTATTCTTTCTGTTCCTACTCCTGAACTTTCAGGCATTGCTAGAAGTAGTTCCATAACTCTTTTCAATACATCCATTATAAATTCACATTTCCAAATTTCAACTGGATCCTCAGTGAATAAAAAAGCATTTTTTATGCTCTTACATTGTGCATAGTACTTTGCCATGTATTTGAGATCCTGATAGAAAAACAGAAACAGTCCTTGTTTTGAAAGAATTTAAAGGGGAGCATCTAGGTGGCTCAAGTCAGGCCAGATTGGAAGACCTTGGATTGTGGCCCAAGATACTGCCTAGCTTTGTGACCTTGGGCAAGCCACTTAACTACTTTTGCCTAGCCCTTACCACTCTCCTCCCTTAGAGCCAATACATAGTATAGATTCTAAGATGTAAGTGGAGTGGGGTAGGGGTGGAATGGGGGGAGGGAGGGAGAGAGAGATAGATCTCAACACCGGAGGTTTAGTTGTAAATAGATGGAAAGGTCTTTTTAGGTGTAGCAGCAAAATCAAATAATAATGTCATTTTCATCAATAAAACCAAATCATTTTCTCTTGATGAGCCATTTGATAATGCCAGGGCTTTTGGTGGTGAGAACTATCTTTTCCATATTCCAATAGCTGTGGAGATAGCTACTGTAGCATCACCTTCAATAATAGCATCAGAAGCTGTGCTAGAATTAGGGTGGGTGGCCCAACCCTAATTTCTGTTCTGTCATTCTGTAGTGGTACTTTTATTCTTCCATGATTTACCATCATGTTCTCTGCAGCAGTTTTTCCAAACTTTTCAAGCCCTCTTCCCCCTCCTCTCAGCAGATAACCTCGCTTTCTAACTTTATATAGGAAAATGAAGGCTATCCCTTGAAATTTCTTCATCTTTGCTGTTTCATATCTTAAAATCTTTCTAAAACTTTGTTTCTTAAACTTTCTTTTGATTCAGTCTTAGAAGAAGAGATCCTTTCCCTCTTAGAGTCAATCCTTCTGGTCATTGGCATCCTTGATCACATCCCTTTCTGACTCATCCCAAGATGACTTCCTTCATCAGACATACTTTCTTTTTTATTTTTAGTCTGTCTTGGTCTCCTTGCCAGTTGCATTCAGGCTTGTGCAGGTCTTTCCCATCCTTAAAAAAAAAATCTCTTTGATCCTATCAGCCTTTCAGATTCATCCTATCTCTTCATTTGCCAAAATCATAAAAAGAGTTCTCTAGACCACTGATGGAAAACTCATATTCTTGTAACTGCATATTGACAGGTTATTATTATCTGGGTTTTTTTTGGGTTGTTAAACATTTCCAGTTACATTTTTTTTTATTTTTATTTTTAAACCCTTACCTTCCGCCTTGGAGTCAATACTGCGTATTGGCTCCAAGGCAGAAGAGTGGTAAGGGTAGGCAATGGGGGTCAAGTGACTTGCCCAGGGTCACACAGCTGAGAAGTGGCTGAAGCCAGATTTGAACCTAGGGCCTCCCGTCTCTAGGTCTGACTCTCCAGTTACATTTTAATCTGGTTCTGGCCTTGAGTTTGATAACTTTAATTAAAGTGCTTTTACTTTATTATACCTGTCCCCTTTTCAATAACTTGAATTCTAGGTTCTGACCCTGTAGCTCAATTGAAACCTCTTAAAGGTCACTGTGGATCTCTTAGTTGATAATTCCCATACTCTTTTCTTAGTTCTCATTTTCCTAGAACTTTTTGCAGCTTTTCATACAGTTAATTACTCTTTTTATGAGTACTCCATCTTCTCTTGGCTTCTGGGACAATGCCCTATCTTGTTCTTACTACTTCACCATTAAGTCACCTTGCTGATCTGTGATCCTCTTCTCAACCCATAAGTCTTCCAAGACTCTGTACTGAGCCCTCTTCTCTTTCATCTACCCCTTTCAGTCCAGTTTTTTCTATGTAGACACTTAAATACACAAATTCAACATTTCTCCTTAACTTCATCTAGTTTGGCCTGTTTGGTTGCTAGACAGTCCCACTTGGATAATGTCATCACTTGAAACTCAATCACCTTCCTTTGGAAGCAAAGAGAAGTGTCCTATCTATTCATTCGTATTTTCCCTCTCCCCACTCTGTCCCTTTCTCAATATGAGTGATTTCATTTTTAACTAGCCTCCCTTTCAGTATAAATAGTAGTCTGGTTCACTCCCCTTTATTAAAGGTTTCCCTTAACCTAATTCTTATGCAAAACCAACCACAAAGGAAAAGAAGACTCTGCAAAGTCCCAAAGGCAGCTACTGATTAATAGGCTGCATGTCAGTAGAAAATATATTAGTAGGTTACTTGGCTGATGGATTTTCTTCTGCAAGCTAATTGACTAGTGCTCATCAAACTGTTTTTGTTATGTTCCCTTCCTCCTCACCCCAAAAATAAAATTCTTATTTCTTTTGAAGGAACTCCTATCTTCCAAGCCAATTAGACTCTTTGTTCATTTCTCATAGCCAATTAATTGCTAAGTCCCATTGATTCTACCTCTTCCAGCCCTTTCTTTCCACCATTAGGATGAGCATCACCCTATCAGAGCTTCATTACTCTTCTAGACCAGTGGTGGGCAAACTGCTGCCTGCAGGCCAGATTGGGGGTGGGGAGGCTGAAATGTTCTATCTTGCTGAGTGACATTATTCCTAACCTGATGAATACAATAAGTAGGATACAATACAATGAAACTTCACAAGAGTTGCTTAGAAACAGACAGATTTCCTTTCCTTTGGCCCCCTCTTTAAAAAGTTTGCCCATCACTGTCCTAGACTATTGTATTAACCTCCTAACCAGTCTCTCCCCTCCCAGTTTATCTTCTACCTAGCTAGCAGAATAATTTTTTAAAAATTAAGTCCATTCATTCATTTATTGATTCACTTATTTATTTATTTGCTCATTTATTTATTTACTTATTTGATTTAGGATATTTTTCCATGGTTACATGATTCATGTTCTTTCCCTCCCCTCCTCCCACCCCCCTCCCATAGCCAACATGCAATTCCACTGGGTTTTACATGTATCATTGATCAAGACCTATTTCTATATAATTAATATTTACATTAGAGTGATCATTTAGAGTCTACATACCCAATCATATACCCATAGAATCATGCGATCAAAGCAAATGTTTTTCTTCTGTTTCTGCTCCCATAAATCTTTCTCTGGACAGAATAATTTTTTAAGGGCCTGCTCTGACCATGCCACTCACTCCACTGCTCTAAAACTTTTGGTGATTCCTTGTTTCCTTTAAGATAAAATACAGACTCCCTAATCATCCTGGTATTTAAAGTCCTCCTTATTTTGGTTATAAACTTCCTTTTCAGCATTACCTTATGCTATTTCTCTGAGCATTTTGTGTGATGGCTAAATTGAACTACTAATTTTTCCTCAAACACCATCTCCCACTTGTGTATTTATGCAAGCTATTTCTCATCTCTGGAGTGTATTCCTGCCTAATATTTGCTATTTAGATACCATATTTTCTCTTAAAGTCTAGACCACTGTGTGTCTCTTCTCTCACCTCCCCTTAATGTTTATATTTTATCCTCCATTAGAATGTAAGTTTCTTAAGTTCACTGTTTGTTATATATTTAGCAATACCAAAGATGCTATGTTAGTGCAACAAGCTTATTTTTGCTTCCTTTTTCCTCTTAGTATGATTTGTCAGCCTCAACTTTCTCTCCTGATGGAAGAGTTTTTCAAGTTGAATATGCTATGAAAGCTGTGGAAAATAGTAGGTAAGGGAAATATTTTACTTGTATAAGGAATTTGTATGCAGATTTTGTCAACTTTCAAACACTGTCTTGTGATTTTGAGATAACCATTTTCTTGGGTTTGAGGGATTTTGGAAGTTTGATACTTTGTTTCTAAATTCATTCTGGGGACACTGTTTTTTTACTATTTACTAATTTCTTCTAAAATGTGTCATTTTGTAGTTTCTCTTCAAAGATAAGAGTGGGAAACAGTCTTTTTGGAGGAGAAATGTACTTTTTAAAAATAAAATTTCCTTTTATTATGCATTTAGTATTTTTAAAAAATGAACATTTCTTTACATAAGATTTTATTTGAAACAATTGACTTTTATATAGTTTTTAAGAGCATATTAAACTTAACACAGTAGTAAAAATTGTATTTTATGTCCTTTCCTGAACTTAATTCTACTTTTTTGTGTGTATTGCTATTCCCTAACTCACTCCCTCTCAAATAGAAGTAGCAGGTAGACCCTAAATCTTTAGTGCTGTGACCATCTATTTTTTTTTTCTAATTTTAAACCCTTAACTTCTGTGTATTGACTTATAGGTGGAAGATTGGTAAGGGTAGGCAATGGGGGTCAAGTGACTTGCCCAGGGTCATACAGCTGGGAAGTGTCTGAGGCCGGATTTGAACCTAGGACCTCCTGTCTCTAGGCCTGGCTCTCAATCCACTGAGCTACCCAGCTGCCTCTGACCATCTATTTTTAACATTTAATGTAGCTTTCAAGCCATTCATGTTCATAACCTCCAAGTTACCTTGGACTCTTCCTGATCCCTCACTTTTCACTTCAGTTAATTGCTGAGTCCTATTGATTCTACCTTTATGACATCAAATTCCCCTTTCTTTTCACAGCTAGGAATGTCACTCATTCTTTTAGATTAATGGTGCTAAACTTAAATCTCTGGGGTTTTTATTACATACAAATTAACATTATGTTGCATTGCATTTTTATTTTGTTAAACTTTCCCAATAAGATTTTAATTCTTGTAGCATAGGATATGACATTTTTGTTTTTTGGGCCATTGAAATAACCTCAAAATTAGTCTCCCTGATTACTAATCTCTCTTTTCTCAGACTATCTTCCACCTACCTAAAAGAATAATTTTAGAAGAGTTACAGGTCTAATCTGACAGTATTAAGTGTATTAAGTGATACTAGAGCTGGACCTTGACTGGAGACTTCTAGAGCCAGAGATAATTAAGGAGAGCATTCTAGACATTCAACAAAGGCACAGAGATGAGAGAGATGGAGTATTTGTGTGAGCAACAGTAAGAACGAGTGGAAGTAACATAATAAAGCTATAAAGATGGGGTGGTGCTAGATTGTGAAGAGCTTTAAATTTCGAGGGAGTTTATATTTGATGTTAGGTAAAGAAATAGGGAACTTTTGGAGTTTGTGTAAGGGAATGACATGGTTATATCTGTGCTTTTAAGGAAAATTACTTGACAACTATGTGGAAGACAGGTTGGAGGTGTGGAGAGACAAGAGGTGAGGAGACCAGTTAGTAAGCAATTACAGCAGTATGACAGATGGTGAGAATCCAAACTCGGATAATGATTGTGTGAGTTGAGAGGAGATATTTTAGGACAACTGTTATGGAGGTAGAAGTGACAAAAATTGGCACTGATTGGATATGTGGTATGAGTGGGGAGTAGAGGTTGAAAGTGTTGGTGATTAGGAGGATGGTGGTGCTCTTGAGTGAAATAGAGATGTTCAGTGTGTTGGGTTGGGGGCAGGACAGGAATGAGTTCTGTTTTAGGACATTTTGAATTTGAGATTCCTAAAGGATGTTCAGTTTATTTTTTAATTTAGTATTAGATATTTTTATTTACATTTCTTTTAGGAAAATTTTCCACGGTTACATGATTCATGTTTTTACTTTCCCCTTCCCCCCACCCCCCTTAACCTCATAGTCCAGGCACATTTCCACTGGTTTTAACATGTGTCATCAATCAAGACTTATTTACATATTATTGATAGTTGCATTGGTGTGGTCATTTCTAGTCTACATCCCCAATCATGTCCACATCAACCCATGTGTTCAAGCAGTTGTTTTTCTTTTGTATTTCCACTCCCGTAGTTCTTCCTCTGAATGTGGGTAGCGTTCTTTTCCATAAATCCCTCAGAATTGTCCTGGGTCATTGCATTGCTGCTAGTACAGAAGTCCATTACATTCGATTTTACCACAGTGTATCAGTCTCTGTGTACAACATTCTTCTGGCTCTGCTCTTTTCACTCTGCATCAATTCCCGGAGGTCTTTCCAGTTCACATGGAATTCCTTCAGTTTATTATTCCTTTGAGCACAATAGTATTTCATCACCAACAGATACCACAATTTGTTCAGCCATTCCCCAATTGAAGGACATACCCTCATTTTCCAGTTTTTTGCCACCACTAAGAGCGTGGCTATAAATATTTTTGTACAAGTCTTTTTATCTATGATCTCTTTGGGGTACAAAACCAGCAGTGGTATGGCTGGATCAAAGGGCAAGCAGTCTCGTAGCGTTCTTTGGGCATAGTTCCAAATTGCCATCCAGAAATGGTTGGATCAGTTCACAATTCCACCAACAATGCATTAATGTCCCAATCTTGTCAAGGATGTTTAGTTTAAATTGCCTAAGGTATTGTATAAGAAGGTACTGGGGAGAAAGATAATGGCTAGATAGCTTTATGAATCATCTGCATGTCCCAGGCCAGAGCCTTGGGGACAACTATAGTTAAGAGATGAACTATAGAAGTTGATCTCTTAAAAGAGACTGAGAAGGAACAGAAGAGAACCAAGGCAGAGCAATATCCCAAAAACCTGGGGAGAAGTGGTCACTTGAGGAGGAGAGATGAAGAAGAATGAGGATGAGGAAAGACCTTTTTAGTTAGTGGTTAACTTTGGAAAAATGAGTTTACACAATTGAATGAAAAGAGAATGAAGAAGTTCAGCATAGGAGAATGTATTTTTTAGTTGATACTTATACCATTTTTATTATTTTAAAAGTACTTCCTCACTACAATCCTTGTAGTAGAAATAAAACTTAATAATAGTTAAAACTGACAGTGGAGTAGGCTAGACTATAAGATAACGCATTCCCCATCATTAGAGGTCTTCAAACAGAAACTCATGGCTATTTGTGATAGATGTGATAGAAAGCTATTGGTTAGACAAAGGACTTTTTAGACCCCCCCCCCTTTTTTTTTAAACTCTTACCTTCTGTTTTAGAATCAATACTGTGTATTGGTTCCAAGGCAGAAGAGTGGTAAGGGCTAGGCAGTTGGGGTTAAGTGACTTGCCCAGGGTCACACAGCTAGGTAGTGTCTGAAGCCAGATTTGAACCTAGGATCTCCTTTCTCTAGCTCTGACTCTCAATCCATTGAGCCACCCAGATGCCCCTAGACCCCTTCCAAATTTGATGTTCTGATTGTTATCTAGTTTTGCAGATACAGAAACAGGATTCAGTAGACCTAACTGTGACACAATAGCTGTAACTTTCTCTTGTTGATGCTAGAACTTTTGACTTCAAGCCTATTATTCACCACCTGTATCCATATGCACCCTTGCTGGGATACTTAGAAAAACAAAAGTTGTTATGGAAACTTGCCTGCTCTGTGTCCCACTCCACTTTTTTTACCATAGAGGCCCTGAAGTTACCAGTTTCAAACTCCTTTTGAAAGGGACAAATGTTTGAAATTGACTGCTTGTTTCTTAGGTTTTTAATTTCAAAGAGTAGGTAATGAAGACATTTTATAGTCTCTCTAATAGTTTTTCTTTTTTTAAACCTTACCTTCTGTCTTGGAGCCAATACTCAATATTGGCTCCAAGGCAGAAGAGTGGTAAGGATAGGCAATGGGGGTCAAGTGACTTGCCCAGGGTCACATAGCTGGGAAGTGTCTGAGACCAGATTTGAACCTAGGACCTCCCATCTCTAGGCCTGGCTCTCAATTCATTGAGCTACCCAGCTGCCCCCTCTCTAATAGTTTTAAAAGCCAAATTTTCCTTTTGTGGAGATGATATTGGTATCATTTCTTTCAATGTTATGTGAGGTAGCACCATATCATGCCTCATCTGATAGTCACATCTGATAAAAGATCTATAAATAAAAAATGAAACTTTGGTATTCCCTAATGTCTTAGACAAATTATTGATAGAATTGGCAACATTAAGCAGTATTTTTTACTGAAGAAATTTCACAGTAGTAGTTTTTGTAAGATCTTATAGTCATTTCATAAAGTACTTTGGAATTCATTGGATTTGGAGAACTCAACCCATTTAGATTCCTTCCTGACCATTATTTATCATCTCCCCATTTACATCACGCATTACTATATTTCAGGCAAACTAAACAAACTATTTCAGTTGAATTTTCTATTTATCAAATTGGAATAAAAAGAATTAAGGAGCCAAAGTTTTGTACAAGAGCCCAAATCTTGACTAGTCTTAAAAGCTATAATTTTTAATCTTGAAGTAGTAGATTTAGTGCTTTAATAGCTATACTGTGTAAGGCACTTAATATGCATTTAAAAATGTGTGTATAGATTGTATAAATTAAACTTTTCTCATGGACATAATGAACTGCTTTTTTGGGGGTTCTATTTTAATCTGTTCACATTTTTTTTTAAACCCTTATCTTCCGTCTTGGAATCAATACTGTGTATTGGTTCCAAGGCAGAAGAGTGGTAAGGGCTAGGCAGTGGGAGTTAGTAACTTGCCCAGGGTCATACAGGTGAGAAGTGTCTGAGGCCAGATTTGAACCTACCTCCATCTCTAGGCCTGGCTCTCAATCCCCTGAGCTACTCAGCCCTGTTTGCATTTTAAAAGAAATCTTAGAGCTAAAACTTTTTATAATGTAACTCCTTAAAGCAGTCATTGTATACAAAATATACTTTGTACCTCAGAGAAATAAGAAATTAGAGGAGTGGAAAAAGTTTTTTCTTTTTTTTTTTTAATTGAAAAATTTTATTTAATTAATTAATTTAGATTATTTTTCCATGGTTACATGATTCATGTTCTTTCCCTTCCCTCCAGCCCCTCTCCCCCATAGCTGACATGCAGTTCCACTGGGTTTTATATGTATCATTGATCAAGACCTATTTCCATATATTGATAATTGCACTAGGGTGATCTAAAAATGTTGGGTTTTTTTCTGAAGTTAGATATGGGTTTTATAGTGCATCTTGCTACTGAGAAAGATCGCCTTTTAAGGCCTCAGGGATTGAGAGAGGCAAAAGGAAACTAGTCTTTCTCTGGCAGTTTATTTTCACTGATGGGAAGAGAAAAAGAGGGAGTGGGGTCTGTATGTGTTGGGAAGGAGGGAGAAGATGTTGGGTAATAATTACATAATTTCAGGTTTATTTGATTTTGATAGTATAATCTTGCTAGAAAAATTAAGATATTTTATCAGTCAAAAAGTGTCTTTTTTTTGAGTTTTGATTTTTAAGAAGATATTTCTATATTTCCATGTTGTGTAGAATACAGAATAAAGAATAAACATTTGTGAAAGGAATAATCAACTGGTACAACACAATCTGACAAGAATTCATGAGGTTTGGAGTAGTCAGAGAAGCCTTCATGGTGTCAGTGGAGCTTTAAAATAGAGCCTGGAAAAAGAGATTTAATGTTTCGCTTAGTGGAAGAGAGGGAACTGCACAAGGAACATAGAGACTGGGGATAAGCATAGTGTGTTTGACACAGTGAAAAAACTCCCTTGACTGGGATTGAAAGATGAAGGTTGACATATTCAGTGGCTTCTCTTTTCACTGTATTCTGTCTCACTTGGTGATCTCATCAGTTCCCATAGATTCAGTTATCATCTTTATGCAGATGATTCCTAGATATTTATATTCAACCTATCTCTTAAGTTACAGTTATGAATCTCCAGCTACCTTTTAGACATCTCTTAACTGGTTGACTAGAATTCAACATGTCTAAAACAGAATTTATCTTTTTCCCCCAAACCTTCTGTTTTGTAAAATTTCACATTATTGTTGAGGGAGCTATCATCCTCCCAGTCACTGAAGCTTGCAACCTCAGATTCATCCATGGTACCTCATTGTCACTTATTCCACATGTTTTTTATTGTAAAAACTAATTTCACCCTGGTTCATCACCTCTCATCTGGATGATATTAGAAGTTACTTACTTGTTCTTCCTGCCACAGGTCTCTTCTCCCTACCACACAACCAATCTATTTTCTACTTAGCTGCCAAAATGGTTTTCCTAAAATATAGGCCTGACCACATCAAACCCTGCCACCCCTTCCCCCCCAATTTCAGTAAAATTCAGTGGTTCCTTATTACCTCCACGATCTAATATAAGTCTTCGGTTTGGCATTTAAAGTTTGCCTTCTTACTTTCCAGTCTTACATTTTATCCTTATCCGTGCATTCTATGATCCAGCGACACTGGCCTACTTTCTGTTCCTCACACTATATTCCCATTTTCTGTCTCTCTGCCTTTGTATGTATTGACCTCTTCCTATAATGCTTTCCCTTTTCATTTCAACCTCTTAGCTTCCCTGGCTTCATTCAAGACAGATCAAATTCTACTTTCGGTAGGAGACCTTTCCTGGTCCCCTCAGTTGCTAGGACCTTTCCCTTTGAGATTGCCTTCCATCTACTCTGTTTTGTATATGTCATGTATTGTATATTTTGTATATGTCATGTTATTTACAGGTTACAGGTTGTTTTTTTCCTGTTAGACTATGAGCTTTTTGAGAGCAGAGACTACTTTTTGGCCTTTCTTTGAATCCTCACAGCTTTGCATGGTCCTTGTACATAGGATATATTTAATATATGCTTACTGAGTGACTATTTTATAATATAACATACACAATAGCTACTAATAGCTAACGTTATATAGTGTTTACTATGTACCAGATACTGTGCTAGGTGCTTTACAATTAGTGTCTCATTTGATCATCCCAACAACCTTGCAAGGTAGGTGCTACTATTATCCCTCTTTTACCGAGGGGAAAACTGAAGCAAATAGGTTAAGTGTCTTGCCAAGGGTTACACAGGAAAGGCCAGATTTATACTCAGGTATTCCTGGTTACAGATGTTTTTTAAGCATCTACTATGTACACAGGACTATACTAGATACTGGAGAAACCTACCAAAATAATTTTAGACATGATTATTAATTGTGTGTATTAAAATTTAATCTATAGATAGTGTTATACTAGATTTGAAGCCTTTAAGAGAGGCAAAACAGTTATATTTTTTATGGTAAGAAATATTTATGGAGTTTTCGAATAAAGGAACTAGCTGATGAAAGGGATATTTGGGAGAACATATTGAAAAACTGGTGAAGAGAAGGGGTAGAGATCTAGTCTAGTCTTAGCAAAACCAGCCCTGAAGCTGTTAAAAATAGAACTTGTTGACAGTGGAGACCACAAAAACAGAAGGTCTTATGAAAGACATTTCAAGGGAATAATTGATAGGACTTGTGATTGATTATGAGGAATAGAGGAATAAGTCAGATAAATTCCAAAATTAAAGACTAGCTAAATGATGTGATACTATTGACAGAATTAGGGAAGTTGGAGAACTAAGTAGTTTTGGATGTGAAGTGATTTTATTCTGGATATATTTTGATATCTCAGACATAAGCAGCTGCATTAAAATTTTGTTACTAGGATTAGTTATTTTCATAAAGTATCACAACAGTTAAAGGATAGTTCATTCATCCTTTGTAAAGAATAGTATTTTTAAAAAATTCATTCTGACTTGATTTAGAGATAATAGTTGAATGTCATATAATTTATATCTGTTCAAAAAAAAATATTTTTTCCTTCACAGTATATAGTCAAATATTGATTATTTTGTATTTAACTTTTTTTTCTCTCCCACTAATGAAAAAGAGGTGTAGAATTGATCTAGACAAAGGTGATATTATTATTATTACTAGTTATTGTTATTATAGCTAAATTTATATAGTGCTTTATGGGTTGCAACACTTTAGGTAGCTTATATTATTTGATTTTCAACCCTCTTAGGTGCTATTATTATCCCCATTTTGCAGATAAGGATCTGAGAAGTTAAATAACTTGCTGAGGTCACAGAATTAGTGTCTGAGGCATGATTTTTATGCAGATCTTCCAAGTCCAGCATTCCATATAATACACCATCTAATTATTTCCAGGCTCCGCTGTTAATCATTATTTTAACATATAGGTTTGAAAAAACTTAGTGTGTGCAATTTATCTTGTACTCCTTGCTTCATAAAATACTTGCTCAAGATGATTTTACAGCTACAATGTATTTTATGGTTACAAAATGTTACAAATTGTCATTATTTAACCAGTACTTATCAAGTGCCTACTGTTTGTCAGATTGGGGATACAAAGACAAAAATAAGGGATTACCATATAGGTCATCATGAACTCTATTCTACAATTTTTGGAGGAGGCAGATTGGTTAATTTGGAAAGAAGTCTATTTGAGTTGCAGGTAATCCTAATATGTTTTAAAGTACTTTGTAAATTAAGCTATATATTGATTGAATTTTTTTAAAATATAAGGAATGTGAACTCCTCCCCTTTCAGTTAAAAAAATTTAATTTCCCCCCCACTTGTTTCAGTACAGCTATTGGAATCAGATGTAAAGATGGTGTCGTCTTTGGTGTAGAAAAGTTAGTCCTTTCTAAACTTTATGAAGAAGGTTCTAACAAACGGCTCTTTAATGTTGATCGACACGTTGGAATGGTAAGATAACATTCCTTCCTTTTAGGTAACTTTCTTTGAAATAATTGGATTTACTGAGATGTTTTTCTGAACTGAACAAAATACACTAAAGTATTATTTATTCATAATTCAGAATTAAAACAACTTGAGGGGGCACCTAGGTGGCTCAGTGGATTGAGAGCCAGGCCCAGGGCTGTTAGGTCCTGGGTTCAAATTTGGCCTCAGACACTTCCTAGCCCTTACTGCTCTTCTGCCTTGGAACTGATACCTAGTATTGATTCTAAGATGGAGTAGGGTAAGGGTTAAAAACATCAACTTGAAACATCAGGCATGATTCTAAACTTGGAACCTGAAAAGTAGCCATGAAATGGCAATCCTGAATAGTGAGCGAGCCACAGTGAAAATGACTTTAGATGAACTAAAAATTCCTCAGATAAACTGGATTGGTTGGTTTGCCAGAAATCAGTGCACACTCAATGGCTAATGATAAGCATGAAGGCTAAAGGAAAAACAAGAATATAGAATAGAAAAGTAGTAATTTATCAGAAATAATCATTGAATGGACAAAAGATAATTTGAACATTGGGAGGCAAGGCTATTTAAGTGTGCTATGTTATAGACATGTCATCTATAGAATACTTGTGAATTGAGGTCAGAAAGTGGATGAAGAGGACAGGTGGTGAAAAAACAAGTCATCTTATTTACTCTCTTTGCATTAGGATATTATTCAAGTAGGGGCACATGGAAGAGATACTAAGTTATACATGTCAGCAGTCTGGTAGGTAGTACAGTAGCAAGTAGAGCCATGCCAGAGATCTATACAATAGTATTTAACTATCTTAAGCTAGTAGAAATAAGGGTAAAGTGTAAGCTGTCCAAAAACATGAATTCTAAATTTTTGCTAATGAAAAGATCGGAGGCTGCCTGCTTAATTGGGCTCAGTGATAGCTGAGAAGTAAAAAAAAAATATAATAAGGAAATTCTGTATTGTCTTCAGCATTTCATTGATACTAGTTTTGATATTACTGATAGAAAAACAACTGGCAAATCATGAAATTGTGGAAGGATTTTGATCTTTTTTACAAAGTTCTGAGCACAAAAAAAGTTCTTAAATAATTTTATAATTAAATTATAAATTGTTATTAAATATTACATATATTATAAATATATTACTAAACATCACTAATTACTTAATTAAAATACAATAAACTTGAAGAAAAAAATCAAATGGAGAAATGTTCTTTACCATTTCAAATACTGTGCCAATAATTTTCCAAAGTCTACAAAGTTTTGACAAAGTGAGCCGGTTTCCAATTTAGCATAGCTAACCTTAGTTTTAAACAAAGAAAGGACAAAATGAATTGTTCTTATTTGCTAATGTTATATATAGGCTCCCATAAAGTAAAGCTTTGGTGATTGGAAAATATAATCCTAGAACTTTCAAAGGTGTCAGTCACATGATTATGCATAATTATAACAACTCTACACATAGCCCGTTAAGGTTCTTATAAAGTCTACTCCACCCAATGACTTTGTGAGATAGATATTCCCATTTTATGGGAATTTTTTTGGTCTCATTTTATTGCTCAAAGGTAAAATTTATTCATCAGCCACACAGCTTCTAAGTATTGGAGCAGTGATTAGAACACTGGTTTAATGAATTCACATCTAGCATGCTTATGTATATATAGAGAAAAAAGTTTGTCCATCCCTTATTGATTATACCATCTTCTTGTGGCTTCATTGAAGGTCACTTTAGAAGCATAGGCATAGATAGCAAAGTGGTAATATTATTAAGTAATTTTAGAACTCAATTTGGGTGGTGTTCCTTATTGAATCTTTTTTTCTTCGAGAAAGATCATTTTGAAACCACAGCCTTAGTTGAAAATAACAAAGCTGTTACTATTACTAGTAATCGTAGAATGACCTTGAGATGAATTATCTTCCTTCCACTAATCTGGCCTTATTTACCCAATCTTTGGACAAAGATATTACTCAAAATATTATTATAAAAGATTTTATGAGAAAAATTGATCATGGAGCTATTAGATTAAGGCATTTTATATTAAATATGTAGTTTTAAATGTTGCCTAGAATTCTCTTCAAATGTTAATTTAAATAAAGGTTTATTGAACATTTTATTAGCCTAGTGTCATGTTTGAAAAAATGTTTTTTCGTGATTTAAGAATTTGTAGGCTTAGGAGTAAAGCCTCCTTGAAAAATACTAACACAGTATTTGAAATGGTAAAGAATATTTCTCCAAAATATACAAAGAAATGGTACACTTGAATGAGTGGGTATAGTTGATAAAGTGTCCATGATATATATGTGATGTAGGTAAATTTTTGAAGGTTACCAGTGAGTTAAAAAATGCTGATATCAACAATAAAATTGGTGATTTCCTGTAGAATGAGGAAAATGCTTTTAAAAAACTATCAGTGTTACATTCTCCCAGAGATCATATGTTTACATATTCTTCAGTCCTTTTGTGAGAGACATAAATTAATACTCCAAAGCTGATACTGGGACATTTTTCTTAAGAAAGTAAGACATAGAGGTAGGAAAGGATTTTTATCCAGTTAGCCTTATTTGATACCTACTTTATCTGTATCTAAACTGCAAGTTAATACTTTGAAAACTCTTCTGTGTAGGTGTTCCCCTCCCTTCCATCTCCATAGTATGTAGTTTTCATGAATTTTTTTAACCCCAAAATTTTATTATCTTTTGGCTAACATCCTATTGAGGGTTTCTCTCTATGCTTTAGATCAATGGTCTGCAACCTTTTTGGTTGTGAGAGCCATAAATGCGTGCGGAAGAAGGAGGATGGAGGCGGAAGGTCCTGGAATATGGGGCAGGGGCTGAAGGGCCCCCTGGGTCACATCCTGGGGCTCTGCCCGAACTGGCAGATCAGGAGGTGGAGCCAGATATGGCTCGAGAGCCATATGTTGCCGACCCCTGCTTTAGATGATGGACACATTTAGGCACATTCTTAACTTCAAGCCTTCCCATCTTGGTATAGATAGTCTCCACCAGAGCTTGAACCCTGCTGCCATAGCCTTTGTGATCTCAGGCTGCCTTTCATCAGAGATAGATTTGGATAGGCAATAGATAAAGCTAAATCTTTAATATGATAATCAGACATAATACTGACCTTAAGTTATTAGAAAAAAATTCTTATTATTTGATATACCGGAAGATAGGAAAGTTTTTAATAATTTTAGAATATATCTTCAGAAAATTGATTTCAATTCAACAAATATTTATTATGTGTTTATAAGATACAAGGCATTAGTGATGCAAAGAAATAAACTAAACAGTGTGCATTTGCTTGGGGGGGGGGATATAAGATACAGATATATAAATACAAAATACTTGTAGGAGCTATAGACAAAACACCTGGAGAGGATCAGAAAAACCATAGCTTGAGAAGCATCACCTGAGCTAAACCTTGAAGGTACCTAGGGATTCTAAAAGGCAAAAGAAAAGTAGGAGTGTCTTCTAGGCATATGGGACCATCTGGGCAAAGACATGCAGTTGGGCGATGACACACCGAATTTTAGGAATAACAAGTAGGACATTTGGGCTAGAATGTAGAGAATAAAAGGGAGTAAAATGAAAAAAAGTCTGGAAAGATTATATGAAGTCATTGTTTAAATGACAGGTTGAATCGTTAGTATTTCATCCTAAAGATATTCCTACTGAAAATTATTTTTTAGTTTTATTAGCATTTTGTTAAACTTTATCTGGAAAAAAATAATACCTTGAACAGCTCATTCCATACCTGTGCTAGGTAACTGAAGGCATATCACCACATATATATATTTGAAGGGTAAAAATGAGGGGACAAGTGATTTGTATGAATGACATTTACATGCTATACCTTATGGTCCCATCTATGCCACCTATAATTGAAGAGATCTGATCAAGGAGCACTGCCATTCCTTATACCATCTTTCCCTGATCCTAATCTATAACTGTGAGGAACTAAAATGGCACTTGTCTCCAAAATAAGGTTGAATACTCTTGCTTTAATGTGATAAAATTTATTGGTGTATGGTATAGGAGATAAAGAAAGAACCCAGAAGTATTGCATTAATTAGAGAATAGGCTTAAAGAAATTGAGTCAGTCTTTCTCCCTTCCCTTCTCTTTCCAATCTTGACTCTCTTGATCTCTTTTTAAATCTCCAAAAATTCAGAATACTTAGCTCCTCTTGAATTTGAATATTGAACAAAATTTTGAAATTATACTTTTCAAAGTGCTGAGTAGACAAACCCATACTGACATCAGAGTACCAATGTGTATTATGGAACTATATTTTTCAAACCCTTTTCTTCTATCTTTGAATTGATTCTAAGTATTGATTCCAAGGTGGAAGGGTAGTAAGGGATAGGCAATTGGGGTTAAGTGACTTGCTCAGGGTCATACAGCTAGGAGATGTCTGAAGCCAGATTTGATCATAGAACTATTTTCTGGGCTAAAGAAAATGTATATAAAGAAAATTTTGCTAACGTTTTAAAGCCTCTTCTCATTGCCTAAACTTGTTTTAATAATAATACTATATATCTTTTTTGATTTGTTGTAAACACCTTTTTATTTTAAAATCAACACTTTTCTTTATTTTAGGCAGTAGCAGGCCTGCTAGCAGATGCCCGTTCTTTAGCAGACATAGCTAGAGAAGAAGCCTCCAACTTCAGATCTAACTATGGCTATAATATTCCACTAAAGGTAAATGAAATTTTGAAGTACTTTTTGACCTTTAGTAAAATTAACTTATTTAGTAACTTCTCTTTTCTTGATGTTTTCTAGCACCTTGCAGACAGAGTAGCCATGTATGTACATGCATACACACTCTACAGTGCTGTCAGACCTTTTGGTTGCAGGTATAAAATCTTATTTTGTTAAATGTCCTTGAATGACTATGCTTATATAGTTCTTTTTTTTTTTTTTTTAAATACCTTATATTCTGTCTTGGAACCAAGGCAGCAGAGTGGTAAGGGCTAGGGAATGGGGGTTAAGTAGCTTGCCTAGGGTCACACAGCTGGGAAGTGTCTGAGGCTAAATTTGAACCAGGACCTATCCTCTCTAGGCCTGGCTCTTAATCCACTGAGCCACCTAGCTGCCCCTATAAGTTTATGCATTTTAAAAACAGATGATTGATATCATCTAGATGTCAAGAGGAAGCAGAAAGAAATAGTATTTGATGCTAGAGATAGTAAGGAACCATTGTAATTTGACATGGTTAGATTTATGCTAAAGAAAAATCACTAGGTGGAGGATGGATTAGAGTGAAGGGACAGGGAGATCAGTTGTACTGTTGGTACCAGTCAAGGCAAGAGGTGATGAGGCTTGAACTAAAATGGTTGAGTAAAGAAGAGGTTAAATGAAGATGTGGAGACAAAAAGGGCAGCATTGAAGAGTTGAGGATTATGCCCATGTGAGATTTTTTTTTTTCTATCTTTGATGCCATTGAGGTTTCTGACTACATGGATCTCTGGGTCAAAGGATTTGGACATTTTTGTCATTTTGTTTATAACTTGTTCAGTCATTTCCCAAATGATGGGCATCCCCTCACTTTCCAATTTTTGCCACCACAAAATGAGCTGCCATATTTTTGTTCATGTTGGTCTGTTTCACTTTGATCTCTTTGAGATAAAGATATAATAGTAGTATTGGTGAATATGCACAATTTTATAGCTCAATGGGTGTAGTTGTCAATTGTTCTCCAGAATGGTTGGACCAGTTTACAACTCCATCAACAGTGTATTACTATACCTATTTTTCCACATCCCTTTCAGCATTTGTCATTTTTCTTTTCTGTCGCGTTAGCCAAAATGTTAATACTTCTGTAGGAAAATTTGGAAGGATGGGTTTGGGGGGAAATAAGACTTCTGTTTTATATGTGTTGTTTTAAATAGATATCTAAGTATTGGCAGTTAGTAATGTGAGGCTGGAGTTTAGAAGACAGATTACGTTTAGATACATTAGTCATTTGTGGAGAGATAATGGAACCCATGGTAATAGATGTAATCACCAAGGAAGACCATGTAGCCAAAGAGAAAACCCAAGATAGAGCATTGGGAGGGAGACATATTTACTTATGTGGTACTTAGTGGTAGGAGAAGCATAATGATCTCTCAAAAAAGATCAAAAAGGAATAGATAGGTAGGAAAAGAGTTGAGGAAAGAATACTGTTATGGAAGCCAAGGGAATGGAACCAGTAGGATATGGTGGTTGATGGTGCTGGAGGCTACAAAAAAGTCAAGTAGAATGGGAATTGACAAAGAGTCATTGGGATTTAGAAGTTTCAGCCAAGTGATAGAGTTGGAAGTCAAAGATAAAGCGTTGTCAGTCACAAATATTTATTAAATATCTGCTCAGTGCCAGATACTATACTGAGTGCTAGGGATACAACAGAAAACAAAGACAGTCTTTGTCCTCAAGCTCAAAATCTAATGGGGGAGACATAATATAAACAACTATGAATAAACAAGGTATATACATAGGATAAATAGGAAATCAATATTAGAGGGAAAGCACTAGAATTGAGAGGGATCAGGAAGGTTTTCCTGTAGAGGAAGGAAGCAGAGATAAGGAACATCATAAGGAACAGTAGGTGAAAAATTCCCAGAATCAGGAGTTCAAAGATTAAGAAGGAAGTGAGTGTCATTGTATTGCAAAGTCCGTAATAGGGAGTCATTGATGTTTATTGAGGTGGGGAGCAATGGAGGGGGGGTGAGTGTGACATACTCAGAAGTGAACTTTAAGAAGATTACTTTAATAGTTGTATGGAGAATGGACTGAAGTAGGGAGGATTTGAGAGGCAACAAGTATAGATGACCCCTTCCTTGCATTTTGACTGGGAGAAAAAAAAAAGTTATGCGATCACTTGGTTCTGCTATCCCCTAAAACTAAAGCTTTTGTTGTTGTTTTTAAATATTGCAGAGGCTTTGCTTTGGTCAGAGATCTCAGGGAAGAAGCCAATGGTGATTAAAGACAGATTGACAGTGAGAGAGGAATGGGATCAAAAACCCAAATGGAGGAGTTGGCTAGATTGAAACAAAGGAAAAAATGGGAAGAAGATGAATGGTTTTAAGATACAGAGTAGGCTAGAAAAGGAAATTCACCTTGGTTGGCAGCTAAGATATTTAATGGCATTGTTAATTCTATCTAGAGTTTATTGGTATATTTTTCAACTGAAAACTTAAAATTGAATTTCTTAAGTGCGTTAAAGATATTTGAGAATTCCTTTGAGAATCTGAATACTTCTTAAACCATACTATATAATGTCCAAATTTTTCATAGCTTTGTTTTCTAGTTTTTTCCAAAGTTTTTTGGCCCCTCTAGATTTCATTCTCTTCTCAGGCCAAGGATATGTGAAAGATCTGTGATCTCATGTATCCTTCCTTTACTAATGCAGATTGCAACCTCTCTAATATTTGTGTTAAGGTCAGGATTTGAGCTAGTATTTAAACTCATAGCACTTTGGGGAAGTACCTTCAAAATTTATTTGTAGGTATGCTTTTTAAATAAATAAAACAAAGCAAAACTGTGTCACTACCTCTACCTTCTCAAGTCAAAGATGAATATATTCATCTTAGTTTACCTAGTCTAAAAAAACTTTGAGACTTCCCAATCCATAATTCTTTGGATATTTTAAGGAATAGTTTTAGTATCTTAAATGAAGACTGCCATGCTTCTGAAATTTCATTGCCTTCCACTATATATTTAAGTCGGTGTCACTAGGTTCATTTGTCACTCATCATAGGGGGTTTACACTAACAGTAGTTTATAGTTTTAAGTTTGCCAGAATAATGGATTACTGTTTTACAGTTTTAACTATTTTTTCTCATGAAAAGTAAGCCACTATGCTCATTAGGACTTAGTGCATTACTCTTAGAGAATTATTAGACAACTTATTCCTTGCCTTAATCTTTTAAAAAAATTCTTATTGTTTTTCATTCATTCTTCAAAATTCAGAGTTCTTAATTCTCTCTTCTTTCTTCTCTTTGGGGTATATTTGGATCTGTGCAGTCATGTAATATACCTCCCATACTAGTCATCTTGTGAAAGAAAATACTCCACCCCCCAAAATGAAAAAGAAAGCTAAAAAAAGTGTGTGTTTTGATCTGCATTCAGTTTGTTAGTTCATTTTCTGGAGGTGGGGATAGCTTTTTAAAAATCATAAGTCTTTTGAAATTGTCTTAGATCATTGCATTGCTGAGGATAGCCAAGTCATTCACAGTTGATCATCATACACAACTCACATCATTTGGCATCAGTTCATATAAGTCTTCCCAGATTTTTCTGAAACCTTCATGCTTGCTATTTCTTATAATCATATATCACAATTTATTCAGCTATTCTCAACCGATGGACATTCCCTCAGTTTCTACTTTTTTACCACCACAAAAAGAACTTATATAAATGTTTTTGTACAAATAGGTTCTTTTCTTATTTCTTTGATCTTTTTGGGGTACAGATCTAGTAGTGGTATTGCCGAGTCAAAGGGTATGCAGTTTTAGAGCCCTTTGGGCTTGGTTCCAAATTGGTATTCAGTATGGTTGTATTTATTCACTCCACCACCAGTAGTGTATAAGTAAGTGTCCCAGTTTTCTCTCTTATGACCCTTCCAAGATTTATCATTTTCCTTTTTAGTCATTCGTCAACCTGATAAGTATGAGGTGGTATCTCAAAGAAGTTTTAGTTTGCATTTCTCAAATTAATAGTGATTTGGAACATTTTTTTCATATGACTACAGATATTTTTAAATTTCCTCCTTTGGCCATTTAACAATTGGGGAATGACTTGATATATGCCACGTCTTGTTTAGCCATTCCCCAGTTGATAGGCATCACTTCAATTTTCAGTTCTTTGCCACCACAAAGGAGCTTTTAAAAATATTTTTGTATAGATAAGCCCCTTTCCTTTTTTTTTTAAATCTCTTGGATACAGACCTAATAGTGACAATCTTGGGTCAAAGGGTATGCCCTTTGGGCATAGTTCCAAATTACTTTCCATAGTAATTGAATCAGTTCATAACTTGACCAATCAAGTGCATTAATGTTCTGAGTTCTTGCCTTTTATATGCTTAGGTGAGCCAGTTTCCAGTTAGAAGTGAAGATCAAGTGCTAGAAAAGAAAAATTATTTATTAATTTATTTTTTAAGCCCTTACCTTCTGTCTTAGAATCAATACTTGTTATTGGTTCTAAGGCAGAAGAGTGGTAAGGGCTAGGCAGTGGGGGTTAAGTGACTTGCCCAGGATCACACAACTAGGAAGTGTCTGAGGTCAGATTTGAACCCAGGATCTCCCATCTCAGGACCCAACTCTCAATCCACTGAGCCACCTAGCTGTTCCTAGAAAAGAATATTTAGAAAAAAATGTTGGAATATATCCCTAAGATTGGAAGACTATGTTAGGAGGCTTATTTTAGAATTGGGAGAGATTTTTAAAAACTACATGAGTTTTCAGTCTGATGGGGGAAATGAGTCAGATAAATGCAGTAGGGACATGTAAAAAGCAAAGTGCTGGTTTAAAGAGTGAGAGAGGAATAACAGATTATCTAGGCATAAAGAACAGAACAAACTGGAAAGTAACCACAGAACAGTTTCAGTAGAAAGGAGAATGGAACCAGATTCCATGGAGTTTATTAAGAGTGGGTAGAGATAGTTGAGATGAGACTAGAAAGCTAGTTTGTGAAGAGTTTTGAGTATTCTGTGAATTTGTGAGTAGGAAAAATTGTTAAATGAGAGGTCTAAGAAAATAGCAGTAGGGGGAAAGCCACCAGTTTTAGTGACTAGACCATTTGCAATCCTAGAGAATATTTTCAGTAATGTGGATGGATGAAAGCCAAGTTATAAAGGATTAAGTATTAAGAATGGGTGGTAGTATTAGGGAAAGGTTTGCCTTTTATTTTTTATCAGTGATATACTATTAGCATCTTTTCCAGAAATCTTAGAAACTGAAACCTAGATCAGAATGTCTTTACTTATATTCATCATAATTTTGTAAGTGGTCATATTTATGGTAATTGTTACTCTTATACAGTTTCATGTTAGGGTCTTATGGTGTGAATGATGGAGCACAACTCTATATGATTGACCCATCAGGTGTTTCATATGTGAGTATTTTTAAAGGTTTTTTGCTTGTTTTTTTTTGTTGTTGTTTTTTTTTTTTTTTGGTATCATCTTAAATTTCCAAATGTAGCTCCTCCCCAAATTCCCCAGTTCCCCAAATTTTAGCCAATCTAAAGCTATTCTTTTTCTTGTACTCTTCTGTTCTCTGTGATTCCAAAGGACCTTGAATTTTATTTTATTTTTAAATCTGGCCTTTATTGTGTAGAATTTTTATTGAAAAAAACACTATTAAAAAGTTTAAAAAATATTAATAGTTAACCCTTTATAGTAGTGATGGTCAACCTATGGCATGTGTGCCAAAGATGGCTTGCAGAGTGTTTTCTGTGGACATACATGCTGTTCCACATGGCCCCCTGTTCTGTTCATTACTAGAAAGGCAGAGGACTTGGGCTGGGCTGCTCCCCATTCCTTCTCCATAGTGCCTGACCACATTTTTTCACATCATCCATCCCTCTGCCCAGTAGCTCAAATGGGAACACTTTCTCCCTCCCCTGTATAGGGTAAGAGGGGGTGGAGTACAGCATGTGTTCCCTAAAATATGTTTGTCATTGTAAAGAATATTTTTTAAAAAGAGCTTAATTTTGTGATTTCAAAATCAAAGAATTATTTGTTAGTCTTGTCAAACAATATGCTGTTGAACAAAAAAATCCTTACCTTCAGTCTTAGAAGTGATACTAATTTTCATTTCCAAGGTAGAAGAGTGATAAGGGCTAGACAATTGGAGTTAAGTCACATATCTAGGAAGTGTTTGAGGCTAGATTTAAACCTATTTGCCCTGTTAAGCGTATTAACACCTGCAGGATATGAAATTTGACTTAATTTGTTTGGAAAAGTAAATGTTTTAATTTTTCATAGATGAATTTTAAAGGAACTACAGATGGCCAACTTAAACATGCTAGTCAGATCTCTTATCTCCATATCTTTGTATAGCAAAAAATTTCCAAATTGTGTATATGACGTGTAAGTAAAACAAGATAGAATTTCAAAAGCATTTTCTATACTTTACCTTTTTTCTTTTCTTTCCTTAGAAATAATTTATATTGCTATTCTTGTTATTTTAACGTGGCAAATGAAAATCTTAATATTGTACCTGTGTTTGTAGGGCTATTGGGGATGTGCCATTGGGAAAGCCAGGCAAGCTGCAAAAACAGAGATAGAGAAACTCCAGGTAAGACTCAATGATATAAATATTCAATTTGCCAAAAAGTTTTAACAATGGTTATGTCAAAAATATGTAGTGGGGGGGGGAAATTCTACTCTTGAGTTATTCTGTTACCAAGATTGCCCAATATATTTAAAATGTTACCCACCATTGATCAGATACTCTAATGGCAGCCATACAAAAATGAAAGTGAATGTGTAGTCAAAATAGATTCTTACTTTTTATTCAGTACAGAGAAAAACGTTGTTTTAAAATATAGTATAGTTTGGCATTGGGTCATATCCTTATAATCCCTATTCTCAGTACTGCCTCAAAGAAGTAGAGGCTGATGAATCCTTGAACTTAGGGGTGTTCTGAGTTAGTCAACTCAGGCCATCTTAGTGTAAGCATTAAGTTTGGCATGATTATGTTGCATCCCTAGAAGCTGGGCAGGCCACTAGGTTGCCTGAGGAAGGGCAGACTGACCAGGTCAAAGCTTCTTTGTTGGTCAGAGTTGGACTAAGCCTTCAGAGAGTTTGTAATTTGCAGCCTGGAAGAGATAGGGAGACACTTAGTCTTATAAAATAAAATAAAAATAAGAGTATAAATTTTTTTCTATTATCTTCAAACAAATGTTTTGTATTTAATTTTTTTTGCAGCATATAATGTACTGATTAAATTCATTAATATCTTTCATTGTAACAAGTATACTTGTTATCATTTAGAAAAAAATTATTGTAAAATGTTTCAAGTGGTACTTAGTATTGATATGTTTACTTGGACATTTTGATCCAGTGCAGGAATACATGTAAATGTGTTGATGTGTCGATTTGAAGAGGAGACAGGTAATACTTAAATTTGAAAAAAGATAGCACTTTAGTTGAGGTATATGTGGAAACAAGCCAAGATTTGGAAGTGAAGGAAGAGGTAGGAGATAGAAGGCCAATTTTGGTACTTTCACTGAAATGTAGACTTCATGGAAAAGGAAAGAAAACATTTAGTGTAGAAAGATCGCTAAGTTTAGGAGTTGGTATTTTATCCTAGGCACAAAAGAAGTCACCTAACCTGGAGAGTGATAGGAGTTTGTGTTTCCTTATCAGGTTTTTGTGAAGTTTAAAAGAGAATGCAAAGTGTTCTTATAAATCACAAAACGCTAAGGATTGTTGATAGATAGTTCAGTGCTTCTCTAAAGGATTAAATCAGAATGGAAATGGTTTAAAACACCAAAGAAAAGTGGTTTTTCTTTTCCTTGGTGGGGTGGGGGGAAGGAGAAATATTTCTAGCTTTAGGGGTGGGTGGCAGAACCCCCAAGCCTGCAAGGAGGAGTTGAAGTTGGTGGCGAAGGCCCTCAGGCACAGGAGCTGTAATGTAGAAATAATATTGCCATATTTTCTTGGGGCAACCCGTCAGTTGCTCTGGTTGGAATGTTGACCATGGCATGAGCTATAGGGCAAGTACCAATTGGCAGTTGGACCCAGGGTATATAAAGGCCTGGAGACCCAGGAATGGATCCTTTCCCTACTTCACTTCTCACCTTCACTTCTACCCCTTGGGGATGGTTGAGGGTGGTGGAATGTGGGATATTAGTTTTCCTAAGCCAGGCAGGTTTAAAGATCTTTGCTGATCAAATAGGAACATCATTCTGAGATATCAGTTATTCCCTATCAAGAGATTGCTTTATATTTACCATCAAGAGATCATTTTATTTCTGTCCCAGGGCTGGTCCCTTGGGACAGCTGAAGATCATAGCAAGGAGTTCATCAAAATCCTGAATTTAGATCTAGAATACAGTAATAGACTAGTTTCATAGTTTTCCTAACCCATTCTCCAATTCCTTTTCCCAAATCAACTTAATAAATCCTTAGTTAATTTAAGAACTAGTGTGTCACTACCTTCATTTTAGATCTAAATAGTGACTGCTGTTCAAGATTCTAAGAGAGAGACAGTAACTCCATTACTGTTTAGACAGGAAGCACCATACTTCCTTCCTGTTTAATCTCTCTACCAACCAATAGGAGTTATCTCCTCAGACATGCTTTTTCTCATACTTAGAATGTTATTTGCACATCTTAAACTTACCCATGCTTTGAAGTACAGATTAAATAGTACTTAGTCCTGTTTACTCATATATCATTGGCAGACTCCAAGCTGCTTTTCTGTTATTCTGTTCTTATCAAATTTACATATTGGGGGCCAATAACCCTATTAGGTTCTTATTACCAATGTCCAAGGCTGTTTTTAAACTAAAACTCTGACCTTTTTGCCCAGGCCATTTGTCCTTTATCTTTTCCCCAACTCCTACTACTAGTATAGATTGATCCTCACTGTTTAATATAACATTCCTTCAATAATTAGATAAACAATAATAAAGAAATTTTATAGGAACCTTGAGTTGGTTCTTGTGGTGTTGGGTTTTTTAAAGAAATATTCTTAATGTCTTATCTCTTATGTCCTTTTGTGTGTAGTATAAGGGGACCATCCTAAATAAATAGGTTATGGAAGGACAATAAAAATTCAGTTATTATTCCCCAGTTAGGGAAAGAGTTTGGTCTGGTTTGTTAGTGATTAAGCCATTCTGGACAGTCTGATTCATAGTTTATTAAATCTTCCTAGTGACTTTGTAACCAGGGTTTTTCTAGCAGACTTCATAAGTAATTGAACTTGATGCTTCCTACTTAGAGGATATAGTTCTAGAAATTCTTAGAGCAGCAGGAGTCAAGGAGCCTATGTGAGCATCTTTAGGAAGGTTTTACCATTGACACCTATGATGGTTTTCCTAGATGCAAGTAAAAATCTTTTCTGAATTAAATTTATCCTTACAATGACTATATTGTAAAGTGTTTTTTAACTTTCCTTGAATTGTTATTGTGTAGTAATCCTCATATATTTGTATTATTCACCTGTCAGTATTATCAGTTCTCATTTGTCATATACAACCCGAAAGCATCTGACACGATATTATAAGAAGACTTTAAGGACACTCTTATCTGTTTTCAAGCATTTTAAACATTTTTTAAGTACTTCAGGTTTTTTTTTTTTTTGTCCTAAAGCCAAGGTATGGTTTTTGGTTTTGTAACTAATGAAGTTGTAAGGTATGCTTGCTTTTTAGGGGATAAAAAAAGGACTTTTAATTCAGCGAGAACTAGAACCTGAACAAATTATGGAGGTTTGGTTTTTAAAAAGTGCCTTGGGGGCAGCTGGGTAGCTCAGTGGATTGAGAGCCAGGCCTAGAGATGGGAGGTCCTAGGTTCAAATCTGGCCTCAGACACTTACCAGCTGTGTGACCCTGGGCAAGTCACTTGACCTCCATTGCCTACCCTTACCACTCTTCTGCCTTGGGGCCAATACACAGTATTGACTCCAAGACGGAAGGTAAAGGTTTTAAAAAAAATTTTAAAAAGTGCCTTATCTTCATTTTTTTCTTTCGTAATTTACTTTCATGTAACAAGGTAGAGGACAGCGCAGGGAAAAGCAAAACTATATTCATATATGTAGAGACTTCCCTTTTCAACTACTTCTCTTTTGTTTTTGTTTGTTTCCTTTAGAGATGAGGAAACTGAAGTTGAGAGGTCAATCGATTCTAGAGGTCATACTATAAAAATAGCAAAGCCAATATTCTCACCCAAATCTTCTGGTTCCAAGATTCTTTCTATTATATTCAGGCATGTTTTTCCCTCTACTACAATTATTGCTCCAACATTGCTCCTCTATCCTCTCAGTGTCTCAGCAGATAGAACGTGCACCTGAAGTTAAAGACTTGAGTACAGATCTAGCCTCAGACATTTACCAGCTTTGTGATCTTGGGCAAGTCACTTAACTGCTTCAGTTTCCTTATTTTCAAAATGAGGAGAATAGTAGAACCTATCTCCTGGATGGTTGTAAAGATAAAATGAGATAAGGCCCTCCTCACCCAAGGTTTCAGTTATCTGCAATCAGTGTGAAGAGACCTTGAGTCACCAAGCTGAGTGGCAGGTTTAGGGAGAGAGTGCACATACATATATTGGGGGTTCAACAAGTATTTTTATGTATTCATGGTTTCAGTCATCTGTGGTAGGTCTTGAAATGTATCCATGGGAAACACAGGAACCCTTACTGTACTTGTAAAGCACTTTGTAAACCTTTAAAGTGCTATATAAATGCTAATTTTTATTATTGATAGAATCCATGTAATTAGAATATTGTAATGATACTCTATTCAGATACTTAAAGCAATAGTCAGTAAATAAAACAGCGGGGTTAAAATAATGCAGTGGTAGAAATACAGTAAAAATTATGATCTGGTTTGTCAACACCATATTTCACATCCAACTTGGAGTCATACTCCACGAGGTTCTCATGTATACTTGCACAACTGTGAAGAAGGCACATTGCCTATCTGGACCTGCATTTTCTAGCTTTTAAAATGAAGGGTAACATTGGATTATGTGATTTTCCAGTAATAAATCCAAGAAAGTCCAGGATTAAGGTACCATGCAGATGAACTACCTTGAGTTACATAAGTTATATGCAGTTGCTATTCAGACTTTAATAACCTTGGCAGCCACAATCACAACAGAGAAGTCCTGGCCATAGTTTGTGTATTATCTTCACTTGACATGATTACCGTTACCTATCATATAGCTACAACCATTAGCATTCTAATAGCCATTTTCACTCACAGGTCCCATTTGTGGGATAGAATGGAGGGGCTGTGAATCCCCTATCTCAGGCCATTGGGAAACATGGCATCTTAGGTTTATGAAAAGAACATACTTGTGTGAGGCCTTTTTCTATTTTGGCTGCTGTTGTGTTATCCTGGACAAATTACTTAACACTGCTGTTCTTCAGCTTCCTCTTCTATAAAAGTTGAGAGGGGGTTGGACCAGATGCCCTTTATGGTCCCTTCCTCTTCTATACTTGTAGTCTTTCAGGGTACAGCTCTGTTCACTCAAATGACTATGGCAGTGAGCCACGTGAAATTAGTGCTTTCTAGGATTTCTGTCACCTTATGATACAATCCTAAAACTTCTAGAATAGAGTATAATATTAGTCTAGTATAATTTACTTGAGGTCTAAAGCAGGGGTCAGCAACCTTTTTGGCCTTGAGAGCCATAAACGCCACATTTTTTAAAATGTAATTTCGTGAGAGCCGTATAGTGCTCACAGTGCGCACTCCTGTAACAGTGCGAGCTCCTATAACAGAGCCTGAAAAAAAAATTGACTTTATGGCTCCTGCAGAAAGAGCCATATCTGGCCTTCAAAAGAGCCAGATATGGCTTGAGAGCCATACGTTGCCGACCCCTGGTCTAAAGGTTCAAATTGCTACTGCCTGCCTCTGGTCTATTTTTGGCAAATAAGGACAACAGAAGGGATTGGTTCTTTTAAATCTGGCTACCAATCAATCAGTTATTAAACATTTATATATTAAATGCCTATTATGTGCCAGGCACTATGCTACAGGGGATACAGAAAAATGTGGAAGACAGTTCATCACCTCAAGGAGCTTATAATCTAATTGGAGAGACAACATGCAAACAAATATATATAAAGAAAGCTAGGTAAATAGAGTAAATAGGAAATATTTAAGAGAGGAAAGGCACTGAAATTAAGACGAACTTCTTGTAGAAAGAGGGTTTTTAGTTGGTATTTAAATGAAACCATGGATGGCATAGAGCAAAGGAAGGAGGGTATTTCAGGCACACAGGAGACAAGACAGAGAAAATGCATGGAGCTAAGACATAGAGTACCTTGTTCATGGAATAGCTAGGAGGCCAGTGTCACTGGATTGAAGAGTATGTGTTGGGAGTAAGGAGTAGGAAGACAGAAAAAGTAGGAAGCGGCTAGATTATGAAAGGCTCTTGAATGCCAAACATGATTTTGCATTTATTCCTGGTGACAACAATAAGCCACTGGAGTTTATTTAGGATGACATGATCAGACATGCACTTTAGGAAAATCACTTTAATGGCTGTAGAATGTATTGGTGTAGGCAAAGACTTGAGGCAGATAAACCTACCAGTGGGCTATTGCAATAATCTAGGCATGTGGTATTGAGGGCTTGCACTAGAGTGGTGGCAGTGTCAGAGAAGGGGGATTATTTGAGAGATGTTGCAAAGGTGAAGTCAGCAGGCCTTGCCAACAAATTTTGATATAGGGCTGAGAAAGCAAAGAATCCACAATGATTCCTAGGTTGTGAGCCTGAGGGACTGAAAGAATGGTATTGCCCTCTAATAATAGGGAAGGTAGGAGGAAGGAGAACATTTAAGTTGAAAAGGAGTTCTGTTTTGTATATATTGAGTTTTTGTTGTTTACTGGACATCCAGTGTAAGATATCAGAAAGGCAGTTTGAGGTGCAGGATAGGTATATTTGAGAATCATTAACATCAAAATGATAATTAAATCCATGGGAGCTGATAAGATTTTCAAGCGAAGTATACAGAAGGAGAAAAGAATAAGGCCCACGTCAGAACCTTGAGGGACACCTATAGTTAAGAGGGCATGATCTGGATGAAGATCCAGCAAAGGAAACCAAGAAGGATCAGTCAGATAGAAAATCTGGAGAGTGGTGTTCAGGAGACCTAGAGAGAAGAGAATATAAAAGAGGAGAGAGTGATCAATAGTATGAAAGGCTGAAGGAGAGTTCAAGGAGAATGATGATTGATGATTGAGAAGAGGCTATTAGATTTGATTTGGTAAGTAAAAGATCATTAGTAACTTTTAGAGAGAACAGTTTTGAGTGGAATAATGAGGTCAGAAGCCACATTGTAGGGATTAAGAGTTAGAGGAAAATGGAGGCAACTATTGTAGATAGCCTTTTCTAGGAATTTAGCTACAAAGGACAAAAGAGCTACATGATGTTTACATGCCCAGCTGAAGTTTTGGAGAACAGATTCTTTTGTCATTTTGTTAACATTCTTAATGTGTTTACTGCAGAATTATGCTGAACAACTTCCCTTTAGTTTAGCATTTGTAGCCTCTGGGAATCCCACTTTTCTCAGTTCAACAAATTTGGTTTACAGCTATTCTTTTCTATTCCTTTTTTCTAACTACTTCAAAAAAGACATTTATTTGTAAAACTACAGATACCTGGGTAATTTGCATTTAACATTTGTAAAGAATTATCAACCACTGCCATTTCAACTAGATTATCCTTTTTAAAAATTATTTTTAACACTTTTTTATATAGTTCTATATAATATACAGTTCATACAGTTTTATATAGTCTATATGTAGCTTTATATAGTTCTATATGGGAGTTCTAGATTCTCTTCTCCCACTTTTCCTCCACTCATTGAGAAGACAAACAACATGATATCAATTATACTTGTGAAATCAGACATAACAAATTTCTATATTAGCTATATCACAAAAAAGTGAGAAAATTGTGTTTCATTTTGTATTCAGTTTATCTGTTCCTTTTCTGGGGGAAGATAGCATTTTTTCCGAGTCTTTTGGAATTGTCTTGGATCATCACCTTAATCAGAGTAGCTAAGTCTTTCACAGTGAATCCCTTACTGTACATCACGATTCCCAGTTCTTCTCACTTCATTTCGCTTCAGTTCATATAGGTCTTACCAAACCACCTCCCTCATCATTTCTTATATCACAGTAACACTATCACAATTATATGCCACAACTTGTTCAGCCATTCCCCAGTTGATGAACATCCCATCAGTTTCAAATTCTTTGCCACCACAAAAAGGGCTCTTATAAAATATTTTTACATATAGATCTTTTTGGGTACAGACCTAGTAATAATGTTGTTGAGTCAGAGGGAAAAGTATAGTTTTATAGCTCTTTGCTCAAAGTTCCAAATTGTTCTCCAGAATGATTGAACTAATTTACCACTCTACCAACGATTCATTAATGTACTTATTTTCCCTCAACCCCCCTCCAGCATTTATCATTTTTGATAAGTGCAAGGTGGTATCTCAGAACTGTTTTAATTTGTCTTTAATCAGTAGTAATTTGGAACATTTTTCATAAGGCTATAGATAGCTTTGACTTTTTTTCTGAAAACTGGCTGCTCCTACCATTTTTCAGTAGGGAAATCACTTATTTAAATTTGACTCAGTCCCCTCCCATCACCTTTCCTTGTCACAGAAAAGTGGTAAGGGATAGACAATTTGGAGTTAAGTGACTTGCCTAGTGTCACACATCCAGGTCAGATTTAACCCAGGTCCTCCCAACACTAGGCCTGGAACTTTGTCCACTGAGCCACCCTATTTTCTTCTGTTTATCCTTCTCTCTCTTTTTATCCTTTCTCTCCTCAAAAGTCAGCTTTGCTTCTGATCATTGCCATCCTTAATCTGTTTTCCCTTTTTTTATTCCCCTCCCTTTTATATTTCCCTATAGGTTTAAGATAGATTTCTATGTATAATTGAATGTTTTTACTCTTTGAACCAGTTCTGATGAGTGAGTTTCAAGCATTGACCACCACCCTTCTCCATTTTATTTTGCACTCATTTATTTGAGAAAGTTTTTCTCATTCTATTTCTCCCTTCTCCCAGGGAATCCCATTTTCTCAACTTTACATTTTTTTTGAAGATCTTTCCAACATAATGGATTTACACCTGTGCCCTCTTCCTATATAAATTCCTTCATAACTGCCTTCATCTCTTATAGGAATATAAACAGTTTATATGGTACTCTTCCATGTTTACCTTTCATACTTCTCAAGTTTTCTTTTTGAATGTCAAATTTTCTGTTCAGCTCTGGTCTTCATCAGGAAAGCTTGGAAGTTCTCCGTTTCATTAAATGTCAATTTCCCCTCCCCCACTCTTAATAGTTTTTGCCAGATGGATGATTCTTGGTTGTACTACTAGTTCCTTTGCTTTCTGGAATATCATATCCCAAGTCCTTTACTCTTTTCACATGGAAGCTACCAAATTTTCCGTTATCTTGATCATGTTTTTGTAATATTTTGATTGTTTCTTTCTGTTTACTTGAAATATTTCTTCACCTGGAAGCTCTGGAATTTAGCTATAATACTCCTGGAAGTTTTCATTTTGGAATCTCTTTCAGAAAGTGATTAGGAGATTCTGTCAATTTTTATTTTACCCTCTGGATCTAAGATATCTGGGCAGTTTTTCTGGATAATTCTAGGTTTTTCTCTTTTGATCATGGCTTTCAGCTAGACTAATAATTCTTAAGGTATTTTCTGTATATTTTCCAGGTCAATCATTTTCCCACTGATATATTTCCCATTTTGTTCTCTCTTTAAAAAATTCTTCTAACTGTCTTCCTTCCTTCCTTCCTTCTTTCCTTCCTTCCTTTCTTCCCTTCCTTCCCTCCCCTTCCATCTTGGAGTCAATACTGTGTATTGGCCCCAAGACAGAAGAGTGGTAAGGGTAGGCAGTGGGGGGTCAAGTGACTTGTCCAGGGTCACATAGCTGGGAAGGGTCTGAGGCCAGATTTGAACTCAGGACCTCCCATCTCAGGGCCCCACTCTCAATCCACTGAGCTACCCAGCTGCCCCCTTAACTGTGTTTCTTGATATCTCACGGAGTAATAAGTTTTCACTTGGCCAATTCTAATTTTTAAGGAGTTATTTTCTTCACTGAAGTTTTGTACTTATTTCCTTTTGGACAATTCTGTTTTTTAAAGATTTTTTTTCCTTCAGTGAATTTTTATGCTTCCTTTTTCATTTGGCCAAAAGAAGTTCTTTTCTTCAAAGAATCTTTATGCCTCTTTTATCCTTAGGCCAATTCAGTTTTTTAAGATATTATTTTCTTCAGTGTTTTTTGTACCTCTTTTCTTTTTTTTTTTTTTTTTTTTTTTACTTTTTTTTTTTAAACCCTTAACTTTCTGTGTATTGACTTATAGGTGGAAGATTGGTAAGGGTAGGCAATGGGGGTCAAGTGACTTGCCCAGGGTCACACAGCTGGGAAGTGTCTGAGGCCGGATTTGAACCTAGGACCTCCTGTCTCTAGGCCCGGCTCTCAATCCACTGAGCTACCCAGCTGCCCCCTTTTGTACCTCTTTTAATTGTTTTTTGCATCATTCTTATTTCTTTAGATTGTTCTCTCCCATTGTTATATCTTTTTAAAAATTTCCAGGAATTCTTTTTTTTTTTTTTTTTTTTTTTTAATCCTTACTTTCTGTCTTGGAATCAATACTGTATATTGGTTCCAAGGCAGAAGAATGGTAAGGGGTAGGCAATGGGGGTCACGTGGCTTGCCCAGGGTCACGTAGCTGGGAAGTGTCTGAGGCCTGATTTGAATCTAGGACCTCCCATCTCTAGGCCTGGCTCTCAATCCATTGAGCTACCAGCTGCCCCCTCCAGGAATTCTTCCTGACCCTGGATCCATTTAGCAGTTTTCTTTGAGGCTTTGCTTATAGTTGTTTTTGCATTGTTATAAGTTGATGTCTTGGTCTCCCTCCATCCCCTGCAACTTTTTATAGTCAAATTCTTTTTTTATTTGTCCCATTTTCCCAGCCTATTTCTTGACTTTGAATTTTATGTTAAAGTTTGGCTCTATTAACCTGAGTGGGGAGGAACTGTGCCAAGCTTAAGGGTTTTTTGTGCTGCCATTTTCAGATCTAGTTGTGGGATTTTGCATGTTTTAGCAACTTCTAAGATTGTGTTATCTTGGGAGAGGTTTGGTCATTGCTCTCCTGGCTTGTGCTCTTTTTTGCCTTGGAACTGATAACTGGGTCTACTGCTCTCCTGTAGTATTAACAGTCCTCTTTGTCTTGGAACTGTGACCGGGGCCCTTGCTCCCTTGTGACTGAACAAGTGTTCTTCTCCATCCTAGAACTTCTTAGGGTTCTATAGATATAGAGAGCTGCAGTAGAGTTACAAATAAGGTCCTAGTGCACACAAAGGTTTCTCTACATCTCTGACCTGTTGTACAACTCCTTTACTGGCTGTGGTTTGAACTTCCAAATGTGGTTCTGCTGGCACAGCTAGCCATCTTCCTGGCCTGCACTTGTCCCAGGGTTAAGAACTTTCTTGTAGACCTTCTAAATTGTCTTAGGTAGGAAAAGTCTTACTCTGACTTTTTCTTTATTCTACTGTGCCAGAATTTGATTTGAGAAATTATTTTAAAGTTGTTTGGAGGATTTGACAGGGTCCCAACTTGTACCCTGTCATCTTAGCTTTGCCTGAAATAGATTGTCTTCATAAAAGAGAGAGCATAGGCACTATGGTATTGAAATTAATATAAAGAAACTTTAGGTAATTAAGAAAGGAATCTACTATTTAGAATGAGAAATTGATAAACTTTACCTTTGGATATACTCTAGTTTTTATAGCAAATTTTTACAGGTAATGATGTTAATAGCATTCAAATATAATGTAGACAGTCTCAAAAATATTGATGCTAGAGTCAGGAAATGTCAGTGAAAGCTTATTTGGCTTTCAGTTACTAATCTACAAAGCTAGTAAAATAATGCCTTTACTAAGCTCAAAGATTTCTTAAAAATGTAAGCAATTTATTTTACATATTGCTTATATAATTGTATTATGCTATTAGCCTTTTAATATACATTCTCTCATAGATGAAAGAAATGACCTGTCGTGATGTTGTTAAAGAAGTTGCAAAAATGTAAGTATTTTTTCTCCATTAAATTTCTCAACTTACTGGGATTCAGAATTCCTTATATAGTTGGAATCATTACTTTTTAATATCTAGAGTAGGTAAATGGGGATAATTTTTGATATGTAACTTTTAGAAAGTTAACATTGACTATTTTTTCCTTATTTAAGGCCACTTATATAGGCAAGTGGTTTATTACCAAATCACCGGTCTTAGTGCTTTCTTATTCTTTTTCCCCTAGAACATATGTAGGCTTAAGGGAAAAAAAAAACCCTTTTTCACATTCAGCCATCATGTGAATTGGGAAATGTGGGACTTTGGGCCATAAAGAAAGGAGAAGCTTCTGTGAAATTAATTTAATTGTCTTAATTGTTTTTAATTGTCTTAAACTCATGACAGATTTTCAGAATAAAAACTTCATTGGGATACAATAGACAAGTAAATAAAAGATAATTTAAAGAGGGAAATAGCAATAAAAACTGTAAGATAGAGAGGAGGATAAGTAATCTGAAAGGTAAAGGTATTTTTTTTTCCCTCAAATGCGAGGTACAAAATGCCCTCTATTTAAAGAAGGTAAGTTTGAACCAGATAATAGAAGGCCTTAGTACTACCTATGCTGAAGAGGTTGTGCTTTTATCCTTAGAGGCAAGAGGAGAAGTTAAATGATCTGCACATTAGATCATCTGGAAGATTTGTTAGAGGGAGGTTTAGAATTGGGGAGACCAAGAAGAGATATTTGGTATTATGCTTTTAGAGCTGAAAGGTGCTTCAGAGGTCATCTACTCAAGTCCCCTCATTTTATAAGGAAGGAAATGGGGAGTCACAGAGCTAGTGACTAATTTGAACTTGTGTTTCAGAATTTTTTTTTATTAGACATTTATTAATATTCGTTTTTAATCTGTTTACATACTTTATGCCCCTACTTTCCCCTTCACCCCCCGTTCTCCCCCCATCCATGGCCAACGCACATTTCCACTGGTTGTAACATGTGTCCTTGTTCAGGGTCTATTTCCCATTCATGTCCGCCTCAGCCCATGCATTCAAGCAATTGTTTATCTTATATGTTTCCTCTCCTGCAGTCCTTCCTCTGAATGTGGGTAGCGTTCTTTACCATAAATCCCTCAGAGCTATCCTGTGTCATTGCAGTGCTGCTGATACAGGAGCCCATTACATTTGATTTTACCATAGTATATCAGTCTCTGTGTACAATGTTCTTCTGGCTCTGCTCCTTTCACTCTGCATCAATTCCTGGAGGTCTCTCCAATTTGCATGGAATTCCTCCAGTTTATTATTCCTTTTAGCACAATAGTATTCCATCACCCGCATATACCACAATTTGTTCAGCCATTCCCCAATTGAAGGGTATCCCCTCATTTTCCAGTTTTTTGCCACTACAAAAAGCGCAGCTATAAATATTTTCGTACAAGTCTGTTTATCTATGATCTGTTTGGGGTACAAACCCAGCAATGGTATGGCTGGATCAAAGGGCAGGCAGTCTTTTATCGCCCTTTGGGCATAGTTCCAAATTGCCAGCCAGAATGGCCAGATTATTTCACAACTCCACCAGCAATGCATCAATGTCCCGATTTTGCCACATCCCCTCCAACATTCATTACTCTCCCCTTCTTTCATTTTAGCCAATCTGCTAGGTGTGAGGTGATACCTCAGAGTTGTTTTGATTTGCATTTCTCTAATTATTAGAGATTTATAACACTTTCTCATGTGCTTTTTGATACTTTTGATTTCTTTACCTGAAAATTGCCTATTCATGTCTCTTGCCCATTTATCAATTGGGGAATGGCTTGATTTTTTTATACAATTGCTTTAACTCCTTGTATATTTGAGTAATTAGACCCCTGTCAGAGTTTTTTGTTGTAAAGATTTTTTCCCAATTTGTTGTTTCCCTTCTGATTTTGACTACATATGAGGCGGGTAGACAAACACAAGTTCAAGGTTAAGGGTATGAGCAAAATCTTTTGGGCATCAAATGAGAAAAAGAAGGCAGGAGTGGCTATCATGATCTCTGACAAAGCCAAAGTAAAAATAGATATGATTAAAAAAGACAGGGAAGGTCATTACATCCTGATTAAAGGTAGTATAAACAATGAGGAAATAACACTGCTCAATATATATGCACCAAGTGGTATAGCATCCAAATTCATAAAGGAGAAACTGGCAGAGCTCAAGAAGGAAATAGATAGTAAAACCATAATAGTGGGAGATCTAAATATTCCTCTTTCAGATCTAGATAAATCAAACCAAAAAATAAATAAGAAAGAGGTAAGAGAGATGAATGAAGTCCTAGAAAAATTAGATTTAATTGATATGTGGAAAAAAATAAATAGGGACAAAAAGGAATACACCTTCTT
>NC_058131.1:470463059-470495518 GCF_016433145.1 Gracilinanus agilis | reverse complement strand
ACTATTTGACAAAAACTGCTGGGAAATTTGGAAAACAATATGGGAGAGATTAGGTTTAGATCAACATCTCACACCCTACACCAAGATAAATTCAGAATGGGTGAATGACTTGAATATAAGGAGGGAAACTATAAATAAGTTAAGTGAACACAGAATAGTATACTTGTCAGATCTCTGTTTCAGAATTCTTAAATTCATGCTCTCTTTGTCTACTTGGTGATCATAATATACATTCATTCCCTTGAATGTTCCTTCAACCTGTCATTCTCCTTAGTTTTGGTCTTTTAACCACAAATTTATGGTTTTATCATTGTGAATCAATTAAGGCAGTGATGGGCAAACTACAGCCCTTGGGCCAGATGTTGCCCCCCTGAAATATTCTATCCCACCTAGCAACATTATTCTTAATCTGACGAATACAATGAGTGGGATACAATGAAACTTAAGAGATGCCTTAGAAACAGATTGACAGATAAGCATTTCCTTTCCTTTGGCCCCCTCTTTAAAAAGTTTGCCCATCACTGAATTAAGGGGGTCTTTAGATACTCTAGTGACTTAAAAAAAAAAGATTATAACTGAACATGTCTTGAAAATCTCCTCTCCTCTTCTCTCTCCTGCCCCCCCCCCCGATATTTGATTTTATTTATATGGTAATTTAATTCATTTTCTTGTCATATTCCAGAATCTACATAGTACATGATGAAGTTAAGGACAAAGCTTTTGAACTGGAGCTTAGCTGGGTTGGAGAAGGTAAAAATTCAAATATTTCTTAGTATATTTTTGTTTAATGAGCTTAGATTGTATACCCTTTGGGATAACTCAGTGTTTTGTTATTTTGATTTTTGTTTTTTAAATTGTCACAGGTTGAGGTCTCAGTGAGGATTGAAAGTTGATCTTTCATAATCATCTATATTATTCAATACAAGTAAAACTCCAGCATGGAGCTAGCAGTATAACTTTTCTTAGGGCCAACTGCATTAAGTCTTGACAGTATATTTCAGTTTTTAAATATGTGTTAAATTTAAGCTTAAGACATTTTCAAATTAACACATTATAATGATAATATTCCTGTTACTATGCTTTTAGGTTAAAACCTTACATTTAAAAATATGACTTATTTTACAGTAACCAAAGGAAGGCATGAAATTGTTCCGAAAGATATAAGAGAAGAAGCGGAAAAATATGCCAAGGTAAGTACTTTATAGAAATGCAGCCAAGTTGATTTTTTTCCAAGTGTGGGTGGAGAATGTTATGGGAAATACAGAGTATATCACTGATAAATTACTTGAAATGATCTTTGAAAGCAGATTGGGGGTGAGGGTGGGGGTCCGTTTACAGATTAATCCTATATTTTAAAAGCCCCTCTAATCAGACTGAACTTTTAGCAGTTGTATAATGAAAGGTTTTGTTCTTCTTTTAAACAGGAGTCTTTGAAAGAAGATGATGAATCAGATGATGATAATATGTAACAATGAGTGCTACAATACTTTTTTTAAAAAAATGTTTTACATGTGAACTATGTAGAAGTAGTGTCCTGTGGATTATTAGCCCAGTGACAAATTACCAATTTATTAAAAATTTATCTTGTATCCACAAGTCCAGTTGTTCTCTGTGAAAAAAAAAAATCTTTGCTTTGGGAGGGGTTGAAAAGATTTTGCCTATTTTATCTCACACATTAAGCAATCTATTTGAATCTATTTCACAAGGTTCTAGTTTATGCTGAAATAATTCTGTTTGTTTTGCAGTTTGGATTTTCTTGTTATTAATGCAATTTCAAACCAGAGTTTATGATAATGTGGTATGAAAAGGGTTAAGGAGGATAAAAGTTTTGTCCATTACTTATCCTACTTAACTTTTCTGCCTCTTTTGCCAAAGGGGTGAAGATGGAGTTAAAATTTTCATCATCTATGCTGCCTTTTTAAAAACCTGGTCCTATGGATCAGTTACTAGATGAATTAGGAAATATTACTCATCTACTGGTTTCATAGTAGCTAGTAAAACTCTGAACTCTTATCAAATCAACACATGCCAAATTCTTAGTGCAAGACAACTACTTTTTAACTAAGTGTGGACTTTGCTATTGCTGGACTTTGAGTATTTATGGAATGTATAACAAACTCCATAAACTTAACTAAACTCAAATAACCTGGTAGTGGTAGCTTCTCTCAAATAAAGTACATCGACTTGGCTCCTAAAACTGGCCTTGTTTGTATACAAGCAAAAGTTTATTCTGAGAAGCTCCTTAAACCTTTTTAAGGCTGACAAAATGGGAGTGTTTCCCAATTTTCTAATAAAGCCTGAATATTAAAATTATCCTCTGCTATTGTTTATTCATGCTTATCTCATATGCAGGGTAACTTCCTGTTTGTATTATAATTTTCAAAATGCATATTTCCTAAGTGGCCCTTACATTTTCCGAATTTGGCTTAGATAACAAGACTATTTGTAATAAATATCATGAGAAATTTCATGAGAAATTTTTAAAGTATTCCTTTTTCTAGTCTGATACTTGAGAAATAGTTGGGCCTTAACTGATTTTTATTTATAATTCCTGGTCTTAGGAAATATAAATAGCAGTGAATTTCAGTATGAAAATTAAGTATATTTTCTTGGGATATAGAAAGTTTGCCTTAATCAAATAGTTAATGGAATTGAACCATATTCTTAATTGAGAAATTTCATTCTGTCTTGCTATCTTGAAGAGGAGCTATCTGTATTTGTTAAATAACTAGTCCACATACCTATGAAACAAAACAGTTGCAAAATTAGGTGAGTACTCAATGGTACCAAAAAAATTCAGAAATTTGAAACAGCTGTTATTTTAATGCTACATTAAAGCATTTAAATACTTTTTTTTTTTTTACTGCTAGAGTACATTTTATGAAACATTTTAGATCTTACCATTAATGAATGCCACTGGAAAAGCTCTAATATGATCATTTTATTATAGAAGACCCTAATTTTGATTAGGTCATGTCCTACAATTTTTCAGTTATGTCCAATTCTTTGTGATCCCTTTTGTGATTTTCTTGGCAAGGATACTTGTGGACATGTTTGCCATTTCTTTCTCTTGCTCATTTGTAAATGAGAAAACTGAAGCAACTTGGGTTAAATGACTTCCAGACACATAGCTAAAAAAGTGTCTGAGGCTGGATTTGAGCTCAGGAAAAAGAGGCTTCTGATTCCAGGACCAGCACTCGAGTCACCTGGTATAATAGCAAAATCTCAAAATAAATTTTTATGAAGAAAATACAAAACTGCTATACCTTTGGTGATAAATTCATCTAAATTTCCACCTAAAATTATGGAAATTGAACTTATTAATTCATCCCTTTTGGAAAAAATATACTAGAAAATGCAATATTGAAAGCTGCCTAGTAGGTGGCTCCTATGTAATTTTTGAGGCTATCCTAATGAGGATGTTATTAGTCTTAGGATATATCACAGCAGTGGTTTAATTTATGATATTGCATTTGGGTGGGAGAGTACATAGAAGGAAACTCTGGTAACCAACAAGTTAGCTGCCACTTGAAGTTGCCTATTGAAATTATTTAGAAGTTTAATTAAGGGGTGGGTAGATATACTAACATGCTACACAATGAAAGATTTTTTGTGCCCTTCATGTTGGTTTGGTTATATCCTCGGACTGCTTATTTTTTCCTTTCTAAATTCTTTTCTGTGGCAATCTTTTGTGCCTATGATTTCAGCTATCTGCCATGTAGTTCCAGCTCAGTGTTTAGACAAGGTAATTATGCCCTAAGCAAGGGTCACACTCACCAAAAGATGTCCAACACGTAGCCCAAAGGGGAAATTTAAATAGATGGTGAGTTATGGTTGCTCCTGTCTAAACGTCACTGAAATGAGTTTGGCCTAATTGTAAAGACAAGAAAATCTTCAAGTGCATGAATAATAGCTGTTGTCTCCCTATGTGGCTGGGTTAGTGATTCCTAACTTGGGAGTTAGTAGATAGAGGGTATCTATGAATTTAGATGTGAAAAATTTTAATTTTATTGTAATTGGTTTCCTTTGTAACCTTACCTATTTTATGCATTTAAAAACATTGAGAATACATCTATAGCTTTCACTGGATTGCCAAAGGGCTCCATAATACAAAAGTTAGAGCAGATGACCTTTTCCCCCTTCATGAAGATTAAATTAAATCCAACAAGAATGAATTTCCCCAAAAAACTGTACTTAGCCAAAAATTCCATACAAACGAATAGACTATGTTGCCAATAGAAAAGCAGGAAAAAATGTATAATACAGAGTAGATGTTTAGTTGGTGCAGTCAAAATAAGATAGTCTGAACAAAAAATATTTGGCAGTGTGGTTCTTTTGACCATTTCAGAAGGTAAATGGCCCACCATTCATTAGCTAAGATAAATACTGCGGATAGATAGTGGACTGAGAAGAGAAAACTGTGTTAAATTTATGTTCGGTTCACTCCAAACTTTACTGGTGAAACAAAATAGACTTTTCTAGTGATAGTACAATGCTGAGTCTTATGCATCAGAAATTCCTACAGCATGTAGGCCACCAAAAAAATAAAGGATTCATGATTAGGGTAAATATACACCAACATATCTTTTTTTTTTTTTTTAAACCCTTACCTTCCATTTTGGAGTTAATACTGTGGCTCCAAGGCAGAAGAGTGGTAAGGGTAGGCAGTGAGGGTTAAGTGACTTCCCAGGGTCACACAGCTGGGAAGTATCTGAGGCCAGATTTGAACCTAGGACCTCCTGTCTCTAAGGTCTGGCTCTCAGTCCACTGAGCTACCCAGGTGCCTCCATTAACATATCTTGAATAAAATGAGTACCTAAAAATGGCATATATCATGCCATTTTAGAAAAACAGTAGTGAACCAGAGAGTAAAAGAAAATGGATACAGGAATTCACTTGGAAGCCATAAAATAATATATGTAAAGGAAGGTTCCAAATACACTGGGTTGACTCCTTGAGGATAAATTACAGGGAAGCACAGACAAAAATCACAGAATGAAGCAGATCAGGTGACTTTTAATTGGTAGTACTCAATAAGAGCATGAATTCCTTGTCTTGTCATGCAAAACTAGTAGCCATGTCTACTGGAAACACATTTTTCAACCCTCCCTTCTCACATCTCCCATTGTCTCTAAAAATAGTTTATTCCTTTTTTGAGGTTCAAATTAGATAATTTACATAAAGCACTTAGCTTTGCCTGGCAATAAGTTAAGTGCTGTGTAAATGGTAGATATTATTTAGATAATAAGTTATAGTCTCTTCTGGGAAAACTTTAAAACATGAAAATTAAACTGAAATTGTTTTACAAAATAGTCCAGAAGTAAAAACACAGTAACTAGAGGAGTATGGTCTCTTGCTTATTTATAACATAATTTTGTAATAAAAAGCAGGACTTAACTTTTTTAAAGGAAATATTGGTGGTCATAGTAACTAAGGCTTTATTTAGAAACAAAACCACAGAAGTATAGAATTTATAGAAAAAATGCTATTACTCTAGTTTATCTAAAAAAAACCTCACCCATTTGTTCTGACAGCAGTTTTAGGATGGAAAAAAGACTATTGTGAATATATTTTATATATTTTTTAAATTCAGAATTCTGTTATAGTATGAGTAAATGAGACAAAAACCATTAAGCTACTTGCTTTAAAAGGAGTTTTTCTTTAAATCTTTATTTTGTTTGTTTGTTTATTTGCTTTTAAGCCCTTAACTTCTGTGTATTGGCTCCTAGGTAGAAAAGTGGTAAGGGTGGGCAATGGGGGTCAAGTGACTTGCCCAGGGTCACACAGCTGGGAAATGTCTGAGGCCGGATTTGAACCTAGGACCTCCCATCTTTAGGCCTGGCTCTCAATCCATTGAGCTACCCAGCTGCCCCTAGAGTTTTTTTAAAGTAATACTAATACTACATGCAGTTTTATAAACTAGAATCTCAGTTATAGCCACACAATACAAACTTATAAAAGTATGGCATGGCAACTATAAAAGGATAAACATTAAATCATTGTTTATCACCTAATTCTACCAAAATTACCTGTAGCTTATTTGTTTCCTTTGGGTGCTTCTCTAATTAATTTACCTCATTTAAATTAAAATTCCATAGAAGGGGACAGTTAGGTGGCTCAGTGGTTTGAGAGCTATGTTTAAAGACAGGAGGCCTGGGTTTAAATTTTCCTTGTGGGGATAACTTATTAAAGTTTTTTTGTGCTCAGTTAAATGAATTGACAGATATCAAGTTTGAACTAAATTGATCCTCTCTAAACTGACAAGCATTGCAATAATTCCTATAAAGATTCTGTGAATTAAAGAATAATACTAATAACGTGAGCATGAGAAAATGACAGAGCAGATACTTCTCTAATTTCTAGTGTCAGCCCATCAGCTACAATGAAGTCAAAATGATGATCTAATCATCTATTACATATTATAGATCTGAAGTCAACCATGTTCAGCAGAGATTCCAACCTTTTTAATCCCTCTTTCCCTTGGTTTTCAGACCCACCAGCACCCCTTATTCTTTTGTCATGCTTATATAAAAATTTAAAAATCACTTTTTCATAAAGAAAATTCATTACATAATATTTCTTAGCATCAAAGTTGTCAAATATTTGTCAAAATATGGTCAAATAAGTGGACCCTTTGTTATTTTTTGTTCATCAATGTCTTTTTGGTTTGGTTTTCAAAAAGATACCCTCATATCCTCAATTAAAAAAATTTTTTTGCCTTTGGTATTTTATTAAATACAAACTAAAAGATGGAGAACCCCATGAAGTAGAAAAATAAGCAGCAAAGACCCCACAAAATATTCTGGGGCCTTCAGTTTTTTTTTTTTTTTGCTCAGGATTTGACTCAGAACAGGGCCTAGAATCATGATTTGCAGAAAAAGGTTTTTATAAAGGGAAATTTTAAAAAGTATTGTGATCCTAGACTATGCTCTCCAAGTATACTCTATATAGAGATCTCCTAATTTCTCTCACTGGGCTGCTGTCATCTTAATCCCTCTCCCCTTCCCCTGCTCAATCTGAAAAGGATTTCATATCCAAACTTTATTCATTTGGTTTTGGGTCAGGAAGAATTATTCTTCTGATTGTCCCTTTCAGATTCTTCAGATGGGTTAATATAGTTTTCATAAAGTTCCAGTTCTAAATAGCTTTCAAGTTTTGTGGAAATATCTTTGATGATAAAACATTGTGTTGAAGGATAATTTGAGCAGGGAAAAAGGATATCTACCACCTTCCCCCACCCCCACCCCAAAGGAGGACCGTCAGTACAAATTGCTTCTATTAGTTCCCATGAAAAAACATTTGAATTTTTAAAGTTATAATATCCATAATGGTGTCCCTTGCCTTTGTTGTTTGAGAGGGTTAAAAAATTAATTTCCCTTTTCAATTTCCTTCTGACATATATATATATATGGTATCAGTTACTCAATTACCTATATACATGTATCTTCTGACATGTCATGAATCCGGTTATAAATTTATTTTGATTATTAAGTTTGTGCTGTTAGGCCTCCTTAAAGCATATCAATGGTGTTTATAGAACACAGCTTCATTTGACATCTCAGGATGTCATATGTGGTTTCTTTTCTTTTGCAACCCTCAGTGCAGCATAGTATGTTACTTCTCCAGGAGAATAAATCCACAGTTCTACTCAACAAATTGGGCTCACTTTATGAGGAATATGAATTGTTAGAATGTTTAGGGTGCCTGTTTTGAAACTGGTCTCTGAACTTTGTTGTTTCTATTAACATGGTCAAACCTTAGAATGGCAAAATATGCATAGGTACACAAATGGATATGCAGATATCCAATAGTGCCTGGAACATAGGTGCTTAATAAATGGTTACTGATTGATATATATATGTGTATGCATATACATTTGGTTTATATAAAAGCTATTCTTTATTTTTTAGAATTAAGCCAACTAAAATTGAGGAAGTCTTAAGACAGTGAATAAAAAACACATACTTGTTTGAAAGTAATATGCCTAATATATTTCAGATAATATAGATTCATCCATGCAATTAAGGAAAAAGTGTTGCGAATTGAGTATTATGCCTAAACACTAGTTTAAATAACAGCTACATTTAAGGGCTTATAAATTCTTTAAAGACTCTTTTTCCCAAAGGCAGACCAAGTGTAATTCTTTTTTTAATTCTAAGCTCTGTACAAAATTAAATTATGCAAACTTCACTAATCAAAACAATTAGGTATTAATAACTGCTTATATGGAGCTACCTTTCTGTTTTTGTATTGTTCTTTTGTAGTCCACACATAAATACTCAAAAAAGTAATTACTAATAAGTGTGCTGTGGAAACTGAACAAGATGGCAATTATTTCTATTACAGGTAGAAACACTTGAGATCCCTTTTCAAAAGAACAGATAGTGTTTTCTTGGGTTTATTTGGAAATGCTGCCTCAGCCAATATGAGAAAGTTAGAACTTGGTGTATAAGTCATTTCAGAGATTGAAAGATTGAATTTTTCATGTTGCACAGAGTTGGCTATATATTTGGTTCTACTGAAACCTTATTCTTGATTACTGTGCCATTGCTATCAGTTTCATTTTCCTTACCTAAATACAGCAACAAAGCAGAGCTGGTCTTTTAAACAAGTGAAGGTATCTGATTTCTTTTGCTGCATGCAAAAAGGACTCCGAGTAACACTGCCACTAGATGATCACCAACCCTAAAATGGTAAACACTGTTTAGCAATGATTGTCTAACTCTGAAATATTCTTATTAAATCTTTGTGAGCTGACTGCATTCTGAATGAGATTAGGTTTTTTCCCCCACTGAGGCTGAACATGTAGACCAGTGATGGCAAAACTTTTAGAGACCAAGTACCCAAATGACAACCCCCACATTGCATGTGAGCCCTCTGCCTTACCCCCAGAAAGGGGAGGGAGAAAGCGCTCCTATTGGGCTGCTGGGCAGAAGGGTGGGGGAAGTGAGAAATTTCCTCAGGCATATGCAGGGGGGAGGGGAGCATTCCCCTTCCGGCATGCATGCCAAAGATTTGCCAACATGGATGTAGATAGACATCCAGAGCTCCATTTTCATTTGCACCTGTGCTTCTTAGCATTTGCAATTAGAATTTAGGATCAGTGAGAATTACTTGAGCTTGGGATGACATATAGACGAAACTATGCTTAGTCGTAATACTATAATTATAATACTCCCTTCCTTTTCCCAACTCTCTGCAGTTTGCAAGTATTTTCACTAATATTCAACAAATATAACAGTAGCCTCTTGACAAGCTACTCATTCCCCAGACTGGGAATCTTTACTGTCTACTACATGCCAGGGACTGTGCTAAAGGAAGATGTGACAAAGATAAAAGAGAAACCCCAACTAACCTTGAAGAATTTACAAAACTTAGCTACATAGACCTTTATACATATTAATCAACCCACAAAAATTAAGTTCTTATCATGTGTCAGGCATTACACTAAACAACAGGGTTTTTAAAAAGAGGCAAAACTCCCATGAAGCTTATTTTCAAATGGGGGACACCATGTACATAGGGCTGTCTATGCGTATCTAGACATATAAATATCAAAGTATCTGAAAGGTAGCAGAGCTAGATGATGTGTCATTTTGAGGAAGAACAACTACAGCAATATGATGTTGAGTCATATAGAAGAAAACTGGGAAAATAGGAAGGAGCCACATTGTGAAGAGCTTCAAATGCAAGTCATTTTGTTTGATATGAGGTGTCCCCCCCAAAAAAAGGGGGGGGGCAGTAGTTTAATGAATCAGTTTATTGAGCCCATGTCATGAGACTTTGTCAGACGTCTGCTTTGGGAGAATTGTTTTGTCAGTTGGGTGCAGGAAAGATTGAAACAGGAAGAGACTTAAGGCAGGTGAAAGATGATGTGGAAGCAGAATGGGTATGTGGGATGAATGAGATTAAGGAGCTAAGGATCACACTGAGGTAGTGAAAATAACAGGAAAATATTGTTTTGGAAACATTACATTTGAGATGCCAGTATGATTATCTAGTTTAAAATGTTCAACAGCCAACTGGTGATGTGGGAATGGAGTCCAGAGAGACAAAGGCTGGGCATAGCTCTCCGAGATCTAGCCCCTCTGAGCTTGTGAGTTTACCAAGTGAGCCCTTATAGAAAAGACAGAAGCAAACCCAGGACAAGAGACTTGGGATCTGGTCCTTGAAAAATAAAAGGCTCGTTCAAAAAGTAGAATGGATTTTGATAATGTTTATTACATTTAATCAGAATATTAAAAAGGAATGAACATAGGAAATACAAAAATCAAGATTCATTTTCCCTTTCATATGATTTTATTTTGTAAAATAAACATTTGGAAATAGGTAGGATAACTCAAGAGAGAAGAGAGTTAGCCTGCTCATTTATAGCACACCAGTTTATTTACCTAACTTTTCTATGTAAGCATAACATTGCATTTATTGCCTAGTGGGGATAAGACAGATAAATGGGCTAATGAACGAAACCATTTAAAAACCCTGCCTGTACAGTAGGAAGAGATTCTTTATCAACAGAAGATGCTTCTGATTACCCTGGAATTACTCTCTCTCAAAAACCTCATCATCAGAGAAGATTATTATTTTGCAAAGATACTGGAGTAACTTATCAAAACAAAACAAAACACAAAGCAATTAGCAAAAATTTCAGCATAAGTTTTGGCTGTTTAATATAAATGAATGGCTAAAAACAGATGAATTATCACAGGTTCCAGATGAATTTAACAAACCTTAATTAGGTAAAATACTTTTCTGTGGTCTTTTTCATTGTGACATAAATGACCTTGAGTTGTCAAAAGCTACACCAGGAAACCATAGGCTCTAGTCATTTGGGCCATGCTGGAAAAGGATTCAGAAATAAAGTTTATCTGCTACCTGAAGAACTTCACCAAGAACAGTTTCTTAATCATACTTTTAACTTTGCTTTGAACACTGAATATGTTTGTATTTGCAACCTGTAATGTCTTAAGTTTGTTCATTTTCCAAAAGATGTATGCTAATAAATATGCCAATCTTTGTGGCCATGTTATATCATTGCGCTTAAATTTTTTTTTTGTTTCCTCCAATTACATGTAAAAACTGTTCTAAAAAATTCATTAAAAATTTTTTTGAGTTACAAATTCTGCTTACTGTTTTTTCCCCTCATTCTTCTCTTGAGACAGTAAGCAATCTAATACACATTTTACATATGCAATCATGTGAAAATCTTTTTTTAAAAAAAAAAACATCACTTTTCACTCAGATGGGAAGGATGGTTAGTGAAGAAAAGTACTCTCTAAACTCTGCCACAGGAAAACCCACTTAACATTTTTGTTTTAGGTCTGTAACATATTAGTCCATCTTACTGGATAAAATGACAAATAATTGAGTCTGAACTTATAAAATTAATTGTGACAGCATCATTTAACAACTTTTATGCTGTTATAGCTTTTTCTCTGATGTCAAAAATTGTGTATGCTGCAGTGTATATGCATTAACTTTTTTGTGTTTGGATCAATGTTCCCAAATTTTCTAGTCATCATTTTTTTCCCCATTTGCAAAAATTCTACAAGAGGATCAATTGATTTTTTTTCCCTTCAAAGTATGAATTAGATGAAAAATGTCTTCCTTAGTTGCACATCCTACTGAGAACAAAACAGCATATTCTCTTCCTCCAATAATGTGTACAGACATCAACATCGATAAGACCAAAACATAATTAAAACTGCTACATTACAAACATTAGTTGTTTCTTCTAATTACAAAGCATAAATGTCAACTTTTGAATTCTATAATAACCAATTCAGAATCATTGGACATATCTAATTTGAGAGAGACTATTATTAGAAATGAGCACCATCTCTTAAATTTTTAACAGTTATGTCTTCAAACATACACTTGACAACTGCTTTAGAACATGGCAAAATTAATTTCTACATGAATATGAGCTTCCCCCCATTTTTGCAAGTTAATTAATTTATTTCAATCACTTGTATACTCTTGTTTATTCATAGAAATGAATGAATAGTACATGTTTTCAAATCTTGTTCTTTTCACTTAGATCTAGTATTATCAACATCACTTTCATGTTTTGGCTATAATGTTTAGACAAAAGAGGCTTTAAATTGCTATTTACAAAGACTTCTTTACAAATTAATCATTACAGTCACGGGTATTCACCATCTCTAAGAAATTAAAATCAAGCTTTGTGCATCCTTCAATAATTTCCTTTTTCATGTTCCTTTCACTATAGGGATATCAAATTCTTTTAAAGCAATAAATAACATTACTTGTGCAGAAGCTGACTGAATTGAGCACTGGAAATAAATCATGATAGTGCTTTCCTGTGAAATTTTAGATATCATGATATATGTTTGTATTTTCTTCTATAATATTCTTAAATTAGTTCCTTTTGCAGTGATTCCTGTTATTAATAGTACTAATAGCATTTACATAGTATTTTAAAGTTTGCATAGTACTTTATAAATATTTTCATTTGATCTTCACAGTGACTCTGAGAGGTAGATGTCATTATTTCTATTTTTATAGCTGAGGAGAGACTAGAATTTGAACTCAGTTTTCCTGATGCCTAGTACTCTATCCATAGTAGCACCTACCTATTCTTATATTACTATATTATACAAGGAAACAACTGCCTGTACTGACTATTTTTAAAAATTCTATTACTTTCACAATATTGAAGTACTATTTCATTTTAGTACAATGTAAATAGTACTGAAAAACCTTTATGATACAACTTTTTGGTAAATCTTTAAAAAAATAGTATTTCCTATTTTTTCCCACAGAGAAGCTTGTTTACTGGTTTTATGATTGCCTTTTGGAATTGCTAAATCTACATTCCATTCCTTAGATGCATGGATATACGTTTCTTGCTGTCACTTATTAATATAAAATTGTGGGACCAGGCCAGAGGTTTTAATGGTTTATTAACAGAAAGGAGAAGGTAAGAGAGGAGATGGAGGTAGATTTTTCTTAAAAAGGATTAACCTGATAATAGTGTCTCCATTTAGCCGGCATTCAGCCTATATATATATATTTTTCTAGCAGCAGCACAGCACCCTTCTATTCAAGAGCAGAAGTAAAGAGAGCCTCATGCTTCTCTTCTGGTCTTCATGCCCCCACCCCTTGCAGCGTTGTACGCTGATACTCTGCCTGACACCAGGGACATCATTAGGGTATGTGACATCAAACAGGATGGAGGTAATTTTTCTTAGGCACATGCCTAAATACTGACCAGTCAAACAATCCTTACATCTTAATTTACCTTCTTTCATTTGAAGCCTTTGAATGATTCTGTAAACATACTTGTTTTTCATTCCAACTATCTGGAAGTACAAGATTATCTATTTCTTCCTTTGAAAAACAATGTTTTTTTTCAATGAATGGTCATTCAAAAGATTCAAAATTTGGTTCTGGGGCTTCGATGCTCCATAATGACTTGTTTCTTATTATTTTCTATTTTCATGTTCTTCACATTTTAAAAAAGAGTTCACTGGTGTCTTGGTATTGTAGAGAACAGAATCTGAAAGATAATTTAGTTATGTTAGTAAAATTCATGCTACCACTTGACAGCTAACATGAAATTTGTTAATGATATCTTCACATAATTTTTGAAACTACAAATTTTAAGTTAAAACACTTATTCTCAAAGTTAAACCTTCAATACATCAGTGTGATTTGCTATTTCTTGCAAAATTTTTATAATTCCATCGTCAATAACTTTCATAAAATCAGACTATAAACAAACATTTGGTTATCTGATTCCCCAAAGACCCTTATAAATAAGTGTGATTCCAAGTGAGGGACTTCTTTGTTAGAGTAAATTTTCAAATACTTGAACAATTCCACAATTTTCTGTGCTATTTATTTACAATGTAATGTCTACAAACACAATACACTTAAAAGTTTAATCTGCATCATCAACATTTTTTCCTATCACCTTCTTCAGTCTAGCAATCAACAAAACAATAAATCATGCCCTAATATGCAGTGTTCACTAATTTCTATCGTATGAATACTCCCATTATGGCCAATTTCAGATGACCAATGTGATGTCATTGAATGTGGAGCTGAGAAGAGATGATGCACAGTAGTACATCATTATATAGTATTTCTACTATTATATATGTTACATATATTCCATAACAATACATCAATATACTGTATCAAACTTCAAAATCATAAATAACAAAACAGCAAAATAATTCGAAATGAGTATTTATTGCCTTTGTTTCTAAAATATCATTTAATTGTAAATTTATATAATTTAACATTTGACAATGTCTGCGTTTAATAACTGGCTTGCAAAATTCCTGGAAATTTAACAGTTGGCTGGTAAGAATTGCCATGAGCTAGCACACCAGTACATTCCTAGATGTTATAGGAGGTAAGAGTAAGGAAACAGTAGCTTTTAAAGCTCAGTGATCCAAAATACCTTTTTATCTAGAGTTGACAGAATAAGACTGGGAAGGTGTGAGAATAGGTTGAGGGAAATTTTTTCCAAAAGCAAAGATTAACAAAAGTGTGTAAAATGAAAAAATATTAATAACACAACAAGAATGAACAAATTACTTCCCTTTCTCTTCCCACACCCCTTGTTCTAGGTTAGGCCTGAATCAGGACAAACTAGTCTTTCAGGCTTAGAAAAGGATGTTCATAAACCATCTTAATATTTAACAAAAAACTAACCTGCCAGTAGCATGGAGAATTTATTCGGTAAGGACATAACATTTGTAATGGTGACCTGCCTGATCATCAGAAGCATGTGCCAGCTACGCCCGAGGAGCTTCTTGTTCCTTGTGTAGTGGGTTTTTGAAGACAGGTGACCAGGAAGGAAACTATATCAGTGGTATGGAGACATTCCTCTGCAACAATTAATTCTTAAAGATGATTTAATTGCTTTTAGGGAAAACACAGCCTACGTGGCAAAGCCCTTCAAATCTTACTGCAATGGGACCCAAACAGTTTAGTGGGTAGTGCTATTCCTACCATATATGATTCCTTAGTTGACAAGGTGCTAAAGCATTCTTAGAAGTTGTTCCTACACATTCTCATTCCTACCCTAAGAATCTTAGAGCTTATGTTTCCTGAGTATTCTGTTTAGAAGTTACTTTATTCTCAACAACCCTATGAAGTGAGTAGTTGAAATATTTCGTTACCATTTTATAGATGGGGATGCTGAAGCTCTGAGGAGCTAAATGACTTTCTCATAGTCAGCTAATATTGGAATTCTGATCAGCTAAGTCTAGTTAGTGCTCCCACACTGATTACACTATTGAAATCATTTTAGTTTCATAATCTATGTCTCCATTATCCCCTCTCATTTCCCCACTTTAATAGATTAAGGAAACTGAAATTTAAAGAAAGGTTAGTGTCACAGAGCTAATTAGTGGTAAAGCTAGGACTAGAGAACAGTATGAATTAATGGGGGGAAATAAGCATTTATTAAGCATCTACTATGTTATCAGTTGCTATGCTATGCTAAATACTCCACAAAGATTATGTCACTTGAATCTCACAACTCTGTCAAGGTAGGTGGTATTATCCCTGTTTTACAGTTGGGGAAAATTAAGGCAGAGGTTAACTGGGCCTGCTCAAGGTCACAAGCTATTTATTAAATGTTTGGGGCTATAAGGATTAAAATTATGAGATTGGTCTTAAATTAATAAAACTTATTGGAATCACGTGGATAGGTAAAAGATGAGAAACAGTTAGAAAGGAGTAAAATAGATTAATCTAGTTCCCATGTGTGCTCTTAGCCTGACCTCCAGCAGCAGCTCCCCATGGCAGTTCTTTTTACATCCAGTTCAAATTTAGTCATGTCAGAATCAAGTTGAGTCAGTCACGTGACCTATGCTAGGTGACCAGCCTAGGTGACATAAGTGATGTAGCTCCAGGAATGCAGGGACACAGGTAAGACAACATCTCATGGGTGATACTAAGGAGGATTCCCTTCACACAAGGCTGAACTTCAACTCAGATCTTCCTGACTCTAGACTTAGGGTTTTAACCACTCTGCTACCTAGCTGTGTGCATTATCTAGGACAACAGTTAGCACAGCTATGGATATAAATATTTTGGTGTACACTGGAACTTGGGCCTTCTCTCTCTTTGATTTTGTTGGGGGTATATAACAGAAGTAATATCTCTAAATCTTATGGACATTTTGGTTACCATCTTCACATAATTCCACACTCCTTTCTAGAATGGTTGGACAAATTCATAGCTCTAATGGTGTATATTACTGAATTAGGTGAAAGCTCAACCTCAGAGTTGCTTTACATTACATTTTCCCATATAATTTAGAGAGGTTTTTCATATGATTGTTGCTAGTAGTTACAATTCTCGAGAACCCTGTGCTCACATCCTTTGCCTACACATCCATCAGACAATGGCTTTTGGAGTTCTAGGTTTGTGTGATATTAGTTCCCTATCTTGGATAATAGACAAAATTGATATAAAAAAGGAGTTAAAAGAATTTAAAAAAGCTAATATATGCAAAACATTTAGAAAATGAATGTCTAAAAATTTTTTTGCATCATTAAAATGATTCTGTTACTCAAAAGAGGATGTGCATAATCTTTTAAGAATTCTCGTATCTACGTACTTTTAAAAATTGGAGGGCAGCTGGGTAGCTCAGTGGATTGAGAGTCAGGCCTAGAGATGGGAGGTCCTAGGTTCAAATCTGGCCTCAGACACTTCCCAGCTGTGTGACCCTGGGCAAGTCACTTGACCCTCATTGCCTAGGAGCCAATACAGAGAAGTTAAGGGTTTAAAAAAAATGGAAATACAATTTTCTTAGCTGTCAAAAAATTTCCAAAATTAAGTTTCATTGAATTTTGAACCTATTTTTTAAGAGTATAAAAACATTTTAACTTCTGGTTATTTGGCAAAAACAACTGGTTGACATCGAGGAATATATAGACATTTGCTAATGGAGATTTCAAAGACCTTTCACATAATTTGTGATTAAAAAAAGCATTATGCTCTTTAATATGTCTAACCGACATGCACTTCTACTTTGCTATTTTTCTTTGTGTGGAATCCTTCCCATCTATGAAAGTCATTAAAATCAAATAACTAAATAAACTGTAACTAGAGGTAATATATGCAATGTAACATGTATTTATATTTGGGAATGTGCTCAAAATAATTTACTGACTGGGGTACAATAAAAATGTTTGAGAACATTGATCTAATGACTAATACTAGGGCTTTAAATTGAAAGAACAATAGCAGAGATGGCTCCTCTTATGAAGAACTAACTAAAACTGGAAGCGAGAAGCAGAGAAAAGTTTTCTTCTCAGTGGTTCAAGACTTGGTGGTTACAGTGGGAACAGCAGAGAAAAAACAAGTAGTTACCGTGTAAGACCAGGTGGTAGCAACATCTGACAGACTGGCAAGGGACTAGATGCCTGGCAGAAACTTCAAGACAAATGGATAACTAAAGGTCCAGAAGAGAGAATGGGATGACATATCAGTAGCTTTGGAGAATCAGAAGTGTGAGTTTCAGCTATATGTGTTTTCTAGGTATAGACCTTTCCATGAACATTCTTAGATGTGCACATTTCCCCCTCAGTGATGGAGTGTGTACTGGTGGAAGGATATACTCCAGGATTGTGAGGAAAATGTTTTATTGTTACTTTCTAATCTATACTATTTCATAATGTAAAGCCTTCTTACTAATATAGAAGACTTAGTCTTAACAAGCCCACATGTCAAAGTAGCATACTCACATATAACAATACTATTGGGTTTAATAAAAACATGGCAGCCTCGATATTTCTTCTAGGTTAGAGGAAGATGATAATGATGTATATATTTTCTGTCTCTCTCATGAAAATTCAGGGTCTCCCTTTCTCAAACTTCAGCTTCTAATGAATGATAAAAGTATCTCCTCTAAGGTTATAAGCTCTTTCCCAAGGCTTTCCCTATCATTAATAATGTCAGAGTAGATAATCACTTGTTTTTAGAAAAACAAAAAACAGACTAAGGATAAAAATGATCACAGATAGGAAACAAAAACTTAGGCTCCAACCAAAAGCTCTTCCAAATTTTAGGCTTAGTTCCTCAGCTGTGATTAGCACCCATTAAATAATTGCAACTTGCAGAGGAGCAGGGGCAGGAAGTATAATTCTTACCCCTCTGTACATTCCAACTCTTATTCACAACTGGTCAAGATGGATTCCCTGTGTCTTTCTCCTCCCCCCCCCCCCCCCCAATACTCTTCTAATGCCACGTTTAAACATCACAGGTAAAAATCTAGATTGTCATAGTTACTTTCAGCATCTGTTTCCATGGCAACATCTCAGGAAGTATAGTGTTACAATTAAACACTTTTTTTTTTTCTAATTGCCTTCTGGCTATTTAGTAAAAGTTAAGCATATATGGTGGGGTGGCCTCTTAGCTATGGCTTAAAAAAACAACAACAAATAACCCAAGGCACATTTCTTCTGTCTAAGAATCAGCACTAAGTATTGGCAGAAGTAAAGGCTAGACAACCTGACCAAGGTCACAGTTAGATATGAACCCAGGACCTCCTGTCTCCAGGCAGGGTTCTCTACCCCCTAAGTCACTTTAGTTATGGTTTTAAAGAGATAAAAGACCCACAGAGTACCTCTTGTGGTGAGTAATCCTGTCTGAGGACTAATGTGAGTTTCAGGGTATTCCCAGGTGCTCTAAAACAACCAAGAGACCACTTGCTAATGGTTAAAAAAAAAAAAGAAAAAAGGAACTGAGGTATATCTATAGATCTCACCAACACCAAAGCAAAGGACTCCTAGTTTCCTTTTGCTTCCACACAAAACCTGTCAAGCTGCTCATGGCCCTTTTGTGACCTTTCCCTTTACATTTCAAGGCTACCCTGGATTTTAATTTTAACCTAATTTTGTCTATCTAAAAATGGATGAGTATTGCAGAGTATGATCTTTTTCAGATCTGTATCCTACTGGGGGCAAGGTGTCAAATCTTTTTTGTGTCATGGAACCCTGTGGCAGTCTGGTGAAGCCTACATACCCATCTCAGAATAATATTTTTAAATAACTTAAGTACTGTATTTCAGTTTAGAGGCAGTTGAAAATAAAGATGTAATTATTTTGTATCCATGTTTGAAGACCTCCTAAAATCTGTCCAAAGATAGAAAAAATCCACTTTGGGGATTTATAGATCTCAGGTTAAGAACTGTTCTAAGGAATGGCGCTGCTTCTTCTCCTGCCCACATGCAAAGGAAAACCAAGGACCTATTGTAGAGAACTGGTAGTACACAGATCACCTGCCCCCCCCCCCCCCCCAAGCTTCTCCAAATTGATATGCAGACCCATGTTAGGGGAAAGCTTTTTTCTCTCCAGAAACATGAAGCTAATTTTTTTTTAAACCCTTGTACTTCGGTGTATTGTCTCATAGGTGGAACACTGGTAAGGGTGGGCAATGGGGGTCAAGTGACTTGCCCAGGGTCACACAACTGGGAAGTGGCTGAGGCCGGGTTTGAACCTAGGACCTCCTGTCTCTAGGCCTGACTCTCACTCCACTGAGCTACCCAGCTGCCCCTAGAAGCTAATTCTAATTAGAAGCTAATTCTAAACTACTCTGTGCAGAATATTGGTTCATTTTCCTTGGCACTCAGGAACCTCACTGCCTTCTGACAAATACAAAAAGGGGTAAAAGGCTTGAAACTCATGAAACCATTATTCAACGAAGTCTACAAAGTAACCTGTGTCAATTCCTTTAGAATAAAGGTTATTAAAAAGAACTTCACCCCAACCTCCCACCTCAGTACAATGACTACTCAACCTCTCAAGGACTAGTGTCATCTTATCTGCTTTTTGCAGTAGATGATAATAGTTATAGTCGCAGCTTCCTAAAAATACCTTAAAAGGAGTAGGCTTCATCACTTTTTAAAAACCCATAAAGCAAAAGAAATTAATATGACAAAAATGTATTTCAAAATGAAATTATAATATTCTGCTGGTATTTGTATTTAAAATGCATTTGCAGGGAAGCACAGTGGGTAGACAACCAGGCCTGGAATCCGGGACCTGGATTCACATCTGCCTTCAGATACTTCCTAGCTGGTCAAGTCACATAATCTTGTTCACCTAACTCCTGCCCTTTTTTCTGACTTAGTAAGATGAGAAAGTAAGGGTTAAAATAAAGTACATTTGCAGTTAGAAGAAAAGGTTTATCAAATTGATTTTCTTGTAATCTTTTTTTTTTTATAGGAAGCACATTTCATAAATTTTTTTTGGGGGGGGTGGGGTGGGTCATGAATTTGCTGTAAAAACATTTTTTGAAAATGAAGCGTATATCTTTGGTCCCATCTTGGACAGTCACAGGTACAGAGGAGCATCTTCCTTCAACTATGATTAATGTAACCTCTGACTTACTACTTTATCAGTAGCAAGCTCTTCACTCACTTTTTGGATGTATTCTTGATAGCTGTTTGAATGAAAAACTTTTTAACTTTTAACTGTCAGCTGTTGATGATGGCCATGCCTAGAACAATGCTGAAAACATAAACAGGCCATTTCCCACTTTTCCCCCCACTCTGTTAAGACTTTGCTGTTTGGTTGAGAAAATACAATCCTATTTTATTCTTTTTGTAAAACAGATTATTATCTGGCTTTTGCTTTGGGTCATTCCATATCAGAATACAATCTGGATAGAGGTACCATAAGAATCACAGACTGTAGAATTTAAAACCAGTTTCATGTAATAGCTTATGTGTTGTTATTTCTGCAAGTTCTCTACTGTATGGACAAATAGTGCCAACTGTGCTGCACCTTTGCTTTGCAAGTCTTGAGGAAAGCTTAAGGGGCAAAATGATTGCCACAGGCTATATTGTATCCTTTGTGAGTTTCAAAATTCTGTACACTGGTATCATTGTTTCTAGCATCATCTTTCTCCAAACACAAGAATCCACTGAGTAGGAAAGATCGTGCTGGTATGTTTTAAGTGTCTCTGGTACACCAAAATTTCAGGAAAATTTTGCCTAGTTTGTTTGGCATATACTGAATAAATTTACAGCATGCCTTGCAAAAAGCTGGAACTGCACATCAACTGTTAAGTACATACCAGGAGTAAATGCCTTCTGACAATTGGAAGAAAAAAAAAGAATTCCACAGTGAGGATGTTAGATAAAACTTAGTCTGGAGACAGATTTGGCTTCCTTTTAGTTTTTAGATCTAACTGAAGGCATGTCATATTTTAGGAATCAAATACATGGCATACTTTTCTTCAACTAAGTCCACTCCAGAAGCTGTTCCTCATACTTTTCAAAGTTAGAGATCTTGCACTGATAAGACTAGAGCAACAATAATACTTACTAATAGACTCTTCTAATTCATGTACTCTCACAGACCAGTTAGGAATTTTTTTGTTACTTGGCACTCAGCATTGATATGTTTCTTAATGTTTCTAAGCAGTGGCTGACTAAATAAAATTCAAAAAGAAGAAACAGGATTTTTCTTGATGACATGGGTTGTAGGATATACAGTACATTCAGATTTAAGTGTACTATTTAGCTATTGCATCTTCTATTGCCTGAGAAGGAGCAGGCCAATGTTAAGAGAAACCAATTTAACCTTTCAAACATTATGGTATTTCATCTTTTTTAGTTGTGAACTTGGGGCCAATGAGAACTACACTGTGCATTACTATTTAGAATGTCAGCTGAAGAAAGAATCCACTGAAATCAGATAAGAGATGCTCTTAGTCTGTTTTTCACACTGCAATTATAGCACTAACAACCTAATTCACCACATGAAAGTTCATCATCACATATGTTGGATGTGATATTTCTTATTAATTCTAAAATCTGTTCAGATGCTCTTGGACATTTTATCATTAAAGATGCAAGAACAGTTACAGTATTATGACAACCAAACTATTCATTCTGAAAATGGCAAGCCAAATAGAAAAAAAAATTAGTATTAAAAAGTAGAAACTATATGCAATGATATAATTTCATTTTACTCTAAGAAAATTTTATCTACAAGGTTTATAAATATTTGACAAATCCTACTGATATTTTAAGGGGGAAAAGAAAAATTGTGTAGCTGCATATTCATGTTATTAGACAGTAAACTATATGCTGTACAGGTAATATACATAATAGCATATACATTTTATTTGGGCAAAGAAATGACCCAACAGAAATAAATGTAGAAGCATTTCCTCTCATTTACAATAAAAATACAGTGTTTAAGCATGTGTCTATTCTACATTATGGGGATTAGGAGTACAATACTCCCTGATATCTGGAAAATGCAAGTAAAATTTTTTTGGTCCTTCCTTTGCATCAAAAAAGACGTCTGATTTTTTCTTTTTCTTTTACAACAAGGTACAACAGTACCTTGTAAAATCTGGACTAAGAATTTGGTTATGGGTTATATGTAGATCAATTTAAAGTAAAACTACTATATGGAAAAAATGAATCCAAAATAAAAAAATTTTTTTAAATGAAACAAATTTGAGAATAATACTGACTATACTACCTATATAACAGAAGATATTAGAAAAAGAACAACCTTTGAAATTCCCTATTGGTACCCATCATTAGCCTGTATTACATCTCTGCAATCTAAGTTAAAATGAAGAAATGGAATGCTGGTTTGATGATGATGATGACAAAAGCTCATGAATAGAAACGTTCACATGAGACATACGATTCTTGCTGTACAGTTAAGATGCACATACATCATATGTAACAAACACATCACTAATTTATTATACTGCATATGGCACCTAATTACAAATGAACACTAACCTATGACATGTATTGACCTCACCAATTCACTAAATTAATATTTATTAACTGTACTACATTCTTGTCTTTTACATATCAGTGAAGTTGGATCATTATAAAGCTCTTTCTCAACACTGCCTTGCTAATCAGGAGAAGGACAGGGCTAGTCTTGCTGGAGTGGAATCAAAGGTGGAAAAGTTCTGCTTCAGGAAATGCATGGTGATTTCCATTTGGCTTTTCTGCCTCTTCATTTCTTTAAAAATGTTAGTGTAGGTAAGACACTGACTCCTCACACAATTGCTTGACCCTCAAGACAAGCATCATAAAGACAGTTTAACAGTCTTATGCCTACATAAACCCTCTGTAATTTTATCTAACGTAAATCTGTCTTCTGAAACTATTTCTTCTTCATTTGGCACCACTTCTTGTTTAGAAGTACTTAGTTCCATAAGCTCATCCTCCACAAATGCTTCTAGGTCAGTGTCAAAGGGTTTTAGGAAACTCCCTAGCTGCTTCTAGATCAGCAGACACTGCTGCTCCCATTACTTTTACATTGTATAAGCTAAAACTTAAAAAAAAAATAAATTTTTTTTTCAAACTAGCCTTTGCTGGGAGACCCTTGACCTTCATTTTCCTTAGGGAATCATAAGAACTTTGGCATCACACAAGAAGAGTTTACGGGAATGCCTTCTTTAATAACAATCCTGCACCTAAAGGAATGTTGCACTTTCTACCCAAGAGAGATGTGGGTCTTGTGGTTTATGCAAATACTCTGTAGTTGGTGTAGATGCTGCAACAGCTTCAAGGATTTCCTTCTCTTTTTTCATGATATGCTTTACCATCAACTCATTAATGCTACAATGGCGGCCAACCACAGAAGCTGTTTTGCTTGACTTCAGAAGCATATCTAACAATTCTACTTTTTCCTTCAAGTTCATCACTTTCCCATTTCTTGGAAGCACTCTTCCAACTATTAGGAATACTCTGCTCGGGACACATGATTTTAATAAGAGTTTGTGGCATTTAAGTGCCACAAGATATGAGAAATTCAAGATGCAAAGATCACCAAGAGATCAGGGCAAGACGTCACATGCAAAATCACTGTACACACAGTTCGCACCCCCCAAACTAGTGCATAGAACCTCAGTTCTTTTACCACAAATTTAATTTTAAGGAAATAAAAAAAAAAAACCGTGTAGCTGCATATTCATGTTATTAGACAGTAAACTATATGCTGTACAGGTAATATACATAACAGCACACACATTTTATGCATTTATGAGTTACTAAATTTTTAAAGATAGCTCCACATTTTTATGTTGTACTGTTTGCTGGCTTTTATGTTTGTTTCTCAAACTTTATTTTAACTTTAAAAAAGAAACTGTATATTTATGGTATTAAAAGCTAAATATCTTGACATTCTATAACACTATACATATATTCTATGCATTTCTGAGTCCTGAATCTTTTTCTGTGTAGTCTACTGGCTTTCACATGTCCTCTGTGACTTCTGCAAAACTCCCCCAAAATTCCCATCTAATTTCTTATGCCAACTCACTATATATATTGAAACTGTAATGGGGAAAGTTGTGATATGGAAGAGATACCTGTACATCATCGGACTTACATAGCCACATGTTTAATTTCTTTGGTTATTTGACAAGTCTTTATGATGCTAAGGAATTCTGCTTCTGCCTCATGGCTTCCTTGAATTCCTAGCTAGAATCTCACCTCTTACAAGAAGTCTTGCTCATTCTTTTTTTTAACCCTTAACCTTCTTGTAAGTCAATACTGTGTAGGCAATGGGGGTCAAGTGACTTGCCCAGGGTCACACAGCTGGGAAGTGTCTGAGGCTGGATTTGAACCTAGGACCTCCTGTCTCTAGGCCTGGCTCTCAATCCACTGAGCTACCCAGCTGCCCCCATCCATTCTTTCTTAATTATAGAGATTTCCCTGTGTTGATTACTTCCAGTTTATCCTCCATTCAGCTTATTTGTAAAGTTATTTGCCTATTGGCTCCTCTATTAGATTGTAAGCTTCTCATGGGCAGGGACCTTTTTTGCCTTTCTTTGCACTTAGCACAATGTCTGGCACATAATGTTTACTGACTAAAAACAAAAATATAGAAAATGTCACGAAGTATGAAGTAGAACAAAGCCTTTTTGAGTTTCAAGTATCTAAAAACATTTTTATATCAATTGACATGACTAGTAAATCTAGTGTTAACTAGATTATGGAAAAGTCTTCTTGTTTTAAAATCCTTACCTTCCATCTTAGAATCAATACTGTGTATTGGTTCTAAGGCAGAAGAGAAGGACTAGGTAATGTGGGTTAAGTGACTTGCCCAGAGTCACACAGCTAGGAAGTGTCTGAGTTATATTTGAACCCAGGACTTCCTGTAGCTCTGGGCCTGGCTCTCAATCCACTGAGCCACCCAGTTGAACTTTAATCTTGACTTTTACCAAACCATCTATAAAATGTATTAGTGTGGGGGAAGAGGTGAATTCAGATTAGATTAAATATGCTACAAGCTCAATTTGAGCTCTGAGATCACTCTTCTATGATTTTATATAAGAACCACTTTCATAAAAACCAAACAGACAAAATTCACATTTTAATTTGTAGTCCTGACTTTCATATATTTATTTTCTTTCTTTTAAACCCTTATTTTCTGTTTTAGAAACAACCCTAAAACAGAAGTGCAAGGGCTAGGCAAAAAGGATAAAGTGACTTCACAGGGTCACACAGCTAGGAATATCTGAGGCTAGATGTGAACCTGAGTCCTCCCAAATCCAGGCTAGGTGCTCTATCCACTGAGCTAATTAGTTGCCCTTGTTCAATTATTTTTAATTGCTTGAATATTTCACCTTAAGCTAAAACTGTCAAAAACAAAAGTCACTTATATCACCAAACTCACACAGTGCCTCAGGGCCCAAACTTCAGAGCAATCTTCTACTCCTCCATTTGTAATCTCTGAAGAACAAGACATTCACTCAATCCTAAAGATACTCTCTCCTTCCAGTTTCAGTCTCTTCTTTTTCCTTTCCCACTGCCACCATCCTAGATCAGAAATTTATCAATTTATGTCTAGACCACAAAACTTAAGAATTAGTCTGCCTTCCATCTCCTCAACTACCCAGACCTTCAATTCTGGATATCCAACCAATCTTCCAAAAACATACTCTACTCCTGTCACCCTTCGTACAATGTAAAAACAAAAACAACAGCACTACCTAGTAAAGGCTTTCCATCACTTAAAGAACAAATCAATTTGGCCAAAAGTATATTTCTAGCCCCAATGCCTATTTGCTTCCCAAACACTCCTCTCTAGTCAAACTGATTTACTCACACACTTTGCCAAACACACCTCAATCTTTCTTCTCTCCAAGTTTTCACTAGTATCATTCCAAAAGAATGCTCTAATAATTCTGCTCTGCTATCCAAATCCCATTCCTTTCAAGATCACCCTCTGAATTCACTTTTGATAAAGCTTTTTTTTCCTGCCAAATCCTTTTCCTACACATCTTTCTGACTGCTCTAAATGTTTTTGTGAGTACGAAATTTCACAGTTGCCACTTTAATATTGCTTCCACTGTTATTCCCCCCTCCCCCAAATAAATAAATAAACTTTCTATTCCTGGTAAATACCAGGAATTTAAAACACATTTATATATGATCTTTTTATATATCACAGGCTCTTTGAGGAACTCTCTTACTTCTTTGTATTCACCAGAATAATTGGGCTAGTGATGTGTATTTCAAAGTATGCTATAATATTATCAGTTTGCTATAAATATTTACTCTCTCCACAATCTGAAATGCATTTTTATTTCGGTGTGACCTATTGATAAAGGAAAACCAAGGTCTCTGAATTCAAGTGATTATGCAATTCAAATATGTAAAAATGCAGCAAAAGGAAACTTGCCCCAGATTGGAAATTAACCTATTATTTAATTTTCTTTATGGTGTCAAATTCATTCCTCAATATCATTTGAAATGATTATAGAGACTATTATACAATGGAGAGAAAATTATTTCTTGCCCAACTTTACATATGTAATATCGATGCCACACAATAGTAAAAACTAAAATTTATTTTAAAGTTTTTTTGTATCACTTACCAGAAACATTCCAAGAAACAATAAGAAATAGATCCAGATCTAAGGGCTAAAAGCCTTTGATGACTTTTCCCCACAAAATATCAGGATAAATCTGAAAGACAAAGAATCACTTATTTCCAAAATTTTGAGTAACACATATGTTCAAAATATAAAACTTACTAAATAGGCTTTCAAAATATTTTAATTTTTGATTTTTGACAATTTGAGTGATAATGCATGCAAAATGCAGTGGAACTACTTGTCAACTATGGGAGAAGGGAGGGAGACAACACGAATCATGTAACCTCGGAAAATTTATGTGTAGATTTGTTACTGGAATAAAATAAAGAAAATGAAAACGCATATATATTTTAACCAAATGCATATTAATTTGTTTTATGAATTGCAAACAATAGAAAGATATCCACCATGGAAAACTATAACATTGATTCTGCCTGGTCTGTTTCACAGGGAAGCATAAAAACTATTTTATAGGACTCAGCTTATATATAACATTCACTCTATCTCTGCTAATGTTAATACACACAGGCTTCAGAGTAAGAAGGCCTTACCTCAAACACTACATCTAAAGCTTACTATCTATATGATCTTGGACAAGCCAAACTTTCCTGAGCCTAGGTTTCATCATCTTTAAAATGAGGGGATTAGTTTAGATGACTTCTGAGATACTGTCCAGGTAAAGCTCTATGATTCTATAAATCACATTACACTAAATCTGCTTCATCAAGATACTTCAATAACCTTAAAAAAAACCACTGTGAATCTCTTCAAAAGATTCTCTAATCTTATGCCTCCTAGAAATCAGAATCTAACTGAGAATTAAATCTGATATTTGGATATGAAAAACATTAATTCTTAAGGTCTTTACATTTGTGAATCATCTTGATTAAATCTAAGAAAAGTAACTGATATATAACCTAAGCAGAACCTAATAGATTAAAAAGGTCTTCCAAAAAATTATGTAAATAAAAAGAAACAATTTAACTTAATATCTCTCTTCATGCTACTTTTTTTCCCTGAATAGACCCCCAAATACCATTTCACGATGGCACTTTTCAAATGCCCAAATTTTCCACTGTTTATTCTAATCAAAGAAGAAATGTTTCGAACTTTGGATGTTAAAGATAACAAAAATGGTTAAAGGCTACTTGCAGAAGAAAAAAGGAAACTCTGCTTGTCCAATGAATCACAATTTCAGGGTCAAGCCAGAAAAACAACAAACCAAAAAGAGGTAGAAGGAATTCTCATTTTACTAAAAGATTGACAAAAAATTGAAATCTGGGCTCTTTAGACTGTGTACATATCCAATTTACTATCTCCCATGACATGCTAACTAAGATATTTCCTGCTATCTATGCAGCTTTCTTCACAAAAAATACCTTGTGGCAGATAGCACAAATATTACCTTCATTTTGTTAATCAAGAAATAGAGCCTCAGAGAGATTAAGTAATTCACATTCCCAACACCTAGCACAGGATATGACTACTTGGTAAGCACTTAATAAATGCCAGAGCAGGAAGGCACAGCTAGGAAGCATCAGAGATGGCACTAGAATTCAGCTAACTCTAAAGCCACTGCACCATGGAAATAAAAATATTTCAAAGCATTATTTAAATGGATTTAAGATTTCTTTGCTAAATTCTAATGCTAAAAATTTCAATACTACTTATGACATCACAACTGATTTTGGTGGACAAGACCACAACCTAATAAAAGTACAGTTGATATAGAATAGGTTCTTGATGGTGACCTATGGAAATATTTTTTAAGTAGTTTTTTTTGACCAGAGACAACAATGGAGCCTTAATATATTACAACATAAACCTGTACTTTATGAGAAAAATTAAAAGATGCTTTATGTAATAAAATCTTATCATCAACTTAGTACCCAGTACATTGTACATAGATGTATTGTACATAGATGGCATAGTCAACAGCTGTTGAAAAGGGTTTGGGGGTAAATGATGAAGGGGCAGTTGTACTTTCCTAATTACATTTCCTCAAGCTAATATTAATAGTTTGCTAATAATATTCACTGGCTGGGCTACAGAAGGGATGGAGGAAAGAAGGCACAAAAAGAAATGGCTTAAAAAGTCAAGGATAATAACAATAAGTGATTGCCATTAATAATTCACAATGCAAATGAATTTTGGAAAGAAAGCAGAGATACAGATAGTTGAATATTTCTGCTCCTATGATTATAATTTTGCTTTTATCAGGGGGAAAAACCCTTAGAAGAAATATTAAAAGGGATTCCATATATACTAAAAGATTATACTATAAAACAGATATAAAGCAAGCCAGAATGGAAGTATCATCATTTTCCCAAAGCACCAAGACTCAAAAATCTGTGGTTTGTTGTTGCAGTCTGCCTGTTCTCCCTTCAAATGTCTCTCCCACAGAACCCCTTCTTTTTACTGATCCAGGGTCTTATTACCCTATGTCTGGAAGACTGCCAACAGTGTCCCAATTGGTCACCCAGTTTTCACTCTACCTCTTCTCAATCACCTTTCAAGCTGGCACCGGATCAGTCTCCCAAAAGTGTCATTTTGAGAATGGTGCTTTAAGACATTTTCAACCCTCTGTTTAAAGTTTTGACCTGAAACTCAAGTTTCTCTCATATCTGGCTTCTACCTATCTTTCCAGCTTCCCCTCCCAATACTTTATCTCTCTACAAACTCTTAGTCAAACCAACGTACTTGAAACTCTGCAAACTCATTTTCTGCTTACTTTTGCTATACCTCCAACATCTAATTCACCATACTCCAAAGCAAGCTCCCCTCTTTCATCTTTGCTCATTAAAAAAAAAGCACAATACCCATCCTCACCCTTCTTTCAACAATACATCACAATCTAGCTAGACTTCTTTCTGAATAGGCATGAAATTTCATTTCTAGGCTTCTCTCCACCCATCTCCCCCAAATACTCAACATTTTCAGGATTACTTAAGGACTCACCTCAGCAACAAATGTTGAATGACTTTCTGAAGATCACATAATCTGCATCTCCATACAGTAAAACTGCAAAGTAATAATTATGAGAAGTAAACTTTCAAAGCACTTTTATCTCACTAAATTTGATTCTCCTGAAATAGTTTAAAGCTAACTAAGGATATTGTGAGAATAAACAGGTACATAAAACAACTTAAAAACCAAAACTTTTAAAGTCTGGATCGATAGTTTAGCATATGCCAATTTTCTCTTTATATTAAAAAGTTAATTAATTAGGAAACAAATACTGTCTAGAAAATAGTTTGAACAAGTTTCTTTCTTCTCTAATTAAAAGTCTATTTAGTTTAAAATCCAGGTACAGTGCTTAAGTATCCAACCCAATCTCATGTTAATCATTATTTAAGACTTAAAAAAAATCCTTAACTACTGTTGTCCAGTTAATGTTCCACTAAACTTCAACCAAAGTGATTTCAAATATTTTCGATTAATAGAACCATTTTATAACTGCTGAATCAATTGTTACAACACTTCTTGGGAAATAGCTATTAGAGGACTGCTGGACTTAATACATCCCAGTGAAATCTCTATTTTTAAATGCGAATTGCGGTTTTACACATCCTGACCTTGGGCTAGCAACTATCAGGGTAAAGGAGGAAGGAGAATTCTTGAATCTTGAGACCCAGGGCTTCTTCGGATTCCCTGCTTCACCGGAACAACTGCTTCGTTGGCAGGGTGGGTCTGGCGAAAAATAACTTCTTTCATGCTTGAAGGAATCAAACTGTGGATTCTCTGCACAAAAATCAGGGACGCAAGAGAAGCACACATGAGATAGTGTGTGATCACAGTGAGTCGGAGTCCAGAACACACCTTCTTTATCCATATAGGCGAAAAATGGGAATGATCCACCTCGGAGAAAGGTAAGCAGACTCCACCCCCTCTTCTCCGGCGGGAGAGAAGGCCTCTGGCCCCCCCTTTTTGTCCCCCCAGTGAGGAACTTACACGGCCACAGCCGCCGCGAGGCCCCCTCACTTCCGGTGTTGGGGCCGCTATTGCTGCGACATCCCCCCCACCCCCCAAGTCGGGCAACCAGTCTTCAGTTGACCTTTGTGGGTGGAACCCAATTTGTTCAGTCACTCACTGTGCTCTCACCCGGGACGGGACGGTGAACGCCTAGCCCAAGAGAACGAATCAACCTGGGAAAGACTCCGCTCCCCTTCTCTTGAAGATTAAAATGGGAAAGAGGTACCGCCACTGCTGCCGAGACAAAATGGCGCCGAGAATAGGGTCTAGCGCAGGCGCCTTGTATAGTCTCTGCCCCGCCCCCGGTGCAAGCCCCTCTCCGCAGCTTTGAGTTCCGTTTCCATGGGACACCCGCCGCCAATCCCTGCTCTGGGCCGCTCTTCCTGACCCCCGAGTTCACCAATCAGTGTTCACTCAAGCACATCCGGAGTCATCACCACCAATCATTTCTTAGGATCTACTGACTCAATTCCCAACTCCTCCAATAATGTTTGTCTCCTCACGTAGCCAATCATAAGTGGGACCTTTCCTACCTGCTGCTTTTCTTACCAATCGGTGCACTCAAGGCGTTACATCCAATCGGGACGGCGGGCAGCGAGCTCCAATGAGGAGCTCGGACGGGTGCTCCATCGTCATGAGGAGCCAATAGGAGTTCGTGTAGGAGCGAGTCTGCTCAACAGCTTGTTATTTGGTGGATTGTGGCAGTAAATCGGGGCGAGCGGGGGACTGGGCGCAGGAACTGCCGCCGCGGCCAGGAGTGGTGCTGCCCGGACGGGGGCCCGCTGGGGTCAGTGTGGCGGGGGGGATCGAGAGCTGACAGCGCGTACTTGAGCCGCAGTTGGTAGGTGGGGAGAAGAGGAGCGGGGGCTATTGAATGGGCGAAGCGGTAGTAGCAGCTGGTGCTGCTGCCCGGAGTCCCGGTGCACTTAGAGGTTTGGAGGTGGGGGTGGGGGCGGCGGAGAAGCAGCAGCAGCAGCAGCGGGAACCGCCGCTGCCGATTTTCTTTTCTTCCTCCCTCCTCTCACCCCTCCTCCGGTTCCCGGGGTAAGATGGCTGTGGGGATGGCCGCCCCGCTAAGTTTGCTCCGGCGGAGTGAGGAGCGGGGCTGCTCGTGGGAGAGGGGTACCAACTCTGCGGCGCTTCCTCCTCGAATGGGTTCGGTGGCTGGACTGGAGCGATCGGGGTGGGGACCGGGACGACCGGCGCCTCTCGGAGAGGCACAAAAAAAGTTGAGGCGGGTGAAGGGAGGAGACAGTGGCTGCCACTGTGCGGTTCTTCTCCCCTCCCACACCCTGTCCCGGCTGCCTCCCTTCCTCTTCTCCACCCCCTCACTCCCCCCACTCCCTCTCCCCCTCTCCCCCTTTCTCCTTTTCTCGGGCTGCGGGCGGCTGTTGCCTCTCTGGGACCCGGAGCCGCTTCTCCTGCTTGACATGGTGCAGAGCTGGGGGAGGCAGAGCAATGGCGCCGTGACACACCGCCGCTGCTGCTGCCGCCGCCACCGCGGGCACCGGGAGGGGGGGAGGGGAAGAAGGGGAGGGAGAGGGGGAGCGGCCGAGGAGCGAGCGGGGCGGGGTGGGGGCCGAGAGGCGGGAGAGGGCGAGCGGAGGGAGACACGGACCGCCCTG
>NC_058131.1:470225639-470453261 GCF_016433145.1 Gracilinanus agilis | reverse complement strand
GGGGGGGAGGGGAAGAAGGGGAGGGAGAGGGGGAGCGGCCGAGGAGCGAGCGGGGCGGGGTGGGGGCCGAGAGGCGGGAGAGGGCGAGCGGAGGGAGACACGGACCGCCCTGACGACTGCCCCTCCGGGGAGTCCGAGAAACAGAAACTGCTGTCCTGCCTGCCATCCTCCAGCCTTGGCGGCACTCAGAGGGAACCCCGACTTCACTTTCCCTCTGTGGAAGTGGAGAGAGGGGCGGAGGCAGGGAAGTCCGCCGAGGGGCGGCATGAAAGCGGGTTTGGGGGCTCTCCTCGCTCCCCCTTCTTCCTTGGGCCTCTGCTTTTCCTCCCGGACCTGGGGCTGCGAGGGCTGTGCCCCTCCCCGCCGGGGCTTGTTTACTCGGACTCCTTCTTGGGCTGTTGTTAGTTAACTGCACTTCTCTCTTTCTCCCTCCCGCATCCAGCGCTGCGAAGACTTCTCTTTGAGCTGGAACCCCTTAGATCACCCCCCAAAATGAAGGTAAACGGGATAAACATGGTCCTCCCTTGTGGAGGAGGCATCTCTTTGGTTGTACCCCCTCCTCCCCTGCTCTTAAGCTTTTGGTGATGGGACTTTTGTTCAGAGAATTTTTTAAAAAGCCATATGTGTATAAATGTAAAAACTTCATTTCTTTGTCAGTCATTGAGAAGTAGAGGGGGAAATAGCCCCTATTGAATGGGCTAGAAGTGATCTGTGTGTATGAGGAGCAGTCCTCTTGATCTCTTCCTTCTAAGGCCCTAGCATTCTAACTCCGGACAGAAGCGATCTGACTTTGAGCTGTTGTTCTTTGATCGAGTATTTTTCTTTTAGACACTAATGACAGCAGCCTTTGCAGAAGTAAGGCTTTTGTCCTCCTTGAATTTTCGGGGATTTTTGTTTGTACATTTCCCCACAGAGTAAAGAGTGTGGAGATGGAATAAGGAAGGGGGAAGCCTAGTAGAGAGAAGTTTCCATTTTTCTTTTATTTTAGAAACTATGCACTATGTACATATGTGAGGTAGAATTAAAACAATGCTTGGTCCATATAACAAATATTGTTAATGCTTTCTTAATGAAGAAGATTCTTCCAAAATAATTTCAACAAGGAACATTTCTGACAGGAAAGAAACAGCATTTTATGAGATGGTTTAAAATGTTTCTGCTTACATTTTATCAGAAGTGGTTCTAAATTTTTTTTTATTTTGTGTGCTTTTAAAATTAGTTTGTCAAACTCATGATTGACTTATTGCTTTATTAATTTATGTTACCTTCCTAAAGTCTTAAAGCTTGCTGTGATTTTTATCTGGAAGAAAGGTAAGTGACAGCAAGTTTTGAAAAATTCTCCCAAAAAAGAGTTTAAGACTGTAGGAAGGTAAATAAAATATAATAACTGAATAAGGTGGCATATAACAAATTTTGAACATTGTTTGGAACAACTAATTAGAAAAATAAATCATTTTCTTAATTGCTATCTAGCACAATTGTTTTAAAAACATGTGTGCATAGATATCTTTGTGAGCAAATTCTAAGCTTTCACATTAGGTTTAGAGTTTATAGTAAAATGAAATGTCATCTAATACATGTATAACCCAGATTGAATTGCTTGTCAGCTCCAGAAGGGGGAGAAATGAAGGGAGAGGGAGACAATATGGATTATATAATTTCTCAAAACTTATGTGGAAATTTATTAAAATAAAAAAAAATTTTAAGGGAAAAAATGAAATGTCATCTATTTTGTGATATTTTTTGCCACCTCAGCATGCTGAAATTAAATATTTCGTGAGGAAGCTTATATTTTTTACACCAGCAATATTAATGCAAAAACTTAGTGCTACAATTCTAAAAGCATGATTCACTTCTCTGTTATCTTTTTGTTGTGTTGTGATTTCCATTTCAATTTCAGTTTTCTGTCACCATATCAACTAAACAATATTCTCATTTTAAAAATAGATTGAATTGATATTTATTTGTTTATTGTTGTTACCTTGTATCTATTGTTGTTACATGATGACTATTCAGTAATAGGTCCCTACTGATATGTTTGTAGTGTTAATCAGTTTAATTTTGAGGTAGAGTATCAGAGAGAGTTTAAATGTTCTGAACTTTCAAAACAATAAAAAGTTATATAGACCTTTTCAGGTCTTTACAGATCTCTTTAAGATTAATGTGCCAGGTTCTCCTGAGATCTTAAACTTTTGGCATATTGAAGAGTTTCTTTAACTCTTCACAGCTCAAGTGTGAAAAAACCCCCAGCAATCTACTCCCCTTTTAATACTTTCTATTTCAGGAGAAGTTGTTATGGCACATGATAAAAGTTTTTTAAGAGATCATTTTTGTTATAACATAAAAAATACTGTCTAAAAATGGTTGGGTTTCAGATTGAATTGTCTGTCATCTCCAGGAAGGAATAGGGAAGAAATGAGAGAAACAATATGGATCATATGACTTTGGAAAACTTATTTGGACATTTGTCCTTAAAAATAAATTAATAAATAAAATTTTTTAATTATTGGGTTTAGGGATACTTAAAAAAACTAAGTCTCTAGTATTCAATACTGGAAGGGATAGACATTTTTAAAGTTGTTCATATAGATTTTATATGTTTGGTTTTTAGACAAAAGAAAAGTTGTAATTATATTTTAACTTTGTATATTCTCTTTGCCAGGCAGCAGATGAGCCTGCCTACCTGACAGTGGGGACTGATGTCAGTGCCAAGTACCGAGGTGCCTTCTGTGAGGCAAAGATTAAGACTGTGAAAAGGCTGGTGAAAGTTAAGGTAGTGTTTCTTACATGTCAGAATTGTTAACACTAGTTTTTGCACTCCAGATGAACAGAGAAGGAGAGAGTAGTTGCTTCAAATCATTAATTTTTTATTGACTACCCACTTTGGGTAAGATACTATGCTGTGCTAATTCTTGTAATATAGTACTATGTCTTTAAAACCACAAGAGTGCATTGTTAAAAATTTAAAATGCAAAATGAGAAATTAAAATTGCCTTATATTTGATATGTTTTAATTTTCATTCTTTTTATTAGACTTTGAGTTCTAAAAGTTTACTTAAAAGTAAATACTTGTGCTTTTTGTACTATCCGTTGAAATTATCTTGTTTGTGACAACATAATCATTTCAATGATCCATTTTGTTGCAATAAGTAGAGGTTTGTGATTTGAACAATGAACAAGAAAGGAAAGATTGCACATTCTTATGAAAGCAAAAGAAAAGAGAGGAAGGAAGTGTGTATGATTTCCCGAAGGAGGCAATTGCCCTTTTACTATTTAATGACTGTTACAGGATAGGATATAAATTTGAGTTATGTGATCTACCTTTGAAATTTTTCCACAACTGTAGAGTTAATCTCTAGGATAGAATTCAGGAATATGTAGAACTGAAGAATTACTTTAAATGTAGTATTAATGGTTTTTTAAGCTTTTATAAAGTATATTTTAATTTTTTAATGCTTTAACTGTATTGAAGTATTGCCACTAAGCTGTTTTTGAAAGGCTTTTAATTTTTTGATCATTTCTTAAAAGTATTATTTTTTTTAAATAAAAAATCATAATTAAAATACTTATATGGAAAATGTGTATTTGATATATTTTTCTTGGTGATTCTTCTTTGTACCTTATTGCTGCATATATTTGTTTGCGTAAGGATTAATAGAAGCATTTTATAAGTAGTGGTACTTGTTTTGAAATGTTCCTTTCCTGATTTTCCTACATCTGTGAGCATTCCTTTTCAGTCCTTTTTCCTACTTATCAAGGATGGGCATCTCCCAAGGCATTGTCCTTGGCTTTCTTCACTTCTCGCTGTACTCTTGTCCATGGTGATCTCCACTCCCATGGCTTCAGTTATCACCTTTATGCAGATGATTTCTAAATCTGTTATCTTCACATCTGAGCTTCAGTTTTCCATTTCTGTTTGCTGCCTCTTGCCCAGAATAGCCCATTAGTACCTCCAATTCACCATAATCAAAACTGAACTCATCATTTTCCCCTCCTCACTTCCTTATCCCTTTGAGTGTAACACTGTCTCTCAGCTGGAAACCTTGCAGTTGTCTTTGACTTCATTTTTGACTTTCCCTTCTCCATAAATCTCCACATTATATGAATGGTGAAGCTCTTGTAGTCTCTGTTATATCTCTTTCCTCTTCTTTATGATTTCGCCATTCCCTCATTCAGGCTATCTATCACCTTCAGCATGGACTATTTATTTTCAACACTTAAATGATCTTACCTCCAGTATCTTCTCTCTAATCTACTCTTTTGATCATTACAGTAATGGTCAAAATATATTACTAATAATATATAAGCCAAATCAGATTACTTATGTTTAAAAAATTAAAGGGGCTTCCAGTTTAAACTACAGGTTAAAATAGAAACTCTTTCTTTTTGTACATATGGCCTTCTATAATCTGACTTCATTGTATCTTTGTGGTCTTTTTTTTTTTTTTTAATAGAACTCTATTTCATACAGTCTATATTACTTATATGATAGCCATTTCCTTATCTTGTCTTGCCCTCTTCTATCTTTATATTTGTTTAGGTTTTCACTACTTCCTGCAATCAGACTTCTACATCCCTGTTAAAATTCTTTTCTTCCTTCAATTTCCTGCTTAGGTTCCTTTGTGAAGTCTTCCCTCTCCTTCCATTTGTAACTGATCCCTTCTTCCCTAATCCCTCCTCTCTTAATTTATAGGTATTTGTGTATTATGTCCTCTACTAGACTGTAAGTTCCTTAAAGCAGGGACTATGTAACTTTTCATCTCATTCATTTTACTTCACATATTAGAAGATTTTAATTGAATGGTACCAACATATGTAAAAAGTATCATTTTTTTTGAGCAGTTTATATGGTATATTACAATTCTTTTTTGCTCTGGTTTATTTTAGAAGATTAAAAAATGTGAGAATTTTAAAAATTCTGGATTTGGACATGATTCCTTAGGTTTTATGTTTTTTAGTGGTAAAGGTCAAGACTAAAATTTGGTTGATAAATTGAAAAGCATTTTAAGTCATTGCAATGTTTAATTTAAGTCTTAAATGAATGTTGTTATCATAATTACCATTATTGTTAAAGTAAAAATTATTTTGCAAAATTCTTTCAGGTAATCCTGAAGCAAGATAACTCTACACAATTAGTCCAAGATGATCAAGTAAAAGGACCTTTAAGAGTATGTATGCAGTATAATTTAGATAATACTTGAAAATGCAAGGCTTAACATTTGTAGTACACTGGGTTTCATTTTTCTAAAAAGGATTTGAAAATGATCAGTTTTTCATATAAATGTTAAGTCAAGAGAAAAAATTCTATCATATTCAGTGGCAGCTTGTAATAGATTGAGTGCTGGAGTTGGAGCCAGGAAGACTGAAGTTCAAATGCTACCTCTTGTAACCTACTAGCAATGTGATCCTGGGCAAGTGATTTAACCTATCTCAGCTTCACTTTCCCCATCTATAGACTGGGATAATAATAGCACTGCCCTCAAGGATTATGTGGAAGATTAAATGACAAAATATATGTAAAGCACTCTGTAACCTTAAAGCACTCTATAAATCTTAATGATTATTATTATTATTATTAAAAAGCTTGTGAGTTGCACAAATATAGTAGATCCAATGGAATGTTAGTATTTTCTAATAGAAGTTGTGTCCTCAAATGGCTGTATCCTTAGATATACTAAATGACATTTTAAAGAAGGAATGATTTTAGATGTGTTATTCTGCTAGATTTTTGCCTCTAAAATATTTGGGTTTTTTTTTGTTTGTTTGTTTTGGCCATAATGGAAATATGGAGTGGCAAGTCAAGTCTTTGAAAATCCTACTTTTTAAAGTTAGGGTTTCCATCTCAAATGCTTTGTTGTATCCATTAAAATGTTTGCATATATGAATGTGTATGTACATGGACGAAAGTGTATATGCTGATATTGAACCTTATGTGGTAATAATATATTCAGGGGAATATATTCTTTTGAATATTTAAGATTTTTGTTGGAAATCCTGATGCTGTTTTGGTGATTCAGCTTCATTTAATTTTTCTTATGATCTTTGACCTTTGTTAATAAGGAAAGGAAACATTAATGAAAAAGTAATATATAAAAGCATGATAGTCTGTTTTTTCAGTGGTCTGATTCATAAAGGACTGGATACTATCTGCATAAGTCAGTCTATCCTACTTCTTGACAAAGTAGAATATAAAAATGATCTATTGTTGGTATTTATCCTCATGTAGATTTCCAAGAAAAGTTCAAAAAATGTTTTTGACTTCTTGTTTTGTTGTTGCACAGTTCTCATATTTAGAAATTTATTGGACACCCTGGTATAGGAGAAAGGGCATAGGACTAGAAGCCAGTAGACCAGATTGTGATTCTGGCTTTATCCCATAAACTACTTGAATGACAAGCTTCCTCATTTGCCTTAATAAGGTTGTGAAGATCAAATGAGATAATGTGAATGGTACATAAATGTTACCTTTTTTAAAAATACCATTTTTTTTCCTGGAGACTTTCATATTTGGGTGGGGTGAAGGGGTTTGAGAAGGTAACACCAATGCTTAAGTTTGATCTGTAATGCTTGGCTTTTGGGCTTTAGGTTGGAGCAATTGTGGAAACTAAAACACCTGATGGATCCTTTCAGGAAGCTATTATCAGTAAATTGACAGATGCCAGTTGGTATACTGTAGGTAAGTAACCATATTAATACATGTAGATTTGGATATTGGATGTATTTCTGTTTCATAAATAGAATTAACTATTTTGTTGGCAGAGAGTTATGTATGGATATCTGCTGGGAATACTAGGAACATATTTGATCAAAAGTTTACTGATAGGATAGAGGTGGCCCTTGAGGAACATATGTCTTGGTTAAGATGAAAGTCTTTTTAAAAATTAAGCCCATTTATTTAATTAAATAATTGGGAGAATTTTGCCACGGTTATATGATTCATGTTCTTTCCCTTCCCTCCTCCCCACTCCCCTCCCATAGCCAATGAGCAATTCCACTGGGTTTTTATATGTGTCATTGATAAGATGAAAGTCTTATTCCATCTAAGAGTAGCATCAGGAATATAGTTTCTTATTTAAAAAAAAAATCCTTTTCTCTTTCCTTCCAAGGAAGGGGCACTAAATATATGGTGAAATTTAGCATTATAAACCTTTTTTTTCCTTTTATTTTTCATGTAATTACAAAATTCCTTTAATCTTTCATTATGGTGGTACCAGTTTTCTCCAACACTTTCGTATAACTCACTACAATATAATACACACTGGGCCTTGTATTGCATAAATTGGTTAAAAGGATATCAGAAATCAGTGTGGAAAGAATGTAGTCAGAAGACTTACCAGTGTAAGCAAAGATATAATTAAAGTTTCTTAATGAAGAGTTCCTTTTTCAGAGAAAATATACTTTATGAATTTCTAATTTTATCATATTACATATCATATTACAAAAATTTTAGGCATTTTTATCCCTTTGATATTGTTTTGTACTTCTCTAGTGTTGGATCCAAAGTAGATATTAAATATTTGTTGTGTTTCATTGACTGTAGTATTTATTGTGACAGGTAAAATATTTTTGGGTTTACAGTGAACCCTCAAAATGGAATTTAAAGAGGGGCAGCTGGGTGGCTTAGTGGATTGAGAGCCACACCTAGAGATGGTTCAGATCTGGCCTCAGACACTTCTAGCTATGTGACTCTGGGCAAGTCACTTCACCCACATTGCCTAGCCCTTAGTCTTTTGCCTTAGTTAGAACCAATTACACAGTAGCAATTCTAAGACTTAAGGTAAGGGTTTTTTAAAAAATGGAATTAAAATAACATTTATTATCCTCAACTATTGTGAGTATGATTTTAGTTAACATTTTTGATGGATAAACCAATCTATAAGCATTTATTTAGCATTATTATGTGCCAGAAATATATATGTACTGTATATACAGAGACACAAAGTTCCCTGTCCTCAAGCAGCTTACATACTATAGGGAGGCAGACCATAATATGTATACAGTAAATGCAAGTATATACCAAATAATTTCAGGGAGTAACAGTTGAGGATGGCCTCTTGTAGGAGATGGTATTTGAATTGACCTGTGAAGGAAGCTAGAGATTCTGAAAGGTAAAAGTAAGGAAGAAGTCATTCTTGGCATGAACAACAGCTTGCCCAAAGGTACAGAAATAGGAGGTGGTTTATTGTATATGAGAAACAGTAAGTAGAAGGGTAATAATATATAACAAATCTTAGCATTTAGACTGGAGCCAGATTTTAAAGGGCTTCAGATTACAAATAGAGAAATGTATATTTTATTCTAGAAGCAGTAGTGAACTACTGTGTATTCTTGAGCAGAAAAGTGACATGGTTAGACCTATGCTGTAGAAATATCACTTTGGTAGCTGTATAGGGTGATTGATTAGAGAGGTGAGACAGTCGAGGCAGTGAGAACAATTTGGTGTAGTCCAGGTCAGGGTTAATGAGAGCCTGGACTAGATGGTTCTGTAAGTGGAGAGAGAGAGACATATCAGAGATGTGGAGGGAATGAGAAGTAAGACTTGACAACTGATTAGATATGTAGGATAGGGAAAGTGTAGTGACAAGATTATTCCCAAATTTTTAATCTGGGCAGTATGGGGGATGTTGACTGCCTTCACATAAACAGGGACATTAAGGTGGTGTTGGAACTTGTGTGTTCTGTTAAGCTTAAGTAGAACACTTAAAATTATTAAAAAGTCTTAAGCCTCAGAGCCAGTGTTTTATTTTAGTTTGAATGTCTTCATTGTTTAGTTTCTACTTTTTGACATTTTTAGCACAAGTGAGTTTATTTTTAACACTGCAGTTTACTTGTGTATGTGTGAAAGATTCAGGATCTTTTGAAATTTATGAAAATCATTCAATAAATTTAAATTTCTTTGCTTTTTTGGCTTGAAAACACTTGCTTTCCTGTTACCATTAGAGATAACTGCTAATGGTTTTGTTTCAAGATTATATACTTTGTTGTTCTTGTGGCCCCTTCGTTAGTCACATTTATTTGTAATTACTTTTTCTCCTTTTCAAGTTATATTAGACTGGTGGGGCATCAATATTTTAACTAATATGATTTTCTTTTGGAAACCTTACTTTTGGAGATTTATTTCAGTTCCCAGAAAGTTCATGAAATTTTATTTTGATATATTTATAAAACACTGGTTTTTCCTAATACTATGTTATTTTTTTTGTATGGTACTTAACAACAAGTTTGCCTACATATATGAATGTTGCTAATGCAATATGCCCCCTACTTCTGCATTGGGATTCTTTTGCTCTCTGAATATTTCAATAGATGAAATTAAATCCCATAGGTAGCAATATTATGATTTGTTGAATACATGATATGTTTACAGTATTGCTGCATTTTTGTAAATCACAGAGACAAGAATTATAGACAAATGAAACAAATATACAGATATCATTTCTTATCTAGGAGCTTTAAATCGAGTAAATCATGGTAGAGTTTATCAGTTATTATGTGTTCCAGTAATATTCTACATATTAGTCATTACTGCATTTTCAGTATAATAGCCATGTTTTGACAATTATATAAACAGTCTTGGATACTAGTTAGTCAGCATTTGTTCTTTCCTGGTTGGTTGTTAAGCATTCTACTAGGCAATGAGATGGGTGAATACAAAACAAAAGAGATTTGATTGTAGCTGGGAATATACCACTTACTTGTGATTAAACATAATAATAGCTCACATATATTGCTTTCAGATTTGCAGTATTCTACATACTTTTTCTTATTTAATCCTTACAGCAACCCTGTGAAATAGGTGCTATGAATCCCATTTTATAGATGAGGAAATTGAGATTCAGAATGAGTGAGTACCAAGGGTCACAAAGCTGTTAAACTCTGAGGTGGTATTCGAATTTAGGCCTTTGGAAGACTTCTGAACTTTCTGAGTTCAGAAATCTTTTTGCTACCCCTCACTTCCTCTTAGGGAAAAAAACAACACCTAAGAATATTTTAAAAGCCTCATTTAGTCTAGTGTGAGTTTTATCTTAATCTTACATATTGTAGGTACTCAAGAAAATTTTTTTAAAATGATGATGCTGGTTGAGTCAAGTCCTAGTTTGTTGTAGAGTCTCTTAGAACTAATCATTTCCCATCATTTCATCTTCCCCATGTGGCAGTGGCATGCATTTGGAGAGCCCATAAAGAGCTTGAACACTGGCCTGTCTTTCTCGAATAGACAGACAGATGAATAGTGAAGTTAGTCCAGAGTTGAGTTGAATAGGAGGAGGAGAGCAAGCTGGATTGCCTTTGGGAAAATTTGAAATCTCCATTAATGATCCCAAACTTCTCCTGGAAAAAAAAGACTTACCTTTTGACATGCCATTCTGTGAGTGTTGCTTATGGCCATAAGACAAGGAATAAAAGTTTCCAGTGAATTAAAACATTTTACATAGGACAATAAAGAAGGCTGTAACAGACTTGAACATGCTATGGCATATAACCAATGTGGAACTTCTCAGAAAACGAGTAAAAGATTTGTCATGAAGGAAATGTATGAGGAGAAAAGATGATAGGCAAGGGATGACAAGTAGAGAGCCAGAGTGCTGCTCCACTTATATCTTCATAGTTACAGGAAGAATCCAGGAAGGCTTCTGGATCTGAACTTATAAGAAGACCCTGGCAAGAGGCATATATGACAGGCTGACTTGAATAGGTTATGAAGTACATCATTGGAGGGAACTCACAAATGGATGAGATCTCTCATTTCATCTCCCAAATATGGCCCTAATTGTATATGCTGAAGGGTTGAGTCCTATTCTTGGCATTTTCATTTGAATCTAATTCTTAATATAATGTTATAGAGGAATCAGAATCTGATGTTTTATGTGTGTGTGTGTGTGTGTGTGTGTGTGTGTGTGTGTGTGTGTGTGTGTATAAAAAGAAGTCATGCCCTTCCAGCATTCAAGGAATTAATTAAGGATTCAAGGAATCCTTAAAGTCTCCTTTGTAATCCTAGAGTGCTATTAATATTGAGCTTTGAAAACTACTTCCATAGTTCTGGTTTAATCTTTTAGTGTTCATAGTCACTTAAGACCAAAAAAGTGCATATTAAACAGTGAAGAAAGTCTTTTTACAGAGTGTTGTTGTTATTGTCAGTACTGTTAAAGATCTTCAGTTACCTCCATAGACTTAACTAGAAACTCCATAGACTTAACTCTATAGACTTAATTATTAGAAACTCCACAGACTTAACTATTCCCTCTCTCTTTTTTTTCCTCTCTGTTCCCCACATTCTCCTCTCCCAGTCTCCTCCCAATGTTATTTTGTGGAGTACATCAACAATTTGAACAAAGATACCAAATAATCATTTGGTAGTTATTAATTTTAATAACACAGATGAGAAATCTAATGTATCATTTCTGTGTTCAAAGATGCACAATGGACTATGGTTAGAACTCAGTGGAGTTTTCTGAGTTCCAGTCATTCATTTTATTTCAATAAACTTGTATTAAATACCTACTTAGTACTAGTCATTGTGCTAAGTAGGCATTGTGGTAGAACAGTCTCTCAAGAATCTTACAGTCTAATAGGAGAAAAGGTGACTGATTGTAGGCTTAAATACAAAGGAAGAGCAAGAAAAAAATACTTTGAGAAATTTTGAGAAGGAATAGATTAACTGTCTGGCTTTGAAGAAAGGTAGAAAAGGAAATTGGCAAGAGGGAAAGGGGAGAAAAGAGGATCAGTTTTAGGAATGGTATTGGGAGAAGACAAGCAGATAAGCTCTTTAATAAGTGAATGAACTGATTGATCTAATATTAGAAACATTGCTATTTGGATAATGGAAGCTCCATCTAACAACATTCTCTTCCCACCCTAACCCTTTCATTCTCTAGCTCTAAGTGAAAGAGAAAAATAGAAGAGGTCTCAGCTAAAAGTAGTATCATCTACATTTAGATTTACATTAAGTGTTTCAGTCCATTTTTTATTTTCTTCCTCTTTGAAGTGGTAGTAAGTTAACCAAAAGGTCAAATGAATAAACATAACTAAATCAGATATTAATTTTTTTGGCCTCTTTTGATGGTGAAATAATTTTAATACAGTAAAAAACAGAACTTTATAGTATGCCTCATTATTACCTGTATTACCTGTATTCAGGAATGCCATAGGTCAAATTATGTTTCTAAACAGTAGTAAAATCCTGACAAATCAAAGCTTATTACTTGAGTGTTATTTTTGTTCTCTGATGCCAGTATTACATATTTTTAGCCACTGTTGTACTAATTTACTTTGTTATCTGATGAAATGAGGAGCCAATCCAATTAGGAAAATAGTAATAAAGATGATCAATTTCAAAGAATTAAGAATAAGATATTTAACGCAAAATTGTCTAAACATTAATTTAGTTATTTTGATATTATAGCATGCCTCAAGTCATCATTTGATTATTTTGAATATATTATCATTGTGCTGTAGATTAATGGAAATTCTAGCAAGTAGAATATTGGATAGGAAATCTTACTGTAGAATGCAGTTTGCCTTAAGACTAATGTATTACCAGGTGTGGTGGTACATGCATGTAATCCCTGCCTCTGAGGAAGTTGAGGCCCATTGATGGAGTGCTGAAATTTGGGAATTCTAAGCTTTCTTAGGGCTAAAGATTATTGGGTTTCCTCATGAATTTCAGAACCAAAGTGAGTTCCTCAGAGGATCAAGTCACCAGGCTGCCTGGTGAGGGGTAAACTAGGCCAAATTGAAAAAAATGAGCACTTTAAAGTCATCCCTGTTGATCTGTATTGGAGATGAGCTCCATGAATGGCCCTTGCACTTTCAGTTTGGGTGAGCTAGAGTCTGTCTCAGAAACAAAACAAAAACTTCCCTTAGACCCAATGCTAATGTAATCTTAATTTATAGAATTACCAGAGGATATATTTGATCTTATTCATACAGGTAAATATAGTATATATTAAAATGAAATTCTCTATCAAGATTTTTAGGTCTTTAGTCATGGTCTATTTATTGGAATGTTATTTGTTAGCAAATGAAATTCTAGTACATCTAACAATCTGGATAGCCCTTTTTAGTATGCTGTTATGGTATCTGACCGTTAGTTTAGAAGCCAACAAGACTAACTAATGCACATTCTTTTACTTTAATTTTTTCTTTGCCCGAAGTTATCAAGGAAACTAACAGGACCTGTTATGACCACACTACAGAAAGACTTAGAATTCAGTAGTCTCATTGGTTTTAGTTGTTCAGCGATTCTCAGTCGTATCTGACTCTTGGTGATTCGATTTGGGGTTTTCTTGGCAAATATACTGGAGTGGTTTGTCGTTTCCTTCTTCCAGCTCATTTTACAGATGAAGAAACTGAAGCAAACAGGGTTAAGTGACTTGCTCAAGGTCATACAGCTAGTGGCTGAGGGTAGATTTGAACTCAGAACTTTCTGACTCTAGGCCTACTGCTTCATCTGTGGTACCTAGCTGTCCCTTCCAGGAAGCTGTGATTTATCTGAAGTCACATAAGATAAGAGTAGAGCAAGCATTAAAAACCAGTTTTCCCGCCTCTGGAGCTATTTCTCCCCCCACTATAATACATCATCATCATAATTACAATCATAACACAAAATCCTGACTGTTCCTGGTGTGATTTTAATGCATTTTTTGGTCTTCAGCTATTTAAATTACTCATTTATCATAGTTGAAAGAAAAAAACTTTGTATGAATGATTTGTTGTATCTTTCTTGTTACTTTATAGTCATACCTTTTCTGAATTATATAAATAAATTCTACTGCATAAAATATCTATAATTTGTATTTAAAATTGAATAACAGCTTATACTGTGAACTGCATTCCCCACTAATTAGTTATTCTCAGTTATACATTTTTAGAGTTCTAACTTTTCTCAGCCATTTCTGCTTGTGGCTTCAACTCTTCAGAATCTCTGTAGGTCTAATATGACTGCTTTCTTAGGTAGTAAAAATTGCTTTTTGTTTTTGGTTATAGATTTGAACAATATCTATTTAGTCACCTGAGTTACTATAACTGATACAATAATGTTATTTTGTATTTATGTTAAAGTGATTTTTTTGCCTTTCTTTACTTTTGCCAGAATAGGAAGTGATAACATTAATTTGCTCCTAATACAGTTAGTCTTTGCTTGCTTTATTTAGTGTATGTGTGAGCATGAGTTATAATCATAGGTGAATATTTCCATAAGAATTCTCAACTTTTAGATTTCTTATTAACTAGATGTTATATTGTTAATAAAATTATAGTTGAATGAAGACATGCATTTTTAAACAACTGCCACTTATTGGCCATAATTATAGACCTTATGTGTTGTTACATAAGACATCTTTTCTACCATTTCTACTTTAGTACTTCTGAGATCTCTTAATTTCTTTGGTGTCCCTCCACTGAGGCAGATTGTTTTTAGCATCATATCAGTAAGCTAGTATTTATTAAGCCCTACTAGGCATTGTCTAAGGTTTAGTAATACAAAAACAAAAGTAAAGGAGCCCTTGCCCTCATGGAACTTGCATTCCAGGGTTGGAGATGTGTACATATTTAAGCATATACCAGAGAAATATACAGAGTAGATACAAATAACTTTAGAGTGGAAGTATATGGTCTTAGAGATTTTTCACCAAAAAATTCATCACCAACTTGATGATGAATTCCTTTGAACTTAATTTGGTTCTTGGAAAACAAATGTATAGTTCATCCCTGGGAGTACACTCCAAAGCCTTTCCATCTTGACAGTAAGGCCTTTTGGAGCTTATAGTTTGCTGGCAAAGCCCTTGGGAATCCAGGGACACTTCAGTACCATGCTTCAGTATTCAGTAGAATTGTAGCAAATGTAAATTATTGCATAATATTACTCAAGTCTTATATTTGACAAATGTTTTTTGAACGCCTTTTGTTTAAAGAGGTGGCACATTTAGTCAGTGTGACCCTAGAAAATGTATTACCAAGGACTGGAAGTTTTAGCTTTATTCTTTCAAAGTACAGTAGCCTACTTAATATTAACAAATTTGTATTTACTAAAGATAAACTAAATTTCATTTCTCATTCTTGGCCATTGATCCATATTCCTTTAATATTTAGGATCATAGAATTTAGAGCGGAATGGGCCTTAGAGATAAATATAGCCCTATCCTTTCATTTTACAGATGAAGAAATTGGGGCCCATAGAAGTGATTTACTCAAGGTCACACATGTAGTTACTAATAAACTGTGTGTCAAACCCAGGTCTACTTTGAACTCCACATTCCATGCCTCTTTCCCACTGTACTGTTCTGGTTTTTACCAATTCTCTGGGAAATAAGCTACTCTGTAACAGTCAGCTTTGTGATTAAACTTCATAAATCAGATAACTCAACATCAGTGTTATTGCCAAGCTGCACATGTGCACAGCTGCAGAAGACAAAAATACTTTCTTAAACAACTACTGTTTGAGTTCAGTTGGACAAACAGGGCCAACTCCAGGCAAATTGTGAAATTTGTGAAGTTTTTTTTCATCAGTGATAACCTTCTTAGTATCACCATTACCACCACCTCCTCCCACATCTCTGCTTGTCTGTTCATCCTATTCTCTTAAATTCTTTGACCCTATCAAAGCCCTCTTTCAAAAAGAAAGGTTGGATTACATGATGTCTGTGGGGTTTCTTCCAGCCCTAAAATTTGGTGAAAACAGAGGGAATCTGGCATTTTTTCCTTTATTACTGGTTGATTCATTATATGTTAATGAAAATGAGTTCAGAAAAAAATATTTTTGGATACATAAGGAACTTTGAAGGCAAACTAGAACTAGTGTTTTAAAGATTTGCAGTAGAGAATAAGGAATAGGGCTCTGAAGAGATAGATATTTCCTTTCCTCTAACCCCATCCCTCCAAACATGTACAGCTTTTTGCTATTCTTGGAAGACAAGTAGAAACCTAACCTTTTGGGGCTTTGCTTTTTCTGATGCTATTGGGGAGGAGTAAAACAAAATGTGATTCATCCAGGAGCTATAACTCCTTTTTCAGATACATTAATCCTTTCTTTGCGTTTTTTCTCTTTTTCACTCTTTTTTTTTTTTAAGCCTTATCCCTAACTCTCCATAGACCCTATTCCCCTAATCTGAACCCATTGACTTCTCTCCCTCTGTTTTAATACAGCCAGGTGCATATTTTATGATAATTTAGTTAGCATTTAATAACTTTTTCATATCATGACACCATTTCAGATACTTAGAATCTATCTCTTTGTTTCTCTATCTCTAGTTCCAAATATTTCTGATAGTTTGTCGTTAAAATATTATTTGTTGCAAATATTTAAAGAGTCTTGTTTTAATGAATTACTGAAACAATACTTATATATATATAGTGTTAAGATATTTCAAGTATCTTGTTTTTGAGACTTCTTTTGAATTAGAAATGAATAGAGAAAAAGAATTTTTGACATTTAGACTTGACTACACTCCTATCCTCTCTGATCTCCCACCGATAAGTGTCAATCTCAGAGAATGTGAATCTATCAGTTTATGTACCTTTGTATGTGTGTGTTTTAATACTAAAGTACTGTTGTGTTGTTCCAAGATTGTCTTGTACTTTTTTACAATAGTTCCTCTACACTACACTAGTTTTTTACACTAGGTGGCATAGTGTATATAACCAGTTCTTGCTTATTTGAAGTGGATCTTTTTGATCCTCATCTCCTCACATTGGCTAAGACTTGGAGCAGAGCCAGAGCTGGAGAGTTGAATTTGTGGAAATTGAGAACTGTCTATATAGTCCTGAACTTGGAGCCAGGACAACCTAGCTTGACATGCTGTTCTATTTACTAGCTATGTCTGTGAAAATGTCCCTTAAACTTTATAATCCTTATTTGAAAAATGGGTATGATACCTATAATACCTATAGCACAGATTAAAGCTAAATAACATCTCTAATGCGAATTTTAAAATATCATGTCAAGGATTGAACCATTAGGTGGGACAGGATAATTGTGGGATCTGTCTGTCAAAAGAAACAGAAAGGGATCATCCAGTCAACAAGTATTTATTGGATATCTACCATGTGTTCAGTACCTTGGTATGTACTGAAAAACAAATAATGAAACAATACCAGGGAGAGAATGAGGAATGTTATTTAAATTTCTTGATATAAACAAGAGAAAAGAGCGCACAGAGAATCTCTTCTTTTTCTTTGTGTCAAGTATGAGGTGTGATCTTTAGCTGGAGTGGTTTGAGGAAAGAAGCGGTACAAGAGGCTTAAGGATGGAAGGAAAGGTCTAGAAATTTCTTATGGCAAGGTCCTGGACTTTCCACCACAGGATGTGGTTTAGGGATGGCTGTAGCACATCATTCCTGGCATAATCTTGTAATGTGTTCTATTGCTTTCTTTGTTATTTTTATTTCATGTAACAAAGTTTCTAGCCAGATGTTACCTCTAACCTCTCATCAGTTCCCCTGGGTTCAGTTATCTCTCACAATGGCTGATTTATATATGTATATATTAAATTCTTAATCTAACATTTACATTGCCAGTTGCTTACTGGATAATTCCACTGGGACGAACCCATGGCAACTCTAAACTCAATATATCTAGAATAGAAAACATCTTTTCTATCTCCACCCACATTATTATTGCCTAGTTCAGTTCATTACCTCACCTAAACTTTTACAACAGATTGTTTATTTGTCTCCCACCTGCCCACTCTCCAATTCATCTTCTGTAAACTGCCAAAATAATCTTCCTCTAATGCATAAGCCTTATATTAATTCTCACTTAAATGTTTGGTGACTTCCTATTATTATTATCCTATAGAATAGGATAAAAATTTCTTTGCCTGGTATCACATTTACCTTCCTAGACTTTTCACATTATTTCCTTTAAAATTCTCTTAAGTGCCAACCAAAACATATTTTTAGCTGATCCCTTAACTCTATCAGTGATTCCCAAAGTGGGCACCACCACCCCCTGGTGGGTGCTGCAGCGATCCAGGGGGGTGGTGATGGCCACAGGTGCATTTGGGGGCGGTGAATAACTGTAAGGGGGCGGTGATAGTATGTGACAGGGGGTGCTAAGTAATATTTTTTCTGGAAAGGGGGCGGTAGGCCAAAAAAGTTTGGGAACCACTGTTCTACATACTCAATAACCCTCCTCATCTCTTCCTCTCAGAATCCATGTCGTCCTTCAGGTATCCTCTCCTTTATAAAGCTTTCATGGTCCTTTTCACCCTAATTGAAAGTATTCTCATCTTCCTCAGTTACCTTATTTGATCTGTATGCCCCCAACAGAATGTTAGCCCATTAGAACAGTGATAATCATGTGGGGATCTATTCCCACATTTTATTATAGCATCTTGTGCCTAATAGACTTTTTTTTTCTTTTTTTTTTTTTCAGATTTAAATATTTTATTTTTTTAGAAAAATTTTTCCATGGTTACATAGATTCTTGTTTTTACTTTCCCCTTCACCCCACCCTTCAACCCCTCCACTCATATCCAACTTGCATTTCCACTGGTTTTAACCTGTGTGATCAGTCAAGACTTATTTACATATTATTGATAGTTGCATTGGTGTGGTTGTTTCGAGTGTACGTCCCAATCATGTCCGCATCATGTTTTCATGCAGTTGTTTTACTTCTGTGTTTCCACTCCTGCAGTTCTTCCTCTGAATGTGGGTAGCGTTCCTTTCCATAAATCCCTCAGAATTGTGCTGGGTCATTGTATTGCTGCCAGTACAGAAGTCCATTACATTCGATTTTACCACAGTATATCAGTCTCTGTGTACAGTGTTCTTCTGGCTCTGCTCCTTTCACTCTGTATCAACATTGTATTTTTTAAACCCTTAACTTCTGTGTATTGGCTCATAGGTGGAAGAGTAGTAAGGGTGGGCAATGGGGGTCAAGTGACTTGCCCAGGGTCACACAGCTGGGAAGTGTCTGAGGCCGGATTTGAACCTAGGACTTCCTGTCTCTAGGCCTGACTCTCAATCCACTGAGCTACCCAGCTGCCCCCCCCCCAACCTAATAGACTTTTAACAAATAGTTGTTGAATCAATTTTACACATTTTATATGCTCAGGGCTGGATTTTAAAAGTTGATAAAAAGTAATTTTTACTCAGCTTTTGAAATTAAAATATATAATTAAGTATGCTTCTGCCTAGATTTCTTTTTTTTTTTTTAACCCCTTACCTTCTGTCTTGGAATCAATAAGGCAGAAGAGTGGTAAGGACTAAGCAATGGGGGTCAAGTGACTTGCTCAGGGTCACACAGCTAGGAAGTGTCTGAGGCCAGATTTGAAACCAGGACCTCTTGTCTCTGAGCCTGGCTCTCAATCCATTGAGCCATCTAGCTGCCCCCAGGTCTACTGTTTTAAATAAAAACACCACATACTTAAAACTTGAGGGGAAGATTTCTGAGAAAGACCAACTTATTGAAAACCTTTTCATTCCAACCATTTCATATCAGTTTAGTACAAATGCATTTTAAAAAAACTTTTGGTAGATATTACTTATTTAACTGTTGAAAACCATCAACTTCTAATACCTGCTTAGATACTTCATGCTTTTTGATTCAAATTTGAAATTGGGTTTTAAGTAGTTAACAGGCTAGAATATATGTGTATATATATGAACTTATGTGTATTAAAAGTTCATCACCTAGATCAGTGATAGCGAACCTTTTAGAGATGGAGTGCCAGCCCCCCCAACCCCCATCGAGTACCATGACTGCCCCCCATAGAGACTATGTCCATATTCCATCCCTCCACGTGTTGGGTACACCCTGCTTCCCCACCCCCTTTATCCCACACAGGAGAGGGAGAAAGTACTCCCATTGAGGTATTGGGCAGAGGGGTGGGTGAAGTGAAAAATGTTCTCAGTGAGTGTAGAGAGGGGGAGGGGAGTGGCCTGGGTGCTCTGCTCCCCTCTAGCTCTGCAGCCTGTGAGTTGCCTACTTTACCCACTTTGTGCTTCCATAGGGGTGCTGGGCAGAGGGGCAGGGAATATGAAACAATGTCGTCAGGCTTGGTGGAGAGGGGGAGGAGAGCAACTCTGCCCGATCCCTCTGCCTTTCTAGTAATAAACTCTGGGGGTGGGGAGGAACGGTGACCGGGTACCCACAGAGAGTACTCTGTGTGCCATCTTTGGCATCTGTGCCATAGGTTCACCATCACTGACCTAGATATTTTTTTTCCTCTAGTAATGTTTACTACATTTAAAGAATTTAAAGAACTTTTTTTGCTTACTTAAATTGTGCTTGCGGATCTCAGGGGCTTTTAGTACGTTAAAAGAGAATTGTTTAAAAAGCAACAAGTAGCTTTGGGATCAAAACTGTGAACTCAGTCAAACCCAAGCACAGTTGACTACTTTGCCAGACCAACTATTGTCCTGACATGGTCTTCACTAATAAGGACAGTAGTTCTCTGTTAATCTGCTTTTAAGCAATGCACAAATATCAGCATAGGCACATATCTTGTTCTTTGTGGACAAAGATTATCTGTGAAAATGATTATATATACATATGTAGCATTTACATTTGATAATAATATATATATATAAATGTATAGAGGGGAAGACAGGATTTAGCATTATAGCAATCCAAACTTGAATCTAAGTTACTATTAAAATCTTCAGTTTAAGAAAGATCAAGTATGTTAAACAATTATTTTATTATAGACTTTGAGCCAGAAGTCTTTGACAATCTCAACATTTTGACTTTCAGCTTCAGAAGCTAACCCTAGATTTTTTATATCTAAATTTTTTCAGATGGAATGTTATAAAATTCTTTGAAAACCTTAAAATGCTTTTAAAATCTCAGATATTATTTCAGTTTAATGTACATTAAACTCAGTATATAGTTAATTTGTCATATAAATTTTAGAGGATAGGAAATTCTTCCAAAATTTTGTATTAATGATTCTTTTTTTTAGGAATAACAGGATGAGTTTTTTTAAATGATTGCCTCTGAAAGAGCAGAATAGAACCGGGCTAAGTATAATTATACAAATGATATAATTTATGTTACTATTATAAAATTTATTTTATCAAAAAGTTTTTTAGCATTTTTATGTCTGACATTGAAAGCCTTTCTTTTACGGTGCTCTTCATCTGAAAAGATCATTATATACAAAATTGAACACACCAAAAATGCTTAAGATCCCTTTTTGTTGTTACCATCCTTCACTTCGTGATGACCTCAGTAAGTAAAGAAAATGAAAAGGAGCTGGAGTAGTCAGAAAAGGCTTCATGTAGGAGGGTAGGACTTGAAATGAGCCCTTGAAGGATGAGTCACATTTATAAGAAAAGAGGAAAAGCATGTTTCCCTTTGAAGGTAAATTATTTTTGGTTTAATGAGGAGGCCAATCTAATCAGTGGGTTTAAGTGAATTTTGGGAAGAAGTTAATGAAAATAAGTTGTTTATGTATAATGGGACTATACTATAGAGGATTTGAAACCCACGCAGAAGCATTAATGACCCCATTAGGAAATTAAAATGTCCTTGAATGCTTTTTGAATAGGTAAACTATCTGAGAGAGTGTGGTATTCAGAGAGGACTGGCAGAAGTCTTTTAAATGAAAAATAAGTTTAAATTATTTCAACAAACAATCTCCAAAAGAGTAAATTTTAGGATTGCCTAATTTCTACAGATGTTGACTTCATATTTCTTTAGAAGAAAATTAGTAATTTCTTATGATATATGGTATTCATATTTCAGATTGTTATACAACACAACTTTGAGGCGATATTTGAATATATAATTAATACATACTTAATTTCTTCATGATCCTTATAAGTAACTAATTTTAAGATATGTAAATTTGAGTTGTTTTTAAAATTTCATAAATCTAATTAAGTTATTGATTTTGATATGTAATATTGATTTTATAATATTGCCTATACATGTCATTAGTTGAAACTGTTAGAACTATGACTTTCATACCACCATGTGGTCCAGAATCAACCAGATGATTCTAATACAAGTCATTCTATTATAGATGCACTGACTTTATTTATAAATCTCAGCCATACTTATGACTACAGTGTATACCTGTGGTCTCAAACTTCAAAAGAAATGAGGTCTCTAAAATGTTGGAGGGGATATGGCAAAATTGGGACATTAATGCATTGCTGGTGGAGCTGTGAATTGATCCAACCATTCTAGATGGCGAATTGGAACTATGCCCAAAGAACACTAAAAGACTGTCTGCCCTTTTGATCCAGCCATACCACTGCTGGGTTTATACCCCAAAGAGATCATAGGGAAAAAGACTCATACAAAAATATTTATAGCTGCGCTCTTTGTGGTGGCAAAAAATTGGAAAATGAGAGAATGTCCTTTGAGTGGGGAATGGCTGAACAAATTATGGTATCTTTTGGTGATGGAATACTATTGTGCTCAAAGGAATAAAGAACTGGAGGAATTCCATTTTAACTGGAATGACCTCCAGGAACTGATGCAGAGTGAAAGGAGCAGAAGCAGGAGAGACTGTACACAGAGACTGATACACTGTGGCACAATAGAATGTAATGGACTTCTCTACTAGCAGCAATGCAATGATCCAGAACAATTCTGAGAGACTTATGAGAAAGAATGCTATCCACATTCAGAGAAAGAACTGTGGGAGGAGAAACACAGAAGAAAAACAACTGCTTGAACACATGGGTTGATGGGGATATGATTGGGGATGTAGGCTCTAAAGGATCACCCTAGTGCAATTATAAATAATATGGAACTAGGTCTTGATACACGTAAAACCCAATGGTATTGCATGTTGGCTACAGGGTGGGGGTGGGGAGTCAGAAGGGAGGGAAAAAACATGAATCATGTAACCATAGGAAAATATCCTAAATTAATTAATTAAATAAATTTTGCAATAAAAAAAGAAATGAGGCCTCTAAGCCTCTATCCCTGTGAGCCACATATTAATGTAGAAAACTACATATTATCTACCTATGTCAAATATTTCTCAATAATGTAGTTCAGGCCACATTTGAGAGCATTGTGGACCCTATGCTGACTTTAGGCCATCTATTTGACACCTTTCTAGATCATTTTCTTTATGTATGAGTATTTATGATGTTAGAACATGAAGACGAAAAAATTGATCTATTGAAACTTTGGCTTATTTTCTTATGAAAAATCTCTTTTCACTTAAAGGCAAAATATCTAATGATATGGTTCTGTTCTACTTGATTTTTTTTCTGACATTGCTTTAATTTTTGTTAAATTCTACTTAATTTCTAGTATAATAATGTCCCCTTTCTTCCAAAAGACAGATTTTTAGGTTTAAATGCTGTTTTGCAGATGGGTGTCTCTGCCATTCCACATATTCAATAGCATTTTTAGAGACGGTAGGAAAAAGTCATGTTCCCCAGAACCAACATTTTGGGTTGTTAGAACTATTTGTGGGGAAAGGAGGGAATGGGTTGAAGGGGCATAATTTCCTAGTATTTTTGCTTCAAATAAATGTGTGGTAGTACCTTTGCTTCTCCAGGCTTCTTCGGCTGGAGCTACAGTTTGAAGGGAGAAAAAAGTGAGATGATTTAATCAGTGTAAGTCATTTAACCTGTGACAATTTTATAAAATAAAACATCCTGATTTTTCATACAAGTCTCATAAAAGAAATAACTAATTACATGATGATCAATTTATAAATATTTAGTACCAAATAATTATAATAATATATTGAGCAGGTATGTGGCATAGTGAATAGCCAGCTTCAGAGTCAGGAAGACTTCATTAGATTCAAGTCCCATTTTTGATATATTTGTGAGCCTATTCAAATCACTAAGTGCTTCTTAAGTTGCATAGTAAGTGCAATATGCATTGTTTCCCCATAGCAATAAAATCATAGGTTTGGTCAAAAAAGTTTTAAGGAAGTTTACTGTTGAATGTTTGTGATGAAATTCATTATATATTTTGTAATGGAAAATTGTCTAAAAGCTTACTACTTTTGCTTCATTGTAGTGTTTGATGATGGTGATGAGAGGACATTGAGACGAACCTCCCTATGCCTAAAAGGAGAGAGGCATTTTGCAGAGAGTGAGGTAAATAGATCATTTTAATCCTAAAGTTACAAACTTAGTAGAAAGCCTGTAAGATAATTCATTTGCTCTCCTCTAGACACTTGACCAGCTTCCACTAACAAATCCAGAGCACTTTGGCACTCCAGTAATTGGAAAGAAATCCAACAGAGGAAGGAGGTCTTCTCTTCCTGTGTGAGTTTTTCTACATTATTAATTCTGACCTAAATTTTTTCACTATTGAAAGAAAGACACAATGGTAAAAAAGTTATTTCTACTTCTCTATGATGACTAAGTCAATTTTATGAATCCAGTTCAGTCTAAAAAATTACTTCACATTTCAGATTATCTAGGATTTGACTATTTGATTACCCTTTGTTTAATTGCAAAGTGAATCTTCTTATGTTAGATATTTCATTATTACCTTTAGGCCTTGTTTTGAACATACTCTTACCCATATTCTTTTGGCTGATAGTCAAGCTCCAGATAAATCTCACTACTACTGTTAGGAATATTTACAAATTTTGAACAAATAGTACTTATTCTTAAAATAACAAAAATTCATGGACCAATGCAACATTTAGTACAGTAACAACTCATTTATCTGGAGGTTAATTGTCCAACTTTAATTCTCAGGAATCTGGCTAAAAAGCAAAACGAAAACAAAAAAAAACTATGTTTAAAAACTTTATTAAATCATCTCTTATAATCCTACATCCCTTTTAGAGTCTGTTTACTCTAATTTCAACTACCATTTTGACAAGGTTAATTATCTGGTATTTCAAAGCAATATATTTAAAGAAGTAAATTGGAGCCTTAGGCAATTCCCAAAGCAAGTATGATAACAAGAACAAGAAGAAATGAGATCCTGACAGAGTCAAGGGAAGAGACAGAAAAACTCCAATGCCGACTTTAGAATTGAAAAAGCCTAATATTCTGGGATAGTTTGGTAAAAACAATTCTTCACATCTCTGTAGGGACTTAGGTCACTCTTATTATCACATGCTCTGTGTTAAATAGTTCAGAGTGATGACCTTGAGCTCTCAAAGATAGATTAAATGATGTTCACTGTATTTTGTTTAAAAAGACAGGGAAATATAAACAAAATTCTAGAAATTATATTTCATTAAAGTGTTTAAAATAAAAGAAAACCAATTGGTTTTTGGGTAAGTTTCATTTACCTGGAAAATTCACTTACGTGGGTTCCCTCTTACACCTGATAAAAAAATGAAACCTTATTGAACTTTATTGTTACATGTTGAAGTTTTAATTACATTTTGACTCCTGCAGTCTTTTTTAAAGAGCTAGCTCTAGAATGAAGAAAAAAACTTAAGATTGGGACCTCCTCTATTTTTTGAACTATCAGAACAGGATGGGTTCTGGGCTTATTTATTATTTTTCCAGGACTGCCAGGTCCTTCCTGCTCACTTAAGCAGAATGTAGCAGGATAATCCCTAGTAAAACCAGTTTAGAGAGTGTTTTCTTTATCCTGAGTTATATTTGCTATAATTCTACTACCCTAGTTATGTCATTATTGCTGGTTTACATTGTCATGTTTCAATTATTTAATTATGAATTACTATCTTAATACTTTAGGACAGAAGATGAAAAAGAAGAAGAAAGTAGTGAAGAAGAAGATGAAGATAAGAGACGTCTTAATGATGAATTATTAGGAAAAGTTGTGAGTGTGAGTTCTTCTGAGAAAACTGAGTGGTATCCTGCCTTGGTAAGTTAGTTTACTTTGGACAGTTAATAAAACATTTAAAATATTTGTTCTACTTTTATATTCTTGGAGGTGAAGATGGAACCATTGATATTCTGACAATTTTTAATATCTTTGAAAAATTATGCTCTCTCAAATAGAATAGTAGATGTAAATGATTTATTTTACTGTCTTTTGACTCTTCCTTGATCTTCATCCATTACATCCAACGAGTTATTAAGTCATTCTTTCCCATTCTTTCTCATATTTCTACTACTTCTCTATTCCCATTATTGTTGTAGAGGTCTAAGGAGTAGTCTCATCAGACTGCTACAATAGCATTTTATTTGATTTCCTTGCTGCCATTGTCTTTTACCTCTTCAACTGATTCTATATACTGTTGTGAGAATTATCTTCATAAAATGCCAATTTCATTATGGTGCTTCTCTTCTCAGAAACTTCCAGTGATTCCTTTTGCATTCAGGATAAGGTTTAAATTCCTCATCTTGTCATTCAGGGATCCTTATAATTTGGCCTTACCTCCTTCTGTTCAGCAGCAGGAACCCTTCACTAATGCCGGGTTAGCTTGTTCTCTCAGTGATGCATGTCCTGTCCCTATTCCTTCCATTATGTTTTTTTTTTAAACCCTTAATTTCTGTGCATTGGCTCCTTGGTGGAAGAGTGGTAAGGGTAGGCAATGGGGGTCAAGTGACTTGCCCAGGGTCACACAGCTGGGAAGTGTCTGAGGCTGGATTTGAACCTAGGACCTCCTGTCTTTAGGCCTGACTCTCAATCCACTGGGCTACCCAGCTGCCCCCTTCTTCCATTAGGTTTTTTTTTTTTTTTTAATTTTTTTTTTAAACCCTTGTACTTCAATGTATTGTCTCATAGGTGGAAGATTGGTAAGGGTGGGCAATGGGGGTCAAGTGACTTGCCCAGGGTCACACAGCTGGGAAGTGGCTGAGGCCGGGTTTGAACCTAGGACCTCCTGTCTCTAGGCCTGACTCTCACTCCACTGAGCTACCCAGCTGCCCCCTTCCATTATGTTTTGATGGTATATACCTAGAATAATAATAATAGCTGGTAATTATATAACACTTTAAAGTCTGCAAAGCACATCTCATTCTTATTTGAACCTCATACTATCCCTGTGTAGTAGGTACTGCAAATGTTATTATCTCTATTCTGTCAGTGAGGAAATTGAAGTTTAAAGAGCATTTTCTCTAAAGTTTGTTCTCGTTCTCTCTCTCTCTCTCTCTCTCTCTCTCTCTCTCTCTCTCTCTCTGTCTCTCTCTCTCTGTCTGTCTCTCTCTTTCTCTCTATGTATATGTATATATATATATTAAATGTCAGAGACAGGATTCAAACCTGAACCTACTACTTGGATCATTATACTGTGTTGTTTTTGGTACTATCACCAACCAAGAATTTGAGTACTTTTTATATGTCCAGCACTGTTTTAGACGTCATTAAAAATGGCCACAGCAATTGTCTGTTACACTTTGGGTAAATGACCTGACTTCCTAATTTACTGAAAAGACTCTTTGAATGAAAAATTTATCTGACGGGAATTACCTCAGCACTCATATCTTTCTCATTATTTCTCACTTTTCCCTTTCCCTCTAGTTAAAGAAAAAAGATATTTCTACTCCTTACTAAGCTAATTATTCCTTTACCTATACTCTTTATCTCATCTCCCTGTCCCCTAACCTTNTCTCTCTCTCTCTCTCTCTCTGTCTCTCTCTCTCTCTCTCTCTCTCTCTCTCTCTTTCTCTCTATGTATATGTATATATATATATTAAATGTCAGAGACAGGATTCAAACCTGAACCTACTACTTGGATCATTATACTGTGTTGTTTTTGGTACTATCACCAACCAAGAATTTGAGTACTTTTTATATGTCCAGCACTGTTTTAGACGTCATTAAAAATGGCCACAGCAATTGTCTGTTACACTTTGGGTAAATGACCTGACTTCCTAATTTACTGAAAAGACTCTTTGAATGAAAAATTTATCTGACGGGAATTACCTCAGCACTCATATCTTTCTCATTATTTCTCACTTTTCCCTTTCCCTCTAGTTAAAGAAAAAAGATATTTCTACTCCTTACTAAGCTAATTATTCCTTTACCTATACTCTTTATCTCATCTCCCTGTCCCCTAACCTTCCTCCAAGGTCTTGTTCAAGCAGTTATCCTCTATTTCATGCATCTTTTGTCTCTTTTTTTCCCTGCCCCCATCTTCCTACAAGCAGACTTTGTGAACCCTGAAAAAGTCTCTCGACTTTTTTGACCATCCATTTACTCTCTCATTTCTCTCTTTTATTACCAAATTAAGAAAAAAAAGTTGTTTATACTTAATATCTCTTTTTTTTTATTTTAAACCCTTAACTTCTGTGTATTGACTTATAGGTGGAAGAGTGGTAAGGGTAGGCAATGGGGGTCAAGTGACTTGCCCAGGGTCACACAGCTGGGAAGTGTCCGAGGCCGGATTTGAACCTAGGACCTCCCGTCTCTAGGCCTGGCTCTCAATCCATTGAGCTACCCAGCTGCCCCCTTAATATCTCTTTTTTAATCAATCTCTTTAAATCTAATTTACAAGGGCAGCAATGACTTCCCTAAAAGCAAATTCATTAACTTTTTTTCAGTCCATATCATCCTTAACCTCTGCAATAGCATTCAATATTGAATACTCCTTGCTTCCAGATTCTCTTAATTTCAGAGACATGGCATTCTTGGATGTCTTCCTACTTGGCTCTGTTCTATTTAACTGGCTTCTTATTCTCTTCTGGAGTACTTAAGTTGAATATTCCCCAAAGTTCTGTCTTTTCTCCCCTCCCTTAAACAAATCTACTCCTACTGCTTCAGCTGTCACTTCGTTTGACAACTGCCCAGACCCCTATCTACAACTGCTTTTAGCACATCTTTACCTGAATATCCTGCTATTACTTCGAGATATACATGTCTAAACCTGAATATGTCTTTTTCCCCTAAACTTCTCTTACTTCTGTTTTACCATTTCAATTAGTAGCAATAACAGTATCCTATATTTCAAAACCTTGATGTATTATCTTGGACTGTACCTTCTCAATTTCACTTATCAAATCCAGTAAGTTGATAATTTTAAAAAAATCCTTACCTTTCATTTTAGAATTAATACTATGTTCTAAGGCAGAAGAGTGGTAAGGGCTAGGTAATGGGGGGGTTAAGTGACTTGCCCAGGTTCATATAACTAAAAAAGTATCTGATTTGAACCTTGGACTTCCTGTCTCTAGACCTGGCTTTCAATCCCCATGAGTCACCTAGCTGCTCCTAGGTTAACAAATCTTAATGACTCTACAGTCAGTCTTTATTTTATCTATTCTCTCCTCTCATTCCTTCCCACTTGAAGTATCACAGAATCTTCCTAACAAGTCTTCCAGTCTCTACTCTTTTCCTCTTCCAATCCATATCTCTTCCATCAGACTACCACTTCCATTGAGTCTTCAGTAACTTTATTGTCCACGTAAAATTTAAACTCTTTTGAATGGCATTCCAAGCCCTCCAAAATTTGATGACAATCTTACCTTTCTAGCTGTGTTCTATAATGTTGTCTACATACTCAGGCTAATTAGTTTTCTGTCATTCAGTTATGCTTTCAGCCTTTCTATTTCTTGTCTTTGACCATGCTTTGCCACATATTACTTGGAATGTCTCATTCTTCTTTTGAATTAATACCCATTCTTTAAAACCTAGCTGAAATTCTATATCCTACATGAAATTTTTCCCAATTTTTTTTGCAAAGAAGAACCTTTTTTGGTTTGAACTTCCATCATTTAGTTTTTAATAAGTTAACAAAAATATTTAAGTTCCTACTCTGTGCTTGCCAGTGAGCTATATATCAGGTAAATAAAGAGAGATTTGGCATAATGCCCTGTTTTGTCAAGGAGTACACAAATCATTGTGTGATATAAGACATGAAATGCAGAGGAGATAAGTCTATTGAAAGCACTACAGTAAATTTAAAGAAAGATGTTTTACTTGAGGGAGGAAAAGACTATTAGAGTTAAATAGCATTCCATTTCATTTTTAGTTCTTTCCATTTTCATTTAGTTCATTTCATTTTATTGTAGTTATAGTCTTTTTTTTCCTTGCTTACTTTGCTGTTAGTTAATACATCTTTATATGCTTCTTTGAATTCTTTTTTTTTTTTTTTTTTAATTTTAAACCCTTAACTTCTGTGTATTGACTTATAGGTGGAAGAGTGGTAAGGGTAGGCAATGGGGATCAAGTGACTTGCCCAGGGTCACACAGCTGGGAAGTGTCTGAGGCTGGATTTGAACCTAGGACCTCCTGTCTCTAGGCCTGGCTCTCAATCCACTGAGCTACCCAGCTGCCCCTTTCTTTGAATTCTTGGTAATTGTCCTTTAGTGATACTTCTTAACATTCATGTGCTACATTTCCCAATTGTTGAGATTTACTTTGTTTCTAATTCTTACGAGCACAAAAAGTGTTGCATATTTTGCTAACAAAAAAGAATGATACATCTATACTTTGGTGTATGTGGGACTTGTCAACCTCTGACCTTAGTGGGATATATGCCTAGCAGGAGCATCTCTGGATCCATTTTTTAAAGAAACAATTCCAAATTCCTTTCCAAAAACACCCAATAAAGCAACTTTCCAAGTAGTTCACTGCTTCAGAGTGCCTTGTTGTCGTACATTTTAAAAATTGAATTAATATGGCATTAAAGTCTCTGTTTAGGGGAAAAAGGGGGAAAAAGGTAGAAAAGGAGATGATAAGCTTAGTGTCAAGTGCATACTTGTCATAGTGTCAAGTTATCTCTCTGGTAGGCTGGAAACTCTATGAGGACAGAGACTATGTTTTAGCTAAATTTTTTATCTTCCCTAGTATGGAGCACCTACTCTACAGTAGGTATTTAATAAAATGTTTGTTTACTTGAATTATAAAATACGATAGTTTTGCTCAAGTTTACTATTTAGATTGTCAATTAAGACACACACACACACACACACACACACACACACACACAGAGTAAATGGTGTTGGGATATTATAAAATACTTGTTTGGTATAGACTTAGTGTAGTAATAAATTAGAGAGGATGATCAGCAAAGTTTAGAGTAGTCAGGCCCTTTGTGGGAAAAGTAAATTTTAAATGATAGGCCAGAGGAAAGAAAGATAGGCTTTAGTTATCAGGAAACAAAATAACCAAGGTTAAGTAAGGCAAAAAATGAAAAGGTTATGTTGTGGAATAATTAGATACCTTCCTCAAATTGGAAAGAAGGTACATGTTGAGGAGTATTGAGGAAATAAGAGGTAGGTAGTGTTTAAAGAAAATTTATCAGGTAGCATTCTGCATAGTAGCTTTAGAATGGAGGAGAGGTATGGAGAATCCACAGTTAGGGAAAACTGGTTAGGAGATTGTTTCAAGAAACCAGAATTCAAGTAATTAGGATCTAGCTTAGGAATGTGACAACAGAAAAGAATAGAGACTAGAAACATTTATAGAAAGAATCAATAAGATTTGCTGATAAGAATTTTCCTTTCATCCTTCATTGCTTCCAGTCCACATAATGCCTGATCTTTGAGGTCCTGATCAAACTATACCTCCACAGGCCTTTGTTAATAATTCCAACAACTTTCATTCTACCATTTCCTCAACTACTTTATGTATTTTTTAAATATATTATCTAGTTACCTATTTGGAATATTGCATTGGTCTATTGTTTGGCTAGTTCATCTATATCTTTTTTTCTTTAGCAAGATTGACGTTAAACTAAACTATAGACCATGTTTTTCTTTTTATGTTCTCTTGAGTTTAATCCTAAGTACATAGTAGAAACCTGATAATAGTAGTTTTTTTACATTTCTCTAATATTTGGATCTATTTCTCTGGTGCAGTGGGTCTGAGATACTTGTGGAACTCTGTACTTATATAGCTAGACAAATAAATGGATTTCAAGTCCGGGATTATCAGGTTGCACTTTGCTCAAAGATTCTTTTTGGCCACCATAAAAATTAGAAGTATCTCTATTCTTATCTAGACAAAAATCTAAGAGTAAAATTAAACTCCTGGATGACTCTTATAACTGCTAATAATTTGGGAGAAAAAGGGGAAGAAAAATACATCATTTATTAGGTTTCTGTGTGTGTTTTAATGTTTTTAAATTTTGGAGCCTTCATAATTAAGAGTAAAATTTTGCAATTTGATTATTCAAATATGTTAATATTGGTAGTAGAGATTTTTATATTTTCAAGAGTTAAGTTGTTAAAAATGTGTCATTTCTCTTATTTTTGTAATTTTAATATTTAAATTAGTTTAAAAACAATTTCATAAACATCAAGCTGAGAAAGGGAATAAGCATTTATATACTACCTACTCTATGTCAGGCACTGTGTACTAAATACTTTTACAAATATTTCATCTGATCTTCATAACAACCTGACTAGAGAGATAGGTGCTATTATTATCCTCATTTTGCAGTTGAGGAAACTGGATTTGCCCAGAGTTATAGAACTGATAAATGTCTGATGCTAGATTTGAACTCAAACCAAGTCTTTCTAATGCCAGGGCCAATGCTCCATACACTGATCTACCCTCTACTTCTAAAACTGAAACTTTAAGTATTTAGGATGTAAAGTGGATCTATTACTTTAGTGTTTTTCTTCCTATATGTGTGTACTTAAGTCCCAAATTGTCAAAGTAGAGACTGCAGTCTGAGTATAACTGGCAAAACTTGCTACTGGGCATGTTCAAATGTAATTGGAAAATGTTTAATAAAATAATGCAATGCAGCCTAGATAATGTTAACTTGTGACTTTCTGCATTAGTTGGTCAGGGATCCATTTCTTTTTGAGTTGTACGTTATTGTTTTAGCTCGTTTGCAAGATAAGTAAGTCTTTTTAAAATTTTATTTAAAAAAAATTTTTTTTAAGAAGTCTTTAGATTGAGACAGTCTGATGAGTTATGTCATGCTAAATTAAATTCTGCTTCAATCCAATTATAATTTGGGGTGCTGTTAGTGACTGTAGATAAACTTAATATAGCCTGTGATTTACATATTTTAATTATTCTTTAATAGTTCACTATTTATATAAACACTTGAATGTATTTATGAAGTAGTTTTTCATAGCAATCCTGTGAAGTAAATAGTAAATTAAACTTGTGGGTAGATAGCTTTATTTGGGGAAATCCCTAACCTATTCATTGGTAATTAAGCTATTGCCTTTTCCATATATTCTACTTTAAATTGAAGTTAAAATATCTTTTTGGAGCAAGAAAACTTTGAATTCTTTTTATCTGAATTTTTAGGTAATATCTCCTAGCTGTAATGATGACATCATGGTGAAAAAAGACCAATGTTTAGTTCGCTCTTTTGCAGATTCCAAATTGTGAGTAATATAATAATTGTTAATAAAGTCAAATGGGAGTGAAATGTAACCTAGCATGGAAGGTTTTGCTTTTTGCTGGATATTAATTACCTTTTGAGATACATATTAGAAACATTAGGATACTATCCTCTTCCCCTCAGACTTTAATATACATTAAAAAATTTATAATGACATTTTCTTTTGCAAAGACATTTAAAGTTGTGTATTTATCTCTAGCCATATAAGTCCTTTATTTAATTGAAATTATCCAAATGTTTCATATGATCAAAGATATATTTTCAGTTTTCTTCACGAAATATGTTTTTTTGGTGGTGGTGGTGTTAGAATTATTTTGATCTGCCCTGTTTTAGAACAACTTTTTTTCTCAGAAACTTTTCCTCTAGTCTAAACTCTTAGTTAGCAACTCACAAAAAAATAAAATGTTGGATTTAGTTTTTTATTTGCTCTAAATAACTGTCTTCTGGTTTTAGAATTTTGACACTAATTCTTCAAAATAATTTAAATACCTTGATATAATTTAAATACAACTAAATAAATTTTTTCAGTAAGGTAAACTAAAAACCTTAAAAAATAATATTAAAATACCTCATTTCTATTAAAAACATCATTTTATAATATTCTTAGTTATTTTCTGATTGTTTCAGAGATATTTTGTAGATTGATACTCCAGAAGAATGTAAATTTCTCAAATTAATGTGCATCAAGATGTGTGTAACTTTTCCATTAAATAAAAATTCATTTTGTAATTAGATTATTCTTTCTTTTGATTAGTGAGTTTTCAAGTCCACATATATATATTTTGTGTTCCATATTGTGCTCTGGAAGATAATTTTTTAATTGACATAAAAATTTTTTTTTTGTGCTACTTGGAACTAGTTCTTAGGTAGATGATTTATAATAAATCGGTTCTTTTTTCCCTTTTTGCCCTTGCCTTTCCCCCTCCAAATCAGTTACTCAATAGCAAGAAAGGACATCAAGGAAGTAGATATTCTTAGTCTACCTGAATCTGAACTCTCTTCTAAACCAGGTAACAAATAAGAAACATCTTTTATTTCATGTTTCAGCTTTAAATGATTACTTTATTGCTCCATTGTTTATATAAAATACTGTCTATTAAAGTTGTGCCTGCTTTGGAGGTCAATGGTTATTCTTTTGATGTTATTTTAAGTTATTTAACAGAACATTTGATAAGATGATTGAATACTTCATTGATATATTCAATTTGTATTTATTTTTAAGTTTCAATTTTATATACTTTTATAAAAATTTGACTTGGCTTATATTAAGTGGATATCATCCCTCCTCCTAGGCCTCCAAAAAGCAAGCACCTTCTTAAAAACCAAAGTTGTTCCTGATAACTGGAAAATGGACATAAGTGAAATCCTTGAGTCATCTAGTAGCGATGATGAAGATGGAGCAAATGAGGAAAGTGATGAAGAAAAAGATAAAGAGAATGCAAAGGAGGAAGAAGAGATGGTAAATAAATTTTGGTGATGCTAAAGTTATAATTATAATGTTTAATAGCATTTAAGAATCTTTGGATAAAGGGATTCTTTCATTTTTTCAAAGTAACTTAGCAAATATGGTTTGATTTCAGAAAAGTATAATTTTCCACCTCTGAATTTTCTAAAAAATAGGTTTCCATTGTATTTTTATAAGAAAACAATTACTCTTTGTTATAGTTTCTTCCACATTATCAAAAGGTAAAATTCTTATTTAAGCTTAAATTAAGTTTTGGCTTTTGTTTCATAACTATTCTTCCTTCTTTTCTTCATTGAAATTGGGTTTGGGGGGGTTTCTTTTGTATGACTGGTAAGTGAAGACCTCATTCAGGTCTTTCTCTTACGTTTCACTAAAGTGTTCTTTTCCCCGCCTTTTCCCCCATCTCTTCCCTTCAATATCCTCCCAACCTACAAAGGCTTCAAGTAAGAGCCTTAGAATGAATTGTTATTGTCCAGGAATTTTAAGGAAGTTCCTCACCAAGTTGACTGAAAAGGAATGCATTTTTTTCAGCTATAGCATCCTTGAAAATAGCCTCCTTATAAGTAGTTTTCTTCATCCTTGATAGAGGAAGTACTGACACTTGCAAAATCATATAGATCTTTGGGGTATGGGAGAAATAAGGTAAATATCAAGTCATTTATGTTCAATGCCTATTATACATATCAAGAGAAGTATCTTGGACAATACAAGACTGAGGCAAGAACACCTGGATTCTAGTTCTGCCTCCAACACAAACTAGATTTGTGAGTGTGTTCTAGTCCCTAAACTATCAGTGCTTTCTAGCAGCTCTCCATTACAGATGATAGAGTTAACAGGCTTTTATTTCTTTCAAAGTAAGCTGGCAAATCTGCTTTCACTTCGAAAAATGTAACCTCCAACTTCTGATTTTTCTAAAAGTAGATTTCCTTTGTATTTTTATAAGAAAATAATTTTCCTTTGTTGTGAGTTCTACCCATTATCAGGCTACAGTTCTTATTTAAATCCCTAGTTTTATCTTTCGCAAAGCCAAGATGTCCCTCCTCTAATGAAATCATAGACCTAAGTATTGGGGAAAAGAGAAACAAATTACAAAGAAATAGTTCCCAAATAATGATTTACATATATTTTTCTACCCACAGACTCTTTATTTTCCTCAAAAGATTTTTCCAGAAAAGATAAAATCCAAATTAAAGTGTTAGGGAATATATAGCAAATTTGTTTTCATTTCATTTCATTCAAATTCAAGTTTTCATTTATCACTTCGCAAAGCTAAGGGAAATATTTAAATTTTCCAAATTCTACTGTTAAACCTTTTTTATACATGTATATGTGTATTTTTTAAGCAAACCTGTTATTACAGAATCATATGAAATGTTCCCTTGAGCACTATAAGCTGTTCGTATTTCATGTTAAATAGTTGACTTTTCACATAACATGAAGTGAAATTGCTTCATATTACATATCAGATTTTCCCTTTGCATTGGATGAAGGAGTTTAGGGGGACTAAAGATATTGAAAAGTAGGGATATTTGCACATTTTTGGGCATATGCTTGGAAAAGTGTAATGTCTTTATTATATAAATCGATATTGCCTTCTTTGAAAATAAAATGTTTACTTTGGAGCTAGGGGTGGGAGATAAAGAAGATCAGGTATTTTTTTCCTTATATTTCCCCAGCAATATTTGGTTTTGTTACTGAAATCAGAATGGCTGTTCATACTTATAGGATACCTACGGTGTTGCTATAGTAACATGCTGTTAGTTTTATGTGAGCATGCTCAGAGAGACAGGAAGGTTTAGCAGAGGCTTGGCAGGTTGCCAGTGGAGGTTTGCCAGATGCTTTGAAATGGACTGTCTTTCTTTTCCTTTCATGTAATGTCTGATTTTTATGTGGAAGAGAATGTAAGTAATGCAGTATAACTGTGTGGATGCTATGCCATGAGTAAGAAAGCAAATATTTGCAAGTTAGACTAAAAAATGCCTAAACACTGTGCTGTCTGAGTAGAAGAGGAATCTAAACCAGTTTACATTTGAAAGAAAATGCATCATATAGGTAAGATTTTTTTTGTGTGTCTGATACATTGAATACCATTTTATTTACTAAAAATATGAATTTTAATGAAAAATGTAGGCTTTATTGCTGTGGAGAATGTGGTGGGATCAGGGGTAAATAAATGTTTTCTGGTGAGAAGACAGTTGGAATCTATTTTTAGAAAATCAGAAGGAATAATTATTTTCCTGATACATGAAATGGATTTGCAAATTAATAATATTAAGATAATAGTCTTACAAAAACTGAAGTTTCAATGTATAGAGAATGTTAAATTTATTTTGTCACTGTAGTTTCAAAATTTATATTTATTTATTTGGGGAGATAGGTGTTTTCAGTGAACAGGCCACATTATGCAGGGTGTGAGCTGATGCAGTCTGTTATAATCTTTTATTAAGATCTGTTAGAATTCTGCATTGTAAATGCCAAATATTAAATATTTTAAGTATGTTTTGTTCTTGCTACAATTTTTGTTCTTTTTTTCTTAGTGTACATTCTATCCAAAATCCCTGTGAATTTTTAAACAAAGGAAAAGAGAGATCTGTATTAAAATGTATATACAAATCTGAATAAGCAAATAGCCTTTTTTTCTGCAACTGATAAATATTATAATTATTCTCTAAGAAAATAAAAGCTGTGTTTAAAAGGATAAGGAAGAACTGTAGGTACCTATTGTTTGCAGGTGACAAGTAAGGGCATTAAATAAGGTAAGAACCTTAAGATTTAAGATCTTTTAGGTGATAAAGACATTAGTTAATAAAATAATAAATTAAATAGGATACTTTTTACCCATAAGGAAAAAAAAATACATGCACACTCTTTCCCTAGCATCCTACCCCAAATGAGGGGCATTGGTTTATATGATTTTTTTGTTTTAAATTATATTTCACAAGGTTATAAGTTTTGAATGCATATTTTGTTAATGTATTTGATTAGAACTGGTTTTATTTAATTGTTTATTTTCAGGCTAAACAAGTAGATTTTCTTGGCTCAGTTTTTTGGTTGCTTATAAAAATGAACTGCATTTTGGGCAGCTAGCTCTAAGGATTCAATTGCTGAATCATTCCAACTGATATATGACACCTACTTTCTTTCTCATTTTTCATTTCCTAGTTTTCTTTGCTTTGATAAAGTGTAAGATACTTTCATCTGTCTTTGTCAATTCAAAAGATAGGGAAAGGAACTCAAAATATGAATTTAAATCTGATGACTATGCAACCCAGGCCTACCTGACTTTATCATTAATAGGCCCTTATCAAATAAATGAGGTCAGGTAATTTTATTTCATTATGAATAGCCAAAACCACCTTAAGATTTAACAAGGCAATTAAGAGGCTTTCCTTCTAATGAAGTATAATATGCTTTTTGGTCAAACAAACAATCTAAAAAATGCTTTATTCCTGCTGGCCTTGGTGTTTTGTGGGGCAACAAAATTTTATACAATAAAATCATAGAGGTATTTGATGTCTTACAATTATTGCAACGAGAATTTTGTTTTAGATTTTGGGTTCAAGTGCATATTGATAGTCTTAATATGCTGGTATGTAGGCATTTTGATGATAGCTTACATTAAAATATATACTCATAACCTTACCCTGGAGGGACTTTGGTTTTATGCCCTCTCCCCTTCCCCTTCATTTTTTTGGGAAGAATTTTGGAAGAAATAAAGATAATGTTACTTTGAGTGGCCAGTGTAATTTAGATTTCAGAGCACTGCACAGGAAATGTATTAGTTGAAGTATTTGGAATTGTGTAAGGTATTGAGATTCTAACTGTGGTTCTGTTGCCAGAGATGACACTAAAACTAACTAATTATGAATTAAATTGATAGAAAGAAGCATCTATCTTTGATGTTAAAATCATAAATTCTCTATTTTATTATTAGAGTAAATAATATTTCAAGGTTAATTTAAAATATTTTTATTTTAAAAGTTTTATTATCAAATTGTAGAATGTGATATGGGGATCTCTAAAAGTATAGTTTCACGCAGCAGTGTTGTCAACTTCTCATTTACTTTTGACTTATTTTTGTTTGGGTTGAATAGAGCAGGTTAGTCTACTGGGACGTAGATGGTTGTTTAGGACATCTGAGGTAAGTATTCCAGAGGTATTTGGCTATTCTGAGATTTTTCTACTCATTCTGTACTTAGATTTTAATCCAAGTCTCCTAAACTGTTTTTGTTAAATGTACATTGATTTTCGGGGGAAACTTTAGAAAAAGAAGTTAATTTATCAGAAGTGAAGAGGCATTTGTAGATGACCATTTTATGTACTCATTGGATAAATATGCTTTATTTGCGTATTTGCTTATATAACTAAATTGTATTATTTATCATAATTTATTGGAAGCACTAATCTAAGCACAATGAATTGCAATTAAGTGAAGTTTTCAGACCACCTAATGATGTAGACTTACTGCTAAATAATTATTTTTAAAGTGCTAATCCTTTAATGAATAAATTTAACCAATTTGTAATTAGCATCAATTCAGATACTAAGGATCAAAGTTCTTTAAAATGGTTTTATTGTTATAAGTAGGTTAAACATACCTCCCACAGCAAGCAAGCCTTTTCTTCATAGGGTAAAGGTTATATTCATTGTTGCTAGAGGTTAGATCATCCAGTACAAATGAACAAGATTTATGGGATTTTGTACATGCAAGGTCTTTCACACATGTGTGCATACTTGTGTACATATTTCTTGCCCATTCCTGTCCCTATCAGAATAGTGGGAAGTCTTTAGAAAATTTTCCCATGCCTATACTTATTAATTAGCATGTACATTTGCTTTTTAGAGTGAAGAACTTTTAAGGTTGTGGTATTCATAAGAGAGTAATTACTAACACTAACTATAAGAACTATAAGAGAGTAAATACTAACACTGACTATAAGAACTAGCTGACAGATTACAGCCAAAAAACATTTGCTATTAGAGCCATTGTATTAATGGCTGGTCAGGGGTTGGGGATGGGAGAAGAAACACAGTATGGATATTACCTATTATAAGATTTCTATAGAATATATTTTCATAGTTCTGTGTCTGTGATTTCATTGGCAAAGGTAGCTCTTCAGGAAGGAAATATATTCTGTGTATGCAAATTAATAACTGTTCTGCAGCTCAATCTGAAGAGTTACTTGAGCCATGGAGGGGATAGGTGATTTGTGAGTGTCCTACAACCAACCTTGCTAGTTCTTGTACCTGGGCCTTTCTAACTCTCAGGCAGACTCTCTATTACACCATATTACCTCTCTAATGATAAATTTTTTAGAAATCTAGCTAAGTTACTCTTTCTAAAAGAATAAAGCTAGTGACAGAATAGTTTAGCTAGTAGAAAGAAAAAAGGATTTGGAGTTGGGATCTGGGTTGCTGCCAGAGGAATCCTGGACAAAATCATTTAATTTCTTTAGACCTCTTGTTTCTTATCTGCTATGAGTAGAGTTGGACAAGATGACCTCTAAATTCCCTTCCTGTTCTAAATCTCATAAGACATTAAAAAATCTCAAAACCTAAATTAAATGAGTATAATATTCAGGAAGTATTCTTCTTTCTGGAAGCATAAGTTATACACATTTAGATAGAAGGAGGTTTACATAGTAATTTTTTTTAAACCCTTACCTTCTGTCATAGAATCAATATTGTTTGCAAGGCAGAAGAGTGGTAAGGGCTAGGCAGTCGGGGTTAAGTGACTTGCCTGGGGTCACATAGCTAGGAAGTGTCTGAAGTCAGATTTGAACCCAGGATCTCCTGTCTCTGGGGCTGGCTCTCAATCCACTGAGCCACTCAGCTGTCCCCTTTACAAAGTAATTTTTAAATGATTGGGGGAAATGGAATTTTTTTACTGTGATTCTGTGAACTATAATAGCTATACAACAGTGTTTTCTTGGAGTAACTGACAACATTATTTCACAGATTTCTTGGCTTAAAGCATGAATCACTAAGCTCTTTGTGTACAGACATAATTTTTAAATAGTCATAAAGAAAAATAGCTTCTTTCCTTAACTTTCTGTAGTGACATCTCTACAGCCAAATTGATTTGTATTTGGCAATTGTTTGAGTTTTTGGAACCAATATTAATGATAGATAAAAAGTTCACTATTTCATTAAAGATGAATTCATTTCCTATCAACTACTTTTCTTCTCAAAGCCAGGAAACCATGATTTTTTAAAGTTAGATGATTGATAATGACTGAGTGGTTGTCTCTGATGGCTGTATATACATATACACACATATATTTGTAAGGCTTTTATTTATACCATTTAATATTACATAAGTATACTTGGCTTTACATTTTTATAATTTTTAATATTTCTGAGTATTGAGATTTAACTAGATTAGAAATTATCCACTGTTCAGAATGATTTTAAGGTCTATTTTATTTTTTAATTTATTTTTTTTAAACCCTTACCTTCTATTTTAGAATCAAAATGTGTATTGGTTCCAAGGCAGAAGAGTGGTAAGGACTAGGCAATGGAGGTTAAGTGACGTGCCCATGGTCCCACAGGTAGGAAGTGTCTGAGGCCAGATTTGAACACAGGACCTTCTGTCTCCAGGCCTGCCTCTCAAGATCCCCTGAGCAATCTAGCTGCCCCTAGGTCTGCCGTTTTAAATAAAAACACCAAATACTTAAAACTTGAGGGTATCAAGTAGATTTACATTTTGGAATTTATACTATGACTTTTCAATTATCCAAAATTTCTCCCTGCTTCAGCAACTCATCTATTTAATAATTCCTAGTAATGCAGTATGACAAAGAATCATGGAACACCAAAGAAATAAAATTACAAGTAACTCAATAATGGAAAAATAAGCAGATTGTAGCTTGTTAACAATGCAAAAACCAATATAAAAAGCATCATAAAAGACATTTAGTGGAAATGGGACACCACAGGATTCATAATCCAAGTTGCACATTGATGTCTTTGAAATGTTCAAAGAATAATAAGAAAGCCTTTAGTACTTTAAATAGATTTTTCTAACACAGACAAGAGGAAGAATTGCTCAAGATGTAAAAGCATGTAAGGGTTGCAACATGTATTTGTTTAGGAGAATATACTTGTAAAATCATTGATCCACCAATATTTGGCCTGTTGGTAGTCATTTTTTGACATGAGACTGATTGTTATTATAAATAATGAATGATTTTTATTTCATTCCTTGGTGGCCAATCATCTAATGTTTAAACTCTTACTCAAAGCCTTTTCAGTTTACTAATATGTACCAGAACTAGTATAGTCTTTAAGATTAGTTATTTCCATGTTACATTGAGTCATCAGAATAGGAATTTTGTTCAAGAGCATGAATATATTGTCCAGGTAATCAGAAGTATTTTTCTCCTTCATTCAAAGTTTACAGTTCAGTAAGTTTTGGAAGTATCTTCCCATAGACTTCAAATAATTTTTGACATGGAAAATGGAATGTCCTTAATTTTTTTATGGTTTGTTGTTTTTCTATGAGGAATTGATTATTTCTGAAAGAAGACATTTTTAAATAGTTATTTTTTTTGTTGTATTTTGAGTCTGTCAGTTGGCAGTTGCACCTCAGTTATACTTTAATGGAAGTGTTTCACATGTAACTTACTGAGTATATAATTAGGACTGTTTTCATTTAAATAAAATTTGCTTAAGCCACTATGTAAGGAGACTTTAATTTTGCTCTTCTAAAGGAGAATTCATAATAAGTATTTACTGATTGTGTAGTAGTATTTGGTTTAATGATATTGGGAATTTATGCTTCAGAAAAGGATGTGTGTTACATTATTTGAAGATGAGCTAGTATGCATTTTAAATCAGTGATATGTTTGCCTTCTCATTTTTTATTTATTAAGGAAAAATCAGATTAAAATATAAAATGATTGTATTTATTCAACCTAGATACCTCAATTCTGACCCACAAGATAAAACTATGTTTTGGGTTTCATTCTATTTATTTTGGAGGTTTGGAGTCATTCATAGCTGAATGACTGTGCACCCATATTGTCAAAGATATAATGAACACCTCTGAAAAAAATTTTCATTCTAATTTTTATACTCATAAGATTTTTCAAATAATTAGGTCATAGTTTTGTAAATATTGTTACTTGGAATTTTTTAGCAATTTGCAATTTAGCATTAATTAATTTTTTAAAGCTTTTTGATAATTATCATTTTTGCTATAGAACATTTTAATCATTTTGTGATATTCTCATTATCAATAATTTTTCTTTAACAAGTTTTAAATGTTCCTATTTTATTTTGGAAGGTATAAAGCATACTTTAAAACAGTAAGTGATAACTATTAACAAGTAAGCTGGAATGATTGATAAAGTTCTAAAAGATTGCCATTCTCATTGGAGTGTCAAAAGAGAGAGAAAAAAGGCAATAAGGTCAAGAAAGGAAGACTTCCCAGGGACTTGAATTTACTTATGCATCCATTAAAGATTTTTAAACTCAGAAGACATTCTTAACTTACCTTTTTCCTTCTTCTTAGCAGAGGATCTCACCTACTTCACTTAGAGTATCAAGACCAGGGGGGCAGCTAGGTGACTCAGTGGTTTGAAGGCCAAGAGTTGGGAGGTCCTAGGTTCAAATCTGGCCTCACACACTTACTGGTTATGTGACCTTGAGCAAGTCACTTAACCCCCATTGCCTGTCCCTTACCACTCTTCTGCCATAGTACTAATACACAGTATTGATTCCAAGATAGAAAGTAAGGTTAAAAAAAAAAAAGAATATCAAGGCCTCCCCATTTTAAAGGGCGCCTCAAAACTCTCATATTGTGCCCCTATTCTCTCCTCCTTTGCATTACTTTTTGTTGTTGTTGTTGTTGTTGTTGTTTAAACCCTTAACTTCTGTGTATTGTCTCATAGGTGGAAGATTGGTAAGGGTGGGCAATGGGGGTCAAGTGACTTGCCCAGGGTCACACAGCTGGGAAGTGTCTGAGGCCAGATTTGAACCTAGGACCTCCCGTCTCTAGGCCTGACTCTCAATCCACTGAGCTACCCAGCTGCCCCCCTTTGCATTACTTTTTAAGGAAAAAGTAGTTCTGCTTGACAAAGCTAGTCCTTCTATGAATGCTTTTAATTCCATACCCTCCTTTATCCTATGGGACTTTTTTTTTTTTTTTACCCTTAACTTCTGTCTATTGGTTCATAGGTGAAAGATTGGTAAGGGTGGGCAATGGGGGTCAAGTGACTTGCCTAGGGTCACACAGCTGGGAAGTGTCTGAGGCCGGATTTGAACCTAGGACCTTCCGTCTCTAGGCCTGGCTCTCAATCCACTGAGCTACCCAGCTGCCCCCTCCTATGGGACTTTTTGTAATTCCCCTTCACTCTCTCTCATCTTTGACCTTTCTTTATCAACATTCCTTCTTCCCAAGTGTCTATAAACATGTCTCCCTCTATCCTCTAAAAAAAATCATTTTCCTCTGCCATCCTTTTACTCTATTTCTTTACCCTTTCATGGACAAATACATAAAAAAATTCATCTATAATTACAATTTCCATTTCCTTACCTCCTGATTACTTGTGAACCCCTTATAATCTAGCTTTTGATTCCAACAGTTGCATGCTGTTTACAATATTTTCATCAATTTCTTAAGAATTAAATTTAATGGCCCATTCACAGTCCTCATCCCACTAGTTTTCTGCAGCTTTTGCCACTTATTGACTACTGTCTCTCCTTGGTACTTGTTCTTTCCTTGGATTATTTAATAGTGTTCCTGTTGGAGCACTTACCTGCTTGAATGTTTCTAACTCTTCTTTGTGGGATCATTATTTATGCCCAGTTTTCTCAGTAAGATTATATCCCAAGTCTCTGCCTAGGCCCTTAAGTCTATATCTCTTACAATGATCTCATCAGCTTCCAAAGATTCAGTTGTTATCTTTATGCAGATGATTTTTGGATCCATATAGTGAACCCACAACTTCTGACCTCCAGCCTCTCATTATTAGATATTTAGTCTCATCAGCATCTCAACATATCCAAAACTGAGGTCTTTATCCTTTCATCTTCTCCTCTAGATTTTAGTTGAGGCCACCATTGTCTTTCTATTTACCTACATTCACAATCTTGAAGTCATTTTCAACTGTTCTTTATGTCATATGAAAGTCTCACTCCATCCTCCCCAGCCCCTATATCTAAGCTATAACCAAAATGTTGATTCTCTAACTTTCTCTTCATTTATTTGGCTACCACTCTAGCTAAATTCCTTATCACCACTTGACTGGATTATTTTAATAGACTTCTAATTAGTTTTTCCCTTTTTGTCTTTTTCAGTCTGTTCTCCACACAGTTGCAAATATAATCTTCCTAAAGCACAGGTCTGAATGTGTGATTCTGGCTTAAGACTTTAGACTCTAATACAATATAATAGTTATTTATTAAGAATATTCTTTATACAAAATGCCTTCTAGGCATTAGAGATGCAAAGACCAAAAAAAAAACCAAGTAGATTCATGTCCCTCAAGGAGTTAATATTTTTCTTCACAGATGCAAAATGCAAATGGATAAATATGCACATGATCATATAAAAAGGAAGAAAACACAAACCACATTCCACTGTTTAATATAATGGAAGCTATTTGAGGTTACAGGGACTATCTCACTTTTGTTTTTCTGTCCCCAGCACCTAAAACAGTGACTGGCATATAGGAGGTGATTAATAAAAATTTGTGATGCAGTGATCAAAAGAATCCAGGAAAGTTTCCTCTAGGAGGTGTGATGCTTGTGTTGAACCTCTACAGAAGCCAGGGATTCTAAGAAATAGAAATGAGGAGAGAGTGTATTTTAGGCATGGAGGTGAGAGTCGGTAGTATGGTTCTACTTAAAATATAGACTGCATGAAGAAGAATAGGGAACTGGTTCTTGAAGAGAGGAGAAAAGGACTTAGGTTTTTTAGGAAGAGACTATTTAGACAGCTATGTGCTTGGTGTATTTGAGAATACACCTTGAGGGCCCTTAGATGAAAATACAAGCTCTCAGTCTGTCATTCATACCCCATCTCAGACTAGCTCCAGTCTGCCTTTTTGTTCATTTTGCATTATTTTCTTTCACACTGTATACATGCCAACCAACTAATGTTCCATTTCCTGCCTTGAGAAAAGCTGTCCCTTGTGCCTGAAAAGTAGCCCTTCACCAAAAACAAAACAAAATAAAAAACTAATAGGATGGCTGATGATGTGGACAGTGGTTTAAAAAAATGACTTTGGGTGATGACACTGATGTCCTTGCTTGACTTCATAAACCAAAACTCATACATAATGAAACTGTCATTCGGGGCACAGAAATTTATTTTTATTTATTTGTTGTTTAAAACATTCTTATTTCCTATCTTAGAATTGATGCTAATTATTTGTTCCAAGACAGAAGAGAGGTAAGGGCTAAGCAATTGGGATTAAGTGACCTGCCCAGGGACACACAGCTAGGATATATCTGAGGTCAAATTTGAACCCAGGACTTCTTGTGGCTCTCTATCCTCTGAGCCATCTAGTTGCCTGGCACAGTCATTTATTAGTTTATTTTCCTGAATGGGAAATATCATGGGGCAGAAAGGTAGAAGAAGAGGAATGATTTTCCTGACCTAATACCGTTGAAAGTCATGTATACTTAGTTATGCTGCTTATAAAATAATAAATTCAGGGCTTATCTTTCTTTACTGAAGCATTTGCTTTAAAAGTAAAACAAGTTAAGCAGTGTATAAATCTACCAACCTAGTTGCATATGAAATGATGGTCAGGATTTAAAAAAAAATAGCATTTGAAGAATAGTCAAAAAGACCTGACTTTGAATTCTGCTTATCACAGTTGTTAGTTGTATGTCCAAAGACAAGATTACTTGTGAGTATTTATAGTACTCTTTAGGCCTCAGTTCTCTCAAGTATGGGATGATAATAAAAAAGATAGATAAAATATTTATTAAGTCCTTACTTTATGTTAGGCACTGTAGTAGTAATGATAATAATGCTTCTAATTTCTACATGAAGTTATTATGAAAATCAAATGAGCCAGTGTGTTTAAAGCAGGGGTCAGCAACGTATGGCTCTCGAGCCATATCTGGTTCTTTTGAGGGCCATATCTGGCTCTTTCTGCAGGAGCCATAAAGTCAATTTTTTTTCAGGCGCTGTTCAGGAGTGCACACTGTGAGCACTGTACGGCTCTCATAAAATTACATTTTAAAAAATGTGGTGTTTATGGCTCTCATGGCCAAAAAGGTTGCTGACCTCTGGTTTAAAGCATTAAGATCAATTATTTTCATTGTTAATAGAAAATGTTTCTCAAAGACAGGGACTTAAAAAAAATAGTGTCTATGTAACACTTAAGATTTGTAAAAGCACTTTACAGATATATTTTTTGGGGGAGGTGTCTTAGTAGTCCCTGTATTTAATACATGTTCTTGGGTGCTTAATGCTTGTTTAATGTTCATTGAATGTCATGCATTATTGTGCCTGCCTTTTTTTTAAAAGTTGAGATCTATTTTATTTTTTCCCATTTACATATAAAACCAATTTCCAACATTTTTCAAAGAGCATTGAATCTTTGTTTCTCTTTTCCCCCCTCTACATACCCAATCCCATTGAGATGGCAAGCAATAATTATTTTGTCCAAGAACTTCCTATTCATATCCTTTGACGTTTATCATTTGGGGAATGACTTGTATTCTTATATATTCAGCTAATTTCTCTATGTATTTGAGAAACAAGGCCTTTATTAGAGAGACTTGTAAAAAAATTTTCACCATTATGATTACTGTGTGTATTTCTCTCTAGTCCAGTGATGGGCAAACTATGGCCCTCAGGCCAGATTTGGGGGAGAGGGGACTGAAATGTTCTATCCAGCCAAGACATTATTCCTAATCTGACGAATACAATGAGTAGAATACAATACAACGAAACTTCGAAGAGTTGCCTTAGAAACAGACTGACAGATGAGCATTTCCTTTCCTTTGGTCCCCTCTTTAAAAAGTTTGCCCATCACTGCAGTCTAGTCTATTTTCTCCTGTTTTGTTTCTGACCTCCACCTTCCCCAATTTGCTTCCTTTTCTATCAGCTCTACCTTTTCCTCTTATCCCCTCCTCTCCTATTTTCATATAGGATAAGATAGCTTTCTATACCTAATTGATTGTGTTTGTTCTTCCCTCATTAAACCATTTCCTATGAGAGAATAAGGTCCACATGATCTCCCTACTTCCTCCATCTTCCTCTCCACTGTAAAAACTCTTTCATATCTCTTTTATGTGTGATAATTCACCCCATTCTGTTTTTCCCTTTCCCCTTCTCCCAACGAATTCCCCTTTCTCACTCCTTATTTATTTTTTTATATTATCTCAACATATTCAGCTCACTTTCTTGCCCTTCGTCTATGTATAGTCCTTCATACTGCCATAATAATGACAGAGTTCTTTGGAGTTACAAGAATCATCTCCCAATGTAAGGACATATACAGTTTAACCTTAATGAATATGTCTTGACATCTGTCTTGCACCTAGAGTCAGTAAAGAGATCCTGTAATCCCCTACCCCCCTTCTCCCGCCCGCCACCCCCTGCCTTTACTATCTGTGGCTGAGAGCTGAGAGCTCCAGAAGCTACCCTGGTGCTCTAGATCCCTAATCTTCCTCACAACACCTTCTAGGTTCTTTTGGGCTAAAAAGTTATTTCACCTTGTATTTTTGTGGACTGTGCTGCTCCAGAATTCATTTTGAGGTATTACAGCATAGTTCTTTGCAGGGTAATTTGATAAAAATCAGACCGATCTGGGGGCAGCTGGATGGCTCAGTGGATTGAGAGTCAGGCCTAGAGACAGGAGGGTCCTAGGTTCAAATCTGGCCTCAGATACTTCCTAGCTCTGTGACCCTGGGCAAGTCACTTAACCCCTATTGCCTAGCCCTGTAACAAATAAAATTAATATAGAAGAATAATAAAAGATATTAGGGTTTAAAAAAAAAAAAAGAAAGAAGTCAGACCGGTCTGTGTACCTTCTCTGCCCTCTTGGCTCCACCTTGTGCCTGTCTTTTCCCAATTCTGGGATCATTGACTTTCATTCTTTTATCACATTTGCATTTTTGATTAGTGTGAGGTGATACCTTAGAGTTGTTCCCAAATAAAGTTAGCAAGGCCTTTTTCTTGTCCCTAGTTTTTACTATTATTAATCTCAAATCATTCTAAGATTTTATATTCCTCACAATGTTTTTATAGAGTTTTGATATACTCTCTGATTCTGAATCTGAATGGAATTTCCCCTTGTTGGTCCTTTACTTTTTGCAGGATGGAATTGTCAATAAAGCACCTCAACAAATTATAGCTACTTGGCAGAAAGGCCCCAGAGATATCCACATAACTGAAATTTTCCATTACTTTTGTCTCATCCTTGTGTGTTAGAATTGTGATCAATTTCCCTTTTTTTTTGTCCATGTTGTATGTAATATATGACAAAATCTCTTTTTTGTCTCTTCTACTAATCTTCACCCAAGTGCTTATCATGCTGTTTCTTCCCTGTGGCTCCAGATTTCTGTACATGAGACTATAACTTTAATAAACTGACTATTGACACTTTATTTTACTTGTCCTCTTTAATTTGGATAAAGTTTAACCTTCTAGAGACATTCTTATTTCATAAGTTTTATCCTAGTAAGTTTCAGTGATCTATTACTTTTTTTTTTGGTAGCATATGTATAATTAAGAAAACCTGCAATACCTGTATTGACCATATCTGAAAATGTCACAATCTGTACTCTTGAGTTCATCACCTCTCTTTTAAGACAACAATGGGTAGCATATTTTATCACTAGTCCTCTGAAATCATGCTTGATCATTGCAATGATCAGAAACAAAGTCTTTCAAAGGTGTTTGTTTTTGCAGGAATGTTATTAGCTAAATTGTTCTGCTTCTGATCACTTTCTCACATTAATATGTCTTAATTTGCCTAGCTCTGTGTTGGCAAAGTGATGGCATGGGTGCCAGGGCAGCATTGAAAGGGCTGCTCTATTCCCCCTCTCCACAGTGCCCAAGGACTTTTTCCACATGCCCCTCCCCTCTGCCTCGCCCCCTAAAGCTAGCACTTCTTCCCTCTGCTGTCTGGGGTAATGCAGAGAGCTTATAGGCAGCTTGAAGTTGCAGTTTGAGCATGTGATCTTGAAAATGTTCATCAATGCTGGCCTAACTATTCCTCAATTGTTGGCACTTCAGTTTCCAGTTCTTTTCCACCATAGTAATTTATTAATTTACTTTGCATACATTTTGTATTGACTTGGCAGTGCGTAATTTCTTTCTCTTCCCTGTGTACTGCTTTCCCACACCTTTTCACATATATAGTTTAGGTACCTTGACAGGAACAACTGTTCTAGGTTTTTCATTTTATCTCTAGCACCTAGCATAGTGCCTGGCACATAGTAGATGCTTTATAAGTGCTTCTTTAATTGAATTAGATCTAGGTGCCATTTTCTATTTGAAAATTTTTTTAATTCTCCAATTTGAAGTATTCTCTTCCTCCTCAAATACCACCAGTGACTGTAAGCTCCTTGGGCAGAGTTTTTTATTTCTGTCTTTGTATGCCTAGCACCAAGCACGATATCTTAAATATAATAGACCCTTAATAAATATTTGTTGCATTAAATTTTTAGAATTACAACAAAGGAAAACTATAATTAGAGCAAGAATACTTTGGAGCAGGGAACAGATTGGATTTATAGTTCAGCTTAGGATAGTCTCGGAGATATTTTCTACTAAGGTAGTAAAAATTTCCCCAGAGTATATATGGTAAGGTAGATATGGGTTGGTATTTGTCATTAAACATTTATTAAGGCTTTGTACTATGTGTTGGAGATACAAATAAAACGAGTTTGCCCACAAGAAATTTACAATCTTATGAGGAAAGACAACAGCCAAAACGAAACTGAAAAATGAGGGGTGAAGGGGAAGAGAATGTACCCTGAGGTGGAGGGGCATAATAGAGAAGTCCAAAGGAATGCACCCAGTGGGGAAATGAAGAGGTGGTTGGCCTTGGAACCCTCCACAAATGCAGATTTTGAGAGGAATTGTCTTCTCTACCCTGCAATAAGAGAGATCCCACAGGTAAAGGATACTGATGAGATAGAAGCCCCCAAAATGATGAGGTTCTTGGAGACATGATAGAAAAATCCAAAGCATAGTTGGATGAAAAGAGAGAGTAATTTCTTTGATCATTTCTTGAATTATTTTGTCTATTTTTTTTTTAATTTAGTCATGATTTTCAAGGAATCTTTTAATTCTTAAATTATATCTCTTTGACTTGTTTTCTAGGCCTTTTTCTAAATAGCTAATACCTTATGTGTTCTAATTTTTAAATCTTTTGGCTTTATAGTTATTACTCATGTCCTAAATATATTTGTATGTGTATAGATTTTACACATTAAGTTTAATATCTTTTTTAATGTTTACATTTATCATTCCTTTTTTTTGAATGATTTTCTTTTTCCAGCCATAAAAAAGAGTTTCATAAGATAATATTGTACCTTTTTTCAACAGTTCACTCAACATTTGTTTTTGCAGCCTGAAGAAGAGCTTGATCCTGAAGAGAGGGACAACTTCCTCCAACAGCTTTATAAGTTTATGGAAGACAGAGGTAATTTACTACTATATTCTTTAAAATAACAACAAAATGATTTACTAAAAGTTACTCGTTTTTTTTAACTTCCTAGATTTAAGGACTGTTATTTGCAGACGGTTTTAACAGTATATCACTTTATAAAATAATTTCTACTGATGCTTAATTATCCATTATAGAGGACAAAATCTTTTTGTGTCATTAACTATAAAAATATTAAATGAAAAGACAATATAATGTAATAAATAGTTAATTGGAATCTGAAAGACCTGCTATTTCTGATCAATACTGGCTGTGTGACTTTGGCATATCACTTCTTAGTGCCTCAGGCAAACTCTCTAAAAAAAGAATGGTAAATATACATCTGTGGAGGAAGTTACAACACTAGCAAATTCCTATTCCAAAGAAATCACATATTTAGTTTTCCCCCTTTCCCTCACCATTGAAGCAAACAGTGACAGCTAGTACTTCTAAAAGGAAATGTAAAGTATATTATTAATGGAAATAATTAAAAATATTGGGTAAAGTACTATTTCAAACTTGTATAAATAAATACCAGTTAACATTAAAATAGGTAGGGTTTTTAAAAATATTTACTTGCTATCTTAAAATCAATATTAAGTATCTGTTCCGAGGCAGAAGAGCAGTAAGGGCTAGGCATTTGGGTTTAATACAGCTAGGACGGTTCAAACAGCTAAGAAGCATCCAAAGCTAGATTTAAACCTATTTACAGGCTTGGCTCTCCATCCACTGAACCATATAACTGATCCATAGTTGTTATTGTCGTTGTTGTGTTTAAAAGCAAGAGGTAATCTTCTGTTATAACTCATAAGTCCTCCCTTGTTTCCAGTGCACATTGGCTAGTTATCTTTATAGTATTCTCACTTACCCTCTGAATTAACTCTTTAAGTTATTGTTAGCTTGTGCAATAGGAATGGACCTTGAAGTAGAAATATACATTTTTTCAGGTACTCGACATATATCACCTGACTCATGCTAAAAGTACCTTGGGAGATGTTCATCAGGTCATATAATGGTTTCTGGTCAATAAAATTAGCCTTCTGTCATTCTACTTTCAGTAGTTTTGCCAAGTGTGTTAAATTGTTCCTCGCAGTTGCAAACAAAAATAAAAACTGGGTTAACAGCCCTAAACCCCTTTGCCTTACCTCAGTTCTCCAGCTTCATATTCTTAGGTCAAAAATAGTAGGGACCACAATTGTCAGGCCTAAGCCTAACAGCACTAAGACCAGTATTTATGCTAATAAAACTTGATTATGGTTAGAAAAGTACTTTTTGCTTTTTAATTTTAAATTGAATTTTATCAGAAGTAGATGCATTGTAAGAAACAACCTTCCTTCGTACCTGCAAAGTTACCTGGAACATGATATTTTTCATTGTAGCTAAATTGTCCTACTTGTTGTTTTTAGAATTCTGTACCTACCTCCCTTTTTTGTGCCTTTACAAGGCTACTTTACAATGTTCTGGAGTAACAAGAATACACTCTCTACTCACTTGCTTTAATTTGCAATAAGGTTAAGCAAATGCATCTTCTACTATGGAAAGCTTTCTCTGATTCCCCTACTTATTTGCTAGTACTATATTCTTTCTTAAGTTATCATGTGTTTACTTGTCTGTTTGCATGTTGTTTTCCCCAGGAGAATGTAAGCTCCTCATGAGCAGGGATTTCTTTTTTGTCTTTGTATTCCCAGTGCCTGTCATAGGAAGCGCTTAATAAATGTTTGCTGAATTGACTCAAATTGAATTCTAGATTGTCTCATACCAGTTGAAGATCCTTTCCAGTATTTGCTGGGTAGTAGAGCAAAGATGCTGACTGATTGTTTCAAGTGAGAGACTATAACTAATAGAGTTTGGGGGGAGTCAAATATTGATGGATTTTTCTTGAAATAAGCCTTTTATATTTTAATTAAAATTTCATTCAAAAATTTTTTTTGTATTAAAAAGGTACTCCCATCAATAAACCACCTGTTTTGGGCTATAAAGATCTAAATCTCTTCAAACTCTTCCGGCTGGTTTATCATCAAGGTGGCTGTGACAATGTAAGTACAACAATGCTTATTCTGAATGTGGTTGAAAGAGGAAACTGCTGGTGTGCGTTTTCTTGTTTTACATAAAAAGTGATATGATGAATATTTCCTACCCAATTGTTAACAAATCAAATTTACTTTTACAGATTGATAGTGGTGCTGTTTGGAAGCAAATTTATATGGACCTTGGCATTCCTATTTTGAATTCTGCAGCTTCATACAATGTAAAAACTGCATATAGGAAGTAAGTATAATTATGCATCCAGAATGAATACTGAAAGAAATTATTTTACTAAAGAACTATTACATTTGTTTTATATATAACAAGAAAACATTGCTTTTAAAAAATTACAAATTAGTATATTCTTAGGTGACTTATTTTGGATAAAGAAAACTGAAGCTTATATAGAATGTTATCCTTTTCCCCTCAGTTTGACCTATGTTGCCTATGTTGTTTTGATTTCCTTTCTTTTGAAGTTCTAGGGGTCTGGCCAATATTTGTAATCTGAAATTATAAGGTGTGATATGTAGCTTCATCTCTTTTAATGAGAAGGAAGTAACTGGTCTAGTGGAAAAAGCCATGGATTTTCAGTCAGTGAATCTGAGGATGAATTCCATCTCTGCTACTTTGCTCTCTTTTTTACTTTGGCCAGGCCTCTCCCCATCTCTGGGTTTTGGTTTCTTCTGCTGTAAAATAAAGATGATTAGATTGCAAAGATTGCATTAGTGGTTCCCAACCTATAGAAACTATAATGTGTTGCAAAGCCTCTGAATCCATTTTTGTCCTAAGCATTGTCATTTTGATAATTTATTGCTTAAAGCAAATAAATTAGACTAAATAAATAATAAGACTTGCACTGTATATAGCCCTTCCAATAGTGTGTGTGTTTGGGGCAAACAATACAGATGGACAAAGAGTTGGGCCCAGAGGTGAAAGAAGGAAGAGAGCATGCTGAATTGCTTTTGGGAAATTGCAGGAAATTTTTACTCACCCCAAGCTTCTCATAACAGCAAAGGCCGATCTTTTCAATACAAACATTTTACTGGTGTTGGCTGGATGGCAGCGAGACGTGGAACACCACTGCCTCTTAAGAACTAAATGTGAACAACACCCAGAGGGCAATGGAAAGGCACATGGTAGGTGTGAGCAAGCTTCAACTTAACCAACAAGGAACTTTGAAGAAAAACAGGAATAAAGGTTGTCATCCAAGAATTGTATGCTGAAAAGAGAAGATGGGTGCTGGTCAAAGCAAGATAAAAACAAGGAATGATGGGGACGGCCAGACTGATCCATTAGTACTCTCATATCAGGAGAAATGAAGGAAGAACCCCTACACATTGGGTGGACTCCTGTGATGAACTTTGGGGCAGACAAGGAAAAGAGTCATGTAGGATGGGAAAGCATGGATGGGTTGTGATCTGCTTTGTGGGAGGGAACTCCAAAATCAATGAGATCACAGATCCATTTGAATATTGAGCATTTTAAAAATGTCTTTAGACCTTCTTGCTAATAAAATACATTCTTTTATAAGTGTTAACTGAATAACAGATTTTTGTCATTATATGTTTTCTTAGTAAATACTATTAATGAAATGATTATCCTAAGATAGTCTTGGAAATGTTTTTATTTTTAAAAGTAGGTCCACATACTCTCTAAAATAATTGGGAAATTGTTACCTTCTACTGTATCCTGTTTCTCATTTAAATAATTTAGAATCAGACTTTTTAAGGAAAGAATTTATTGCTGTTTTTTTTTAATTGCATAGGAGTTTTTCACCTTTTTTTGTCATGGACCATTTTGGCACTGGTAAATTCTTCCTAGAATAATATTTTTAAAGACATAAAGTAAAAGAAACCAATTATATTGAAAGATAATATTAAATTAAAAAATATTAAAGAAAAAGAAAGTAAGTTCATTGACCACTGATTAAGAACTTTGAATCTTAAGATTTTTTCCGATAATTGTTCTGCCCAAACTTTTCTTATTTCTTCAGAATTTTAAGTATAGCAAATTTTATACTCTTTAAAATTTTGTTTATTTAGATATCTCTATGGTTTTGAGGAGTATTGCCGTTCTGCAAATATTCAGTTTAGGACCATTCATCATAATGAACCAAAAGTAATAGAACAAATTAAAAAAATAGAGGAATCAATGGAAGAAACTGTGAAAGTGGAGCAAGAAATGCCTTTAGTAGAAGTAAAAAGTGAAACTGAAGAAAACATTGATTCAAATAGTGAAAGTGAAAAAGAAATAGAAGAATTAAAGTCTCCAAGAGTAAGTGGATAATACTAATTTTTATTTGGTTTAAGTATTTTTTCAGAATGTTTGTGGTGTTTTTATGAAAGATTGGGAAAAGTAAAAAAAACAGCATCCTCTGATGCTTGTATTAGTGTATTTTCACTAGGAATTACAAAACATTCCTGGGATGTCAAAAGTATGAGACTTGAAATTCTATGAATACATATTATGTGAGTATTTAATGATAATAATACCCTAGAGACTTTCCATTGGAATGGAAGATTGAAAGATAGCCATTATTTTGCAAGTGACAAATAATGTATCCTGAAAGTTTTCTTAATTCATAAATTTTTTGGATGCAATACTGATGTGAAAGAATTTGGTCAGGAGTGAAAGATAAATATCTTGAGGAACTTACTTTAATGATGATGAAATAAGTAACATAGGAAGAAGTAGATTTAAAGAGATTTTAAAGTTATAAAAATGGAAGGAAAAAAGACACTAAAGAGGACCTTAACAAAAGGTTTTCTTTCTAATCAGTTAGCAGGTGCTGTGGGTTAAACCCTAAAATGAATTCCATAAATACTGAAATTATTTTCTTATAATTGTATTTTTATGCCAAAAGAGTATATTGTTCAAAATCATTCCCATTCTATAGAATATGGAAAAGATAGCATACTAGCCTTTTTAGCAAATTAACCTAAAAAATAAATATTATGAACCCATGATCAGAATGAAAGATAGTGTATGGTGGGGGGAAGGTGGGAAGATTGGCATTGACCTTCCTCTCTCTCCCTTATCATTACTTTTGTATAATGTTTAATAAACTTTTTTGGAACTTTAAGAGTTATATTTTCTGTTCATGATAGTTTAAATTTGAGGAGAATTAAAAAGAAGAAATATACAGTACTGAAATGAAATTATTGTTTTATGAACGAATAAAATGATAAATATACTTAACCTCTTTGGATTTTAGCATTGCTAACCTAACAGTCAGAAATTGGGAAGAGTATTTATTACATCAGTTTATTTGTAGTAGAGAATTCAATATAATATTTCAATATATTATAAGCTCTTTCTTTTTGGTGACTATGGACAAGTCACTTAGCCTCTTTGAGCCTTAGTTTGCTCTTCTTCAATTTGAGACAGTTGGATTAGATGACTGCTAAAGTCCCTTTTAGTTCTGAATCTCCAAACTTTTTTTTAAAGTTCATTTATTTAATTAATTTAGAGTTTTTGTCCCATGGTTACATGAATCATGTTCTTTCCCTCCCCTCCTCTCACCCCCCTCTCATAGCCAACTAGCATGAATCTCCAAACTTATAATTGGACTAGATCACTTTTTCAGATTCAAATAGGAATGTTGGAGCAATTCAGGAGGTGCTCCTGAAAATGAGGCAAGTTATTGTCAGCCCATTAAGCTTTCCTGTTATCCATTTAAGGAAATCTATTCCTTTTATTTGCTACTTGGTATTGTGGACAAAGTAGAGGGAAAAGCTTTTCATTTCTAGTGTAATTTTTCAGTACCCTTGCCATAATTAACTCTTTTTGTCAGCTGCAAGTCTTTTCTTCTACTCAGGAGGATGCACAATTATTTTTATTTGAGAGAAAGTTAATTTCAAGGTCAGATTTTGGTGTCCCAAGTCAGAAATAGGACTAATAGCTTTTGTGAAGGTGTGGTAGCATTGTGATTTTTTATTTATTTCTCTGCTTCCCAGGTATAGCTATTTAACAAGATTTTTTCTTGCTGTTAGGGTCGGAGGAGAATTGCTCGAGATATAACCCCTGCTAAAAAAGAAAATGAAGAAGAAAAAACAGAAGACAAATTAAGAGATAATAATAAAGAAAATAAAGATATAGAAGAAGAATCTGAAATTGTAGAGAAAAAGGAAAATGAGACACTCCTGGGAAGAAAAAACACACCAAAGCCAAAAGAGAAGAAAATTAGAAAGCAGGAGGAATCTGATAAAGACTCAGATGAAGAGGAAGAGAAAAGACGAGAGAGGTACAATTGTAATGTTTACTCCTTAAAAGTGTTTGCCTCTTGTGATTATAGTACTTTGTTCCTGTGTTAGTGACTCAGGTTTGAGGGAACATATTCTTATTGGGACTTCGTTCCTCTTGTCTAGTGAAGGCGAGACACATTGTGAAGATGATGTGTATTGCCTTACGGAACTGGAGAATAAACTGGTCGCACCATTTTAATAGCACTTGTGCCCTAGACAGTGGCCTCAAAGAAGGCTGCGCAACCCATTCAAAAGAAAGGTCCTGCAGTTGACAGCAGGGAAGGGAGCTGGAGAAAAATGGAGGAAGTGGACAAGAGGAAACAGCGCCAGCAAAAATTCCATTTAAAAAAAGGTACAATGTGGGGAAGCTAACAAACACATGGGTGCACAGTACTAGTAGGTGTTTGTGTGTGTTAGCTTTGTCTCAGACATTTTTATTTGCCAGGTTACTTTATTAGATTAAGTGGCATGCACTAGTGACCCTTTTTTGGAAAGTAAAACTAAAAAGATTTATATTTTATGCCTCACCAATGAAGTTTACTTTTTAAATATACTTCCTGATCTTGGCTAAACAAAAGTCATGGTTTTTTTTCATGGCATTTACTTAGCATTTGAAAGTGACTTCTGACCATATGACTAAACCATATGGCCATTGCTGCTCTAAATGAAGATCACAAAATAGATATAATAATTTTCAAGTGCTAGAAGAAATGTTAACTAGGCTTATAAATAAAATGACATAAGACAAATAGTACTTCTTAATCTACCATCTCCACTAAGTTCTTGATTTTGTTATTATATTCTGTGAAGATAACTTTGTGGGAATCTTTAATCAAGCAATAATTGGGAAAGCTTGACATATATGTCCAAATTTTTCCTGCAACTAGTGACTGCCACTCCTCTGAAAATATGCCATGGTTGTGAAAAAGATGTGAAAAAAGAAAGAGCTATAAATATGAGGGAGAGATATTTCCAGGTATAGTTAGTTTTGTGGTAAAATTTTACAGAGAAAAGAATGTATTATTAGTATGTGTTAGATAGGAACAGAATTCCAGTTAAATTGAAATAAGATCAGCAAGTAAAGATGATGAGATTAGGAGAACTGAAAAGACAAATGCATAATGTTAGGTCTAGAAATATAAACTTGGTAGTAAGGAGAAGAGAGAGCTTAAAGTCATGTATAGAGTTCTAAAGATGTTCATAAAATATGCATTCAGATAAATACTTCTATGAAAATTGTGAGTTAGAAGTTTTTTTTAATTTACAAAGAAAAAGGTGAAAGACTGTTTTGTGAGTCTAAATTTCCTTGTCTTATGCAAAATAGTATTCTTTTTATTGATAAATCAAGCATTTAGGCAACATATATAGTCTCCTTCATATATGTGTGTAGTCATAGTCATACTCACATTCTAAATTTAATGATAATCTAAATATTTTAATAAGAATGATTGCTGGATGACCACTCTACATAGAAATATCTATGATAGGCTGGTGTCTGTCATAGTGAGGAACAAGTCTTAAGAGAGAAATCTTAGCATCAAGTTGTTTTACAGTAACTGGCAGATGCTCACTGGAGAAAATGGAGAATTTGTCCTGTGGCAGTCACTGGACCATCACAGCTTCTGCATTGGGTGACCCAGTGGTTATTATGTTGATGTTTTATACCTGTGCAGTATAATAAAGTATTTGATTGTACTAACTCATCAGCTTTATCTCAGTTAACTTCGATTGTTAACCATTAGTACCACTGGAGTCTCAAAATGGCATTTCAATGATTATTTAGCTTTCATGTATTTTCTGAAGATTAATTCAGAATACAAAGAGGCAATGTGGCATAGTGGATAGCAGGCTGGCCTTGGGAGCAGGAACACTTGGGTTTATATCCTGCCTCTGATACATATTAGCTATGTGGCCAAGTTGAAATCATTTAACTTCTCAGTACTCCCCAAGTAATCTACTAGGATATTAAAGAAAAAAGAGGACTTGTTGATCTTCATCAGTGGAGGATATTTCCATTCAAAGAGTTCACTATATCAGTGAAATCATAGGTTTATGCTCTTCCTTATCCCTCCCTAAAAAGACAAAAAACCCCAACCAGTATATTGTAGTTTAAGTAATTAATTTTGGTATAATGTTTATTAGACTCTCATACCCTCTATTTTAGATAAGCTCCTGGAAGATGGTAGGCTAGAAGTAAATAAAGATAATTAATAATAGCATTTTGACTTTGAAAGCCACCTCTCAGTTTCAGTGGATGATCTAACACATAGATCTCCTTGTAAAGCTATTATCACAAAGCTTTTTTTTTTTAATGCACACAAAAAGCAGGTCTTTTTTTTTTTTTTTTTTTTTTTTTTTTTGTCAATGTAAAACATTCCTGGCCTAGTATCCTTCACAAGGAAGGATTAATTCCTACATTTTTAGTTTCAAAGGTCTTGAAAAGATCTCTATGGATTAGTTTCTCATGTAGGATATCCATAGCACAGACCCTGAAAACATCTTTGTTGTGATGCTTCAGTGCATTTTTTTTTTACTTTATTCCATTTTATTTTATTTTATTTGCCAAAATTATTCTTGTCCCTCTCTCATCTTTGTTTTTTTTTCCCTTTAAGAAGTGTCTGAGTTGACATTTGGTACAGTGCACCTTTACATAATTAAACCCTTACTTAGTCCATGATAATCTTCTCCTTCTCCTCCTTCTTCTCCTTCTCCATCATGTTATGAAGGTAATGTTTAAATAGGTAGTGAATATTCTGCACCATTTTTTTTTCTTTGCCCATGCAGTTGTGTTTGTTGTTGTTATTTACCATTACATAATTAGTAGCATTATCAATATTATAACTTGCTACAGGGAGGAAATTGAAAACAAAGAGGAATCTGAAGGGGAGGAAGATGAGGAGGACATAGAGCCCTGCCTAACAGGAACCAAAGTAAAAGTAAAATATGGACGTGGAAAAACTCAGAAAATTTATGAAGCCAGTATTAAAAGTACTGAAATTGATGATGGAGAGGTTTTATACTTGGTGCATTACTATGGATGGAATGTCAGGTAAGAAGGAAACAAATTTCCTTATAAATGGATCTTAATTCTCAATTATAGATAGCATACTGTTTCCAATAGGAATAAATGATCATTTGGATTTCATAAAGAGGAAATGGTTTATGGCATACAAATTCAGATCAATTCAGTTATATAACTAAGATAAAACACTTTCTCAGTGTTAAAATAAATAACTTAGAACCAATTTTAAATAACATTTTTAATTGCAGTGTACTTCCTCATACAAGAAGCATAGGATTTCTAATCTCTCATAGCCAACATTAAAAGCTATTTGCTTGCTGCATAAAATAAATTTAACATCTAATATTTTTACACATTTATATATAATTAATTTATATATATTAAACTGCATTGATGGCTTTAGGAAAAGTTAGATTTTATGAATATTGGTTTTAGTTATATATTATCCCTTGGTCTCATTATTTTCTGCTTTTTAATTCCTTTAAAATCTTGCCTTGTTGTATATTCTTTATGTTTATCACCAGTATGTCTGTTTGGTTTTCTGAAACATTTACACCATTCATCATACCCTTGCTTGTACTCTTTTTTTTTTTTTTTTTTTTTTTTTTTTTTTTTTTTTTTAAGTTTTCCAACTTTCCTTGTCATTTAGCTTAGCTTCCTTTTAATAGGCCACTGGCCAACTTCTAAGTTGATAACCAGATTATTCATGAAATCCTATAGTAAACTTTGCTTTGCCTTCAGTCCACAAAGGCTAATTTTATTCTGTCCCACCAATACAGCTACAATAGGATCTACCCTGATTCAAGATTGTCCCTGATTCAGAGAATGATTAACAAGGCTGAGATGCTTCCAGGGTTCTGAATCCCTGGAAACAGCCATGGTCAGCCCCAGGTCAGTCCTGGAATTGTCCCCAGCTTTCTGGGTGTCCCTTGGCTCTGAGGCCAGGTAGGACCTATCTATGACGTTCTAGATTGTTGTTAACCCTTAGGCACTGCAGCAAACCTTGTATTAAGTGGTTACCACTTAAGGATGGGCACTGTGCTAGGTGCTGGAGTAGATACAAAGCTTTGATGTCTATACAGATAGTCTATACAGATAACATGGTAAATTAGTTAAAAGGCATTAGAAAGTTACTAATGTGCTATTTATGAAGGGGGGGGGACATTGTTACAACTCAGAAATACAGTAGTCAAAACTCACATTTATATACATTTTCATGTGAGCTATCTGTGAAAATATTATTACTCCCATTTTACAGGTGAGGAAACTGAGGCTCATAGAGGGTAAGTGCCTTGCCTATGGTCACAGCATTAGAGGGCTTGGAGTCAAGTCTTCTGATTCCACAACTGTGCTTTCTAGTACATCATACTGCCTCTCGTAACCCTAGAATTTGCAGAAAAACTAGACAAAATCCCAGCCATTCAATACTTCCTCATAGTATTTGTTATGACCCATTGCCATTGGATCTCTAGGTCTGGAGGAATGAAGCTGAGGCCAGTTCCAATCAAAAAAAGAGGAGGCAGAAGGACTCTTGGATTATCTCTAGCTTTCAACAGTATTATATAATGGAGAGAGCACTGAACTTGGAGTCAGAAGAACTGGATTTGAGTGACAGGCTCTGCCACTTACTGTTCTGTGTGACCTTGGGCAAGTCACGTCTCTGAGCCTCAGTTTTTATGGATCGTAGAGTTTAAAAACAGAAGGGACCTTAGAAGTCATTTAATTCAACTTGCTCATTTTACAGATGAAGAAACAGACCCAGGGAAGTCATACAGGTAGTAAGTAGCAGAGCCAGGATTCGAACCCAGGTCTTCTAACTCCAAATCCAGTGCTCTTTCCACTATACCTACCACGTTGCCTCTCAGAAACTACCTTACAGGGTTGTTATGAGGATCAGATGAGATACTATATGTGAAAAGTGCTATATAAATATAAGGTATTATTATTTAAAGTTTTATATGCTTGTGTATTATGTGTCCTAAAAGCTGTGTTATCTGGCATCAGAAAACTCTAGAAACTGTCAATTCTGATATGCCCTAATCTAATAAACAACACCAATGCTATTGAAATTCAGTCACAGTATTCATAGTATCAAGATATTTTGAAAAAGCCTGGAGGAAATAGTTATTGTTGTCTCATAACTTGATATAAATAGAATTAACTTAAAGAAAAAAGTAAAATACTTTGCCCAAATTTCACATAGTTTCCTAAAAGACAGCCATGTTAAATACAGGGTGTGTAGTTTTAATCTTTAATAGTTAAATGCTCCATTGAGACTTTTGGAACACCCTGTTTAGTTTTATTAGCAATATAAGAAGCTAGGTAAAGGTGATTGTGAAAAGCACTAAAGTATTCAGTGGAAGGAATTTTTTAAAAGAATCAAGCTGAGGGAAAGTGATAAAAATAAAAATCTGTTGATCTTTTAGCTAACTGAATAAACCTGGTGACTAATCTTTCTCTACCCCTCAGAATCAGAACTGCAATTTTAAAGGTTGAAAGCCCAGGGGTAGAAAGCACCTTCAGAAATTCTTTTGAAATTGTTTTAAAGTCTTAATATTTGCTGTCCTTACCTTTGACCTCTTTTCTCCATTAATAATTCTACCCTCTTACCCTTCTTATTCCAGGCTGGTTCTATCTTCCCTTCCCCCTAGCTAAGGAACAACTTAAAATTGATATTTCTATTGCATATTAACTTAAAAAAATTTCTTTCCTGTTGTCACATGGTAATCTATAGCTATTATGATATTCCAACTCTTAGTTGTAACTAGATCTTGTTTTATTCTCAGCATGCTGGATAACAAAACTTTTATTGGATGTTAGCTATACTTTTATATCTTGAGAAGAGTCAAAATTTATGATGTTTTGTCATTGTTAAATCTCTGTGTTGTTTATTTTAAGGTATGATGAATGGGTGAAGGCTGACAGGATAATCTGGCCTTTGGACAAAGGTGGACCAAAGAGAAAACAGAAGAAAAAAGCTAAAGTAATGTTTAAAGATTAGTAACTATGATAACTGATAAACTTTTTATTAAGATGAATTGATCAACATGTACCTCATCCATTACTACATCTTAATTTCAGATATTTAATGATAGTTGTCAACTGTGTAAATATTCTACATAGGATTATATACCCAGCTCTGATGTTCTCCTGACTTCCATTCTCATATTACCACTTGCCTCCTACCGAATGGACATTTCAAACTGTCTCCCATAGGTATATCAAGTTCAGTAGGTCCAAAAATGAAATCATTATTACCAGCACTAGAGACCTTCTCATACACCTCCCCACCAAGTCCACCCTTCTTCTGACCTTCTCTATTACTTTTAAAGGTACCACCATCCTTCTAATCATTAAGATTCAGAATTGTATTATTTTTATCTCCCCACCTTATCCCACATATCCATCCAGTTGCCAGATTTTGTCAAGTCTACCTTCAAAATCATCCCATACATTCTTCCTTTCTCTCTACATCACAGCCACTCTAGATCAGGTTGTTCTCACCTCTCATTTAGACTACTGTTAATAGCCTCCTAATTGGTCTCCCAGCCTCAAATTCTCTCCTACTCTAGTCTGTCTCTTACACAGTTTGCCAAAGCATTAGTCTGAATGTTATTCACATATTCAATAAACATCAATTACCATGAAGAGCAAATGAAAACTCCTCTGTTTGGCATTTAAAGCCCCTAACAATATCCAAACTTCTTTTCTTTCTCTCCTTCATTCACCCTATATTCAGTCCAATCAAAGTGGATTCCTTATTGTTCCTCCCCATAAAACACTGACCCATCCCTGTCACTTTGTACAAACTCTTCCCTCATGCCTGGAATGTACATATGTCTCTTATAGTCTAGTTTCTTTCAGAGCTGAGCTCGAACCTTACCTCCTCCATAAGGTCTTTGCTTATTTCCTCCTTCTTCCAACTGCTAGTGCCTTCTTCTAAATGTGTGTGTATTTATTTATTTATGTTATATAAAATAGGTTTTATAAATGTACACACACACATACATAGAGGACAAGAGAGATAATTTATTTCCAGATTTTGCATCTGCTATCATCACTCAACAACCTTTCCTCTTTTGAAGTTCACCCTAATGTTATTTACCATACAGTTCAAATTTAGGTGATTGTTATCTGATGGCCCCTATATTATTCTCCCTCCTTTCTAAAGGAATTCAGAACCTGGTTAACAGTCTTCCTTGACACCCCAAGTCCTACTTTACATAGGGGAATTCAGTATTCATTTAAATACTAGAATCTCCAATTTCCTCGTTTGCTTTAATTCTCTTTCCTACTCATCTCTCCATTTCAGTTAATCTCAGAGATGTTCCTCTCCTTGATCTCTTCTACAAATATTCCATTTCATGATTAAGATTTTGAAATTTTTTTTCTCATCATAACCTCCTTTCAGTCCACCTTTCTCTGTGCTTTACTTTTTCTTTGTCTTTACCCTGCCCCCTAGTGTCTCTCCACACCTCATTACTTTCCTATGCCATCACTCCTGGACTAGATTCACTTTTCCTCCCCTCCTAGACTTTACCTTCTGATTGACTAATTCAACTTTATATTATGTCCTCTGCTGTTGAATTTTTTTGTTGTTGTTCCTTTGCCACTCATACCTTTTTAACAACCACTCTGGGTTATTCCTACTGTGGTCTTTCTCTGTTTTTACGTGCTAATAAACTGAGATGGAGGAAGTTAGACAATTTTTACCAACTAGGTTTACCTTCTCTTTATGGACTCTGATCTCAACAAGGCTCTTAATGCCTTTTTACAGTTGTCTTATTCCTTCTAAATAGATTCTTTTTTCCATTCCTCACAGCAACTGTTCCAAATCTCTTCTGTTTTCTTACATTCTGTTGCTTCCTTGTCCCCATACCATCATACTTTATTGAGGAAATAGTGGCCATTTGCTATAAGCTTCTCTCCTGACTCCTTGTCTGACAAACCTTTGACATCATCCCCTATTTTCCTTGTTACTTAAGTCTTTGAAGAGGCAGCCCTTTCCTTGACAAGGCTAGCCTCTATATGTACCCTCTTTTCTTTTTCAGCAGATTGGTCCCACTATCATCCCCACTATCTTTCTACTTTTCAACCCTTCTTATCTATTGGTGCCTTCATTCCTGCCCTCACTGTCTAAAAACACACACAAGTTTCTTCAAATCTTAAAAAAGCCTTATTGTATCTACCATCCCTCTAAGCTATTGTCCTATATATCTACCTCCTTTCTCAGCCAAATTCCTTGAAAAATCTATCTATACTCATTGCTCTCATTTCCTTTTCTTATTTTTCTAAACTCTACACAGTCTGATTTCCAACTTCATCACTCGGCTGAAATTGCCCTTTCCAGCTATCATTTAGCAAAATCACTTAATTGCCAAATCTGGTGATGTTTTCTCAGCCCATATTCTTCTTGACATCTTTATAGCATTTATCATAGTTAACTACACTTTCCTCTCTTGGTTTTTGTGATTCTTCTTTCTTAGTTCTCTACCTTTTTGACTTCTTTTTCTCATTCTTCTCTGGGATTGTCATCTACAACAAACTTCCTGATTGAGTGTGTTCCTCAAGGCTCCACTCTGAGCCCTATTCTTGCTAAATATTATATTTTGGTGATCATATTCACTCCTATGTGTTTGACTATTAACTATAGAGACTGATAGTTCTCAGATCTATTTATACAAGTCATTTTCACAAGATATAATGCCATTTTACCAATTGCTTTCTGAGAATTTGAACTGGGTATGCTGTAGCTATTTCAAACTCTGCGTGTCCCAAACAGAACTCATTATCTTTCTTTTTAAACCCACCCTTTTTATGAATTTGCCATTTCTCCAGAGGGTACCACAATTGTTCCACTCATTCAGGCTTGTTATTTGGTATCATCTTTGTCTCCTCACTGTTTCCTTATGTATCCAGTCACCTGGCAAATCTTGTTTTCTACCTTCACAGCATCTCTTGCATTGTTCCCCTTTTCTTAACTCAGATGGCCACCACCCTTGTTCAGGATCTCATCACTTTTTCCTTAGGCTATTAACAGTTGCTTGTAGTTGGTCACCTTAACTGAAGTCTTTCCCTTTTCACATAGCTGCTAACCTGATTTTCCCAAAACCCAGTGTGACAACATCTGGGCTTTGGGAAAATCAAGTTAGCAGCTATATGAATTGTTACTTACTCTCTTACTCAGTAAACTCTAATAAGCCCCTATTTTATTATTTCCTGAATAAAACATAAACCCCTTTGTTGCATTTAAAGTTCCTCACAACTTGGTTCCAACCTGTTTTTCTAGACTTGTATATTATTCCCCTTCATGCACAATGCAGTCTAGCAAAACTGATGTTGCTTTTCTCCTGTGTGGTTGAAATCCATACCTACAAAGCACTTTCTCATCATCTCTCTCAGAATCTCCAATTTCATTCAACATTCAGTTTAAGAACTACTTTTTACATGAGACTTTTCTGATTTCTTCTGCCTTCCTTTGTTCCCAGCTACCAGTGATTTTCCTCAACTCTGTATCTATAAATTTTTGAGGTCAGAATGTTTCATTTTTGTCTAATTCCTAGAATAGAACCTGGCACATAGGCTTAATAAATACTTACTGATTTTTTTTGCCCATATAACAGACACAAATATCTTTTGACTGAAGTCCAATAGGAGTTAAAAAATATTATTATAACTAAAACACTTACATATTACCTCAGAAAGGTGGCAATCTAACCCTCCTTAAGAGAAGTTTGATTTACTTAAGGATAATATTTTATATTAATCTAAAGAAGGATATTTTTAATTTCTCCAAAGTGTAATGAGGGGTAATTGTATAGTTTTTCATTTCCTGAACAAGACCTTCACAGTATAATATAATAATTAGTAGTCTCATAAATGCTCATAACATGAGAAATATCTATATTCAAATAAAAATTCAAAACGTTCTAATATAAATGATTTTTTTCCTATATGATTGTTGCCTTATGTTGCTATAAATAATTAGGAATTGACTTTTAAATGATATTAGGTAACATATTTTATGGTTTTCCTCTGCTTCCATTTTGAATTGGGGAATAAAATTTGCATTAAAAGTACCATATTTCAAAATAAATGTCCCAATGAAGTTTTTTGTTGTTGTTGTTATACAGAATAAAGAAGACAGTGAAAAGGACGAAAAGAAGGATGAAGAGAGACAGAAGTCAAAACGTGGACGTCCCCCTTTGAAGTCCACCCTTCCATCAAATATGTCTTATGGTATCTCCAAGTCTCCAAACATTGAAGGGAAAATGGGTGCCCGAAGTGCACGAAGCAGCTTACCAGACAGCTCACCTCTGACAAATGGAATGGAAGGTACAGAATTTTAGATCACTCAGATATTTTTGCATAGTCAAGTTAATAAAAAGTAAAATTTCAATGATTTAAGGGGTTTTTTTACCCTACATCATTTTGGTTTCCAATCTCCAACAATTTTAAAGTAGAAAAGTCTAGGAGAGAAGGATATTTGTTTTGTTGTAACTTTTTAATTTCTAAAAATTGAGTGAGGTTTAATTTAACTTAAGAATACCTCAAAGACAAACAAGATGTAACTCAGGACTATTTACTTCTGAGAGAGAATCATTTGGTAGGCTATAATGCCCAATGTGTGCTTCATATCCTGTAAAAATAAAAGGAATCTAAAAAAAACCACCAGAATTAGATTCCTTCTGTATATTCAGTATATTTTATTAGCCCCAAAGGAGGAGGACAAATGTTAAAATATTACAAGGCTTTTTTTTTCTGAAGATCATACAAGGAAACATGCTTTCTGCTTGTTTTATACCTTTCTTTCCTGCTTTTGTGAACTCTTCTATATCATTCCAGAAATATGAAACAACTATTTTTTTCATCTTTCAAGAATCTTTTTCTTCTTTCTTAATAAACTGCTCATTCATTCTTCCCCATTACCTTATCCAAAGGAATATTTATTTATTTAATTTCCATGGTTACATGATTCATGTTTTTATTTTCCCCTTCACCGCGCCCCCCCCCCAGCTGATGTGCATTTCCCCTGGTTTTAACATGTGTCATCGATCAAGACTTATTTCCATATTATTGATAGTTGCATTGGTGTGGTAGTTTCGAGTCTACATCCCCAATCATGTCCACCTCAACCCATGCATTCAAGCAGTTGTTTTTCTTATATGTTTCCTCTCCTACAGTCCTTCCTCTGAATATGGGTAGTGTTCTTTTTCATAAATCCCTCAGAATTGTCCCTGTGTCATTGCATTGCTGCTAGTACAGAAGTCCATTACATTCGATTTTACCACGGTGTATCAGTCTCTGTGTACAGTGTTCTTCTTTCACTCTGAATCAATTCCTGGAGGTCGTTCCAGTTCACATGGAATTCCTCCAGTTTATTATTCCCAAAGGGATATTTTAAATTACAAATACTCATAAAACAAGGAAGGGAAAAATACCCTCTTCAATACCTATTTCCTTTAAAACACATTTCTAAGAAAAGGAAATATTTGGTTTGGAGTATTTCTATCTGTTTTTATTTAGGCTTCAGGATTTGTGTTCCTTCATCATAAGACTTCTCTTTTAAAGATACTTTTCAGTGTGCATTAACTAAGATATTACTTTGTCACTGAAAATTTGTTATCACTGACACACCAGTCTATTTTGACCTTATTCTAAAAGGAACCGCTTGGGAGTCAGCAAAAGAAAGATTACCAATATCTTTAACCTACTCACCAAAGAACTGTATTAAAAATTTGATAACTAACTTTAAAACTACCTTTGCTTAATCTAGATATGATTTTTGTATCAGTACCAAATAAAATGCTGTAATGAAATATTAAAACACTGAACAATTATAATAGTAGATTTTGTTTAATACCCATTAGATACTAGATTCAGAACACTGCTAATATGCCAAGAGGTTAATACCCCAACATTAATCTTTAGGTAAGTATAGCGATGTTGCAGACTAAATCAGGATGCTAAAGAAAATCTCCAAATAACTATTGTAGTTGCACTGATTTTATACTCTTTATTTAGCTAAAGTTTTTATGCAAAAATTGGAAATTCCCCTTAAATTAAAAAAAGATAAATTCTGGTATTTTTTTGTTATTTTATATCTTTATTGCAGCTGTATTTTTTAGTTTGTTTTGAAGGCTTTTTATAGCAATATCTTTCTTCCACAGACTCTGCTTCATCTGATAGTGAAATTGAAGACACTTCAGATAAGAATTTAGTAAATGAAGAACTTTCTCCAGAGATTATAGAAGAACTAGAAAAGAGTGAAAAATTTACTGATGACAAGATAGAAGAAGAAAACCCACAATTCCCACATGTGTTAAAAGAAAATGATAGGACTCAAGTACAGCCTTTAGAAACTTTGAAGTTGGAAGTTGAAGAAAGTGAACAAATAGTGCAAATTTTTGGAAACAAAATGGAGCAAATAGAAGATATTAAGAAAGAGACAGAAAAATCTCCTAAAGGCAAAGGAAGAAAAAATAAGACAAAAGATCTTTCTCTGGAGACTATAAAGATTTCTCCACTGAGCCAGGATGAAGCAAGAAGTGAATCTTACATAGAACCTCTTAGTCTAGAAGTTTCTTCTTTAGAAAGTAAAGATTTTTCCTCTACTACTGAAGATGAAACAGACTCATGCACAAAAGAAAAAAAATTAAAGAGGAAAATATCAGGACAGTCATCACCAGAAAAGAAAATTCGAGTTGAGAATGAGATGGAAGTGCCTGATCTTGTGTCCGAAGAAAGAACCAATGACTATGTTGTATCTGAGGAATTGAAGGAATTAAGTTCTGAAGAGCAGCCTGAAACGGAACATGAGGAGATGCCATCATTGATAGCAGAGTCAGAGCAACAAGTTCAAGATGTAACCAGGGAAAATTTTGACTTTCCGTCTGAAGAAACTGAGAATGTTGTAGTAAAAGAAGAAGAAGAAGAAGAAGAAGAAGATGTCATGCCTCTGATTGGACCTGAAACCTTGGTTTGTCACGAAGTGGACCTTGACGACTTGGATGAGAAGGATAAGAACAGTGCTGATGAGGCAGGCACAGAAACACTTGATCCAGTCAGCCCTGTTCCCAATCCCCCTGCTTTGCCCCCAGCTGCCCCACCTGGATTCTCTGCTCCTTCCCCACTTGCTCTCAGCCAGGAGGAGTCTCGAAGTATCAAAAGTGAGAGTGACATAACCATTGAAGTTGACAGTGTAGCTGAAGAGTCTCAAGAAGGCCTCTGTGAGAGTGAGTCAGCCAATGGATTTGAAGCTAGCACAACATCAAGCACCTGTAGTGTGACTGCCCAAGAAAGAGAAGTCAGAGACAAAGGTAGGTGTTCTCTGAGGATGCATGGTCTATGTGCTAGACATCTCTGACTTTGTCATCTCTGACACCTGGGAATTTTTAAAGGAAAAGTCTTTTCTTTCCTTGGCATTTGGATTCCTAAAACACATTAGCAAAGACATGGTGATTCATAACAGTATAATGGAATAAGGGTTGATGCTTGCTTAATGGATTTTTTTTTTTAATCTCTTTACTTCAGGCCAGAAAAGGCAAAGTGATGGAAATGGTGGATCATTAGCAAAAAAACAGAAGCGTCCCCCCAAACGAACAAGTGCTACTGTCAAAAATGAAAAGAATGGCGCAGGTAGACCTCTTCTTACCATTTGCTTCTATATTTTTCATTTATTCCAGAGTTTCCTTAGTTTCGTCATCATTTTCAAGATGAATAATTTGCCATTTCTCTGTGTACCTGTGTGTGTTTACATTTAAAAAAATTTTAATCTAGTTCTGTAGTTCAATTCTTAATTATGAAAGTCACTGAAATTATATTGTCAGCTTCATCTTTTCACTTTTTCTTATTTTTATAATGATTTAATATTAGTCAAACATATTCCTCAGAAAAATTAAATGAAGGAAATAATTTTATAGGAGTTTTATTTGTCCTACTAAATTTAAGTTTTTAAATGAGAATTTTTAACTTTAGTTAACAGAACTAGTTTCTCAGATCAACAGGATATTTTTTTTTCAGGCATAAGGAAATTACTTAGGTGAATGAGACCCCAACACAGTCATATATACATATATCATGGCTAAATTTTTGTGAAACAGAGGTATAGAGAAATTCTTGAAAAATCATTTTTTGTGTGGAAAAAAGCCATAATTTTTGACATTTAAATTTTTTGTTTTTTATTTTGAAGTCTAGGTCAAAGCCTATTGAAACATATTTCCAAATTACTAGTACTTTAATGATTAAAATGAGTGCATTACTGACTACCATTTTAAATCTCTGTTGTATAGAAGTTTTTGTTGTATTTGGCCTGTAGTAATTTAAGGCAAAGATATTACTTTTTTGGATACCTTTCATGTATTTCTAGCCATTAAGGAACCTCTGCCATATTATTGTATTTCAGTGTGTGGTGGGGATTTCAGTGTGTGGTGGGGCTGGGTGGGGAAGAATAATATTCTAAGTCTGTGGTGATTTAGTATACCTCTTTTGGTAGCCAGTCTACTCACAGGAAGTAGCACTGAGAAAACAGCATATTATTCCAAAGAATACATAACATTTTGTTAGCGTATTTATTTCTACATGGTGGTTAGAAACAAAGGTGTTTGTATTTTTAAATGTTTTGGGGGAGTACTTTTATTTAGTCCTTCAGAAAGACTTTAGAAAAGAGGCAAAAATAAGTTAACTATTGATAACATAGATTAACAAAATATAATGAAAATCACATTGAGTTTGTATCACCACTCAAAAACTGCATAAAGCAAAACACTATCTTGCCAACTAGATGCTGTCATTTTAACATCAAATATTATAATTCAAACCCTATTTTCTTTTTGTTATTTGAAGAAAGCTACATTTGACCTTCCCTTCATTTGGTGACTGTTAATTCACTATCCATTTTTCCTATCTCTGCTTTGAACACATGACATTGTCAGCAGCCTCTGATGGGATTCTTTCTCTTGTTATAGGACAAAGCAGTGATAGTGAAGACCTTCCTGTCCCAGACAGTACAAGTAAATGCACGCCAGTAAAACACATACACGTGGCAAAGCCCCCAAAGCTTGCTCGATCTCCAGCAAGAATGATGTCGCCTCACATCAAAGATGGAGACAAGGACAAACACCGAGACAAGCATCAAAATTCATCCCCTAGGGCATATAAGTGGAGTTTTCAACTTAGTAAGAAACATTTTAAAAACATTCATTCCAGAATTCTTAACTAGTAATGTAGTTCTCTGGAAATAATCATCATTTATGAACTTAAGAGTTTTTGCCTTCCTGTATGTGCTTTTTAATATAAAAACAGTGACTTAAAAGGTGAACTTAGCTAGAAAATGAGACAGATGCATCATTGCATACATATCTGAAAAATACAAACATGCCACTTTTTTATGGACCAGGCAATAATAATCCATACGAGACAGTGTAATATGATGAATAATAGATAATGGGCTGACCTCAGGCAAGGAGAGTTGGGTTCAATTCCTAATACTGGTGCATACTGACTGTCTAAAGCTGGAGGAGTCACTCTTGGTATCCTAGACAATGGTATAAGTTGCTTATTTACATTGTTAGAAGGGATTTACTTCCTTGAAAGATCTATATACTGACAAAATCATAAATGTAGACCAAAAAATACATAATAACTATAATCTGCTAGTTGTTTTAGCTAAGGTTGGAAATGCAAACAAGATCTTTTAGTTTGTGAATTCATTAATTATTCTGTGTTCACAGTTATTAGTTTAAGTGTAGTATCATCATTTTAGTGACTTAAATGGCATTTGTTCTGATTGCTAAATTGAATTATTAATAGAAGTGTCTTCTTTAGTAAACTGTTTTTCATCTCAGGAATATTTTCTTTTCTTTTTTTTTCTAGATGAACTAGACAATATGAACAGTACAGAGAGGATCTCTTTTCTACAAGAAAAATTGCAGGAAATAAGAAAATATTATATGTCATTGAAATCAGAAGTAGCAACTATAGACAGAAGGAGAAAAAGATTAAAAAAGAAAGATAGAGAAGGTAATTTTTATCAAAAGTTCCTCCCTTTTTTTTGCCCTTCTAAATCATGTTGTATTTATAATATAATCTTGTGTGGTAGCTTTGAAAAATGAGTAATCGTGAAACATATTACCTTTCGTTATTGATCAATTAGTTTCTTGATGTTTTAGATATTTTGTTGTGATTATTGAAATGAATAAGTCATAAGCATGGATTCAGCAGAATGAGCCCCTTGAGAGCAACATGTTTGGTAAACACTGAATTTTACTGCATTTAAATGTCTTCATGAAGGCAAATTACTCATCGAGGAAAGAACTTTTTTTAAAATTCATGGACTGAATAATTTGTCAAGATAGCTTCTCTAGTAGTTACAAACATATAAGTACAGTCCTTTGTCCTGCAGAAATCCACAGTCTAGTATGAAAGTTAAAGATCTGTGCAAGTAACTATATAATCCAATATAACATGCATTTATTAAGCACCTTTTATATACCAAGCACTAATATCCCCTTTTGGGTTACAAATGACAAAATGAGGGGGCACAGGTGATTCAGTGTATTGAGAGCCAGACCTGGAGACAAGTGGTCCTTGGTTCAAATTTGGCCTCAAATATACAAGCTGTGTGACCTTTGGCAAGCCATTTAACCCCAGTTGTCTAGCCCTTACTGCTCTCTACTGTCGAACTGATATTTAATATTAATTCTAAGACAGCAGGTGAGAGTTTAAAAAAGTGAGGAAAAACTTTTAGCCTCAAGAAACCTGTTGTCTAAGAGAGATACAATATGTACATAGGTAAATATGTACGTAATTTGAGGAGAAGGAAGAACATACCAAAAATTAAGAAAATCAGGATAATTTGCTGTAGAAGTTGTCATTGGAGCTGAGCATTGGAAAACATTACGGATTTCAAAGATGCAGAGGTGAAGATGACAAGTATTGCAGACAATGGAGAACAGCTTGTACATGGGAGCAGGAGAAGAGTGCACAGTTGAACAATTTAAATAATAAACCACTTTTACATATATTAAATACAGTATAGTTACATGAAGTCCCAACAATGTGTTTGCTTTCCAGGGACCAGTTTAAGTACATAGAATTTTATCACTGGTCAATTGGCTGTTTGGTGGTAGATTCTTTGACCATGGCAGCCCATGAAACAAAAATACAAAATGACTCTTGATCCTTCAAGGTCTACTTCCATTTTTGTAGTGACTTGTAGAGTGTCAGAGAAGAGCCAAAGGGTACTAAGTCATAAATTTTAAACTATAAACATTAATATATCTTGTGCTACCCTAGATGGATAATCTTTATCTGGTGACCAAGGCATAGGCATACCATTGGAAAAAATGGATCATAAATATATGTCACCATTCTATTAAAAAATGAAGGCAAAAAAGGAAGCTTAATCTAAAGGGAAGGATGGTACACAGCCTCTCCTTGGAGGAGAGAAAGGAATTGACTTTATTATAAATTCAGAGACAACAAGAAACATCATTTCATGGGACATTTGGTCCTGTCATATTGCAGTACTTGTGATAACTATTTGCAAAAAGACCACCATGAATTATAATTGTAACTTTATGCATCTTGCTGGGATGAGTTAGAGAAATTCTATAAAGAATAAAAATCCTCCAGATTCAACCAAAATATACTCTGCCTGTTCAGTGACTTTAATGCCAAACTAAGTGGGAGGACAGCAAAATTACATGGAAAGATAAAGTTCAGGAATAAGAAAAAGCTAAGCCAAAGACTACTTGGAAACCATATATATATCAAGAGTACTTTCTTCAAGAAGAGAGGACACAATAGACACTGGAAGCACCAAATAGCCTCACAAAAAAAAAAAAAATGTTATTTTTTCAAACCCTTACCTTCCATCTTAGAATCAATTCTAAGGCAGAAAAGTGGTAAGGGCTAGGCAGTGGGAGTCAAGTGACTTGCCCAGGGTCACAAGGCTAGGAAGTGTCTGAGGCCAGGTTTGAACCCATCTCTGGGCCTGACTCTCAATACATTGAGCCACCCAGCAGCCAAAGAAAATTTGATTATATTTAACTGACATAAATTACTCTACCAATGTAGGAGTTATTCCTAAATCAGTTATCTATGTACAGTACAACCAATAATTAGCACACAATTCAAAGTTTATTTGAAAAACTAGAAGAATTAAAACAGGAAAAAGATGTGGCATGCTATCAAAATATTTCCAACTTGACCTATTTTAAAAGTTTCTAATGATGAAAAATCCGAGATGATTAGAGGAATAGCTATGAACACTTTGTGATTAAAGATTTCTTAAAGAAGTTAAACAATATAAATCAGATACCAGCAAACTCTGGTCTTGCCAAGGTGAGACAGATGCCAACTAAAGACAACACATTATTTAGAATATAAACTCTGTTTGTAAAATTTTACTGAATTGGTATGGTGGAAGATTCTGAGAACTATTGTCTTGTAAAACATTTTTTTAAATCTTTACTTTCCATATTAGAATCAATACCATGGTTTGATTGATTGAAGGCAGAAGGGCAGTAAGAGCTAGGCAATGGGGGACAAGTGACTTGCCATGGTCACACATCTAGGAAGTGTCTGAGGCCAGATTTGAATCCAGGATCTCCTTTCTCTAGGCCTATCTGCCTATCCACTGAGCTGCCCCCATCTAATAGAACATTAAGATGTAATAAAGAACAAAGCATGTTTAAAGATAGCTTAATAGGTCCAAGTAAGCAACGTAATCCTGAGGACATTTAAAAACTTATCAGAGAGAGAATGACAGAAAAGGAAAAGATCTATGAAGATTTTTATAATCTTCTTTTGTCATTGACAAAGACATTTAGACTTTTAATATCACAGTCTAAGCTTTGTTAAAGAATAAAATGGAAATGAAATTTTTAAAAAAGATAGGAAAAAGTACCAAGTATTAAAAGAGAAGTCATACTAGAGGTGATATTTTCAGGGCATCTGAGGGATGGATTTCCAAATTATCTTTAAGAGGAAAAATAAAAATGGTTAAAAAATCTTAGCTTATAAAGACAGAAATACAGTCCCTATACCCAAGATGCTCATATTTTAATAGGGGAGAAAAACATTCAAAAAGCTAAGTCTGTATAAGATGTATACATTTAATGGGGGAGGTAATCTCAGAATGAAGGCACTTCCTCTGGGAGAGAGAGAAAGACCTCTTACAAAAGAGCAGATTTTTATCTGGGACTAGAAACAGTCACTAAAACTGAAAATGCCTGAATTTGGGAAATGAGTGGAATATATGGAACAGCAAGAAAACTATGTAGTGGGAAGCAAAGTGTAAGAAGATTGTAAAAGTAGGAAATGGTTAAATTACAAAGGTTTTTAAATGCCAAGGAAAGAATTTTATATTTGATATTAGTGGTAATAGGGAGCCAGTGGAATATTTTTGAGTAAGGGAATAACATGGTCAGACTTGCACATTCAGAAAATTGCTTTGACAGCTAATTGGAGGATAGACTGAATTGGGGAGAGAATTGAAGCAGGGAGACAAACTAGAAGGCTATTTTGATAGTCTTAGTGTGAGGGCCTACACCAGGTTGGTGACATACCTCATTTTACAAGCAAACTTAACACATGCAAATTCAGTTAAATATGACTGGCAATCAAAAAAAATAAAGGCATAAAAATATCTAAAATTTAAAATTATGTACTAAATAAAAACCATTTCCTAAGTGGCATAACATACCACAGTTCATTCAGTCACACTCATTCTTGCTCTGAGAAGCGTTAATGTGTGTCATTATATTGTTTTGCACCAAACATTAACTCCCATATCAGTCTTTGTTCAGAGTTCTTGCTTTTAATAAGTTGTGCCTGGATCAGAGCATGGCTTCTCTTTGTTTCATTAATGCTATTTAGTTATTAATAATGACCCCAAAATACAAGAGTAGTGATGCTGGTAGCTCTGATAAACCTAAGAAAAGTTGTAAAGTGCCTACGTATGTTCATATAAGAAATACTTATTAAATAATGGGGCTTGCTGTTACATGAAGGGTCTTGAAACATAATGGTCACATAAAACGAGGGCCTGCTGTACATGACAAATGTTATAAAGATAGAATTCTTAGGACTTGGTAACTAATTGGAAAAAAAGAAGAGAAGAGGAGTTGAGGTTAACATCTAAGTTGGGAGCCTGACTAACTAGAATGGTAATACTCTCAGTAGTAATAAGGAAGTTAGGTCAGGTGTGGGGAGGATGCCCAGTTTTAAGCATGCTGCGTTGCAGGTATTTATGGAATATCTGGTTCTAAATATCCAAAAGGCAGTTGGAGATGTGAGCCTAAACAAATAGATCTGAGAATCATCTGCATAGAAATGATGGTCATTGAATCCATGGGAGCTTATGACTACTACATGAAATAGTACAGAAGGAAGGTAGTATAGAGACCAAATATAGAGCCTTGGGTGACACAGCTGTAGTTAATAGGCATGCCTTGGATGAAGATCCAGCCAAGTAGACTCAGAAGGAACTGTCAGACAGGAGAACCAGAAAAGAAAGCAATTAAGAGAATATAAATAACTATCAACCTATATGCCTACTTTCCAATACCTAAATGATTTTTATGAAAGTAATATTTTTATGTAGAGAGCCATATTTGATAACATTATGAGATGGGGCCAGGTAAGTTTTTTGGAAGAAATACTCTACAGCAGACTTCATCTTTACAATCACCCAGAATCCTCTAATCTGAGATTTGAAAAGAGAGCTTAGCAGTGATCTAGTCTAACCCATACCTGAAAGGAATGCCCATATCATACTTGATGATAAGTACTCTAGACTTTGCTTAAAGATTTCCAAGTACAAGAAGCCCAACATTTTCCAAGGCAGCTCAAGTCTATTTTTATGTAGCTTTAATTCTTAGGAATTTTTTCCAGAAATCAAGCCTAAATCTGCCTTTCTCCAACAAAAAAAAAAATTCCCTCTTGTTCTTGATTTTGCTTCTGTGACCAAAAACAAATTTAATTCCTCTTACATATGTCGATCCTTTTAATACTTGAAGATCTATCTTAGTTCCCTTGAGTCTTCTCTTCTTGGGGCTAAACATCCCCATCGGTTTCTTCACCCAATCTTCATGTAGCTTGGACTAAATTAGGTCTTGCTGTCCTAGTTAGTGCCCAATTGACTGAAAGGTATAGAGCATACAAGATGTCACTTTTTGTTTCATTCAATAGAACAGCGTCCTCTTTCATAGACTCTTTTCCAATTAATTGTCCTCCATGCATATGTCAGAATCATTCAAGATTTTGAAGATGAAACAAGAGAGATAACTTTTACCTTCAGATTGCTAATATTAAACAAAGCATGAGACAGGAGATATGTAATTGCCAAAAGTGATTATCACTCTCATAGATAATATCCAGCACAGAGTTCATATGGAAGAGGGATTTCTCATAGAAGGCAAGGTCCTCTAGGTGCTCGATGATCACATCAAGTCCCTGAACACTGCAGAACCTCTTCATTAAAATACATAATCACTTGAGAGTTCCAAGTGGATGAAAAACGTTTTTTTTAAGACCACAGTGTATATAGTTGGGTGGACAATTCATAGAGTTCATCTATCAATTTTTGTGCTGTGGCCAGACCTTACAAATGAACACGTGATCTGAGCTCAGAATTGAAAATTTGAAGGGCAATGGATTGTACAATTTTGGGGAAATTGAACAGTACCTTTAATTACCCCATGTTTCTCATGAGTAGAAAGTCCTCTTTTTTTATTTTGTATAGCTGCAAGCCATAATATATACTATAGTCTTCATAACATATACATATAAACAGTAATGCTAACACATATTTCAGATGATGAATTGTGCCAGAGAACTACTATTTAAAAGACATCATTGCGGGGCAGCTGGGTGGCTCTAGTGAATTGAGAACAAGGCCCAGAGATGGAAGGTCCTGAGCCCAAATCTGACCTTAGACACTTCCTAGCTGTCTAATCATTGACAAGTCACTTAACCCCCATTGCTTAGCTCTTACCACTCTTCTGCCTTGGAACCAATATTGGTTCCAAGATGGAAGGTAAGGGCTTTAAATAAATAAATAATGGAGAGCATCACTGGAGGAAATGTATGCTGGGGAAAAAGATGAACTGTTCATGTAAAGGGAATGAGAGATAACTGAGGTATGTGTTCACACATTCTGATGTATGTTGCCCATATTAATGAGACCACAGGCCTATTGAAATGTAGTTACATAGCTGTCATATAAATAGTCCTCAGAACCATAAGTGGTAGAAACTAAGAACTTAGATAAGGGAAAAGTTATTATTCACTTATTGATCAAGGAGATTCTTCCTGGGAGGATGGGACTTTGGAAGTGGGCTGCAAAAGATTTGTAGAATTTCAGCAGGTTGAAAAGTTACATAAGCAACAATAAAGAAGAAAGGCAAAAGGAATATAAAAGGAACAGTGTGGTAAAAATTCAAGAATAACATTATATGGCATTTCTCAGTACTTTTTTGTATATGTGTACAATTTTTAGCTAACTGGCCTTGTCCTTAAGGGCAACCAATGACATTGAGTTGAGCCAAAAAAAAATTTTCTCAGCACTTTTATTGCCTTTGTCTAGCATCTTGTTATTTTTCATCAATGCCTTTTTAAAAAAATACAAGGTATTTCCCAACCAAAATTCAAATACTCTCCTTGCAAGAGATATTCCCTAAAAATTTAAGCAAAGTCACCTTATATATATAGCATTTTAAGAATCTCTTATCATTTGAAGTATTTTACATGTTCAGAAATTTGTTTTTAACTTAGTATTTATTTTCTTTGTTAAGTTTTCAGTTTTTTATTTTTTATTCCACAGTGTCTCATGCAGGGGCCTCAATGTCATCTGCTTCATCAGACACTGGAATGAGTCCATCATCATCATCTCCCCCACAAAACGTGCTTGCTGTAGAATGCAGGTGATAAATACTTTCTCTGCCTTCCCAGCAGTTTGCTGCCATGGACATAAATCCTTAAACCCTGAAATACAACCACAGAAAGCACTCAACTGGTTTAACATTGCCAAGTATATCCTGTACACTTTTCCACTGCTGGATTGTATCGGTTTCCCCCTCCCCCCCTTTTTTTCTGTGTGTGTGTGTGTGTGTTTTCTTTCTGTTGCAAAAGAGAAAAATAAGCTGATTGATAATTGAAGGTTAGGCAATCTGCCACATTTGTCGTCATTTTTCCCCTTAATATTTGTTTATGTTTATGTTGATACAGAGAAAGGGCACTTAGCAAATTTGAATTGTCTAACAAAGTTTTTCAGGTGTTATATAGAAATCATAGACAAGCAAGTGCACACAACAAACATCAAAATACTATCCAGCTGAATAGTTACTGCTGCACTTTCACCAAGGTGTATTTAATTCTTGGTGAGTAGGTTTTTTGTTTTGTTTTTGTTTTTGTTTTTTGGTTCTTTTGTGTGGAAGCACTTGCTATACAGAACTGCCAAAGTATGTGTTCAGCAGTGTGCCCAGTTTTAAAGGTGTAAATGGGACAAAATAAATTGTGAAAGGAAGTGTAGTTGACTGAAAACTACCGTTGTAATAAGTCTTCCACTTTTTATAGGATTTTTGAGCACACAATTATGCAAATATTTTAATGTTTATTAATGTTTACAGTGGAATTGTGAATAAGTTTTCAGTGGACTATCTTATTCCTTGACAAAAATATTTTGTCTTTTTTCTATGTAATTTCAGAGTTTTTATTTTGTTACAAAAAGACAAAAATGAAATATATAACAACAATGAAGTTATTTAACAAGATTTCTAAAGCTGAAATTTTTGTGTAAAATAAGGTATTATCTTGCAACTTGTTAAATATATTTATTCAGACATTGGATGTTGTATTTTTATGTATTTTTTAAAATATTAATAAAATTGAAAAAAATAAAATTCTAGGTTAGTTCGCTCTTTCGATTAAACATAACTCTCAGCTGTAACTTTTACAGGAGGTTGTATCCAATAGCCTTGCCTGTATATGAAGTGGGTCTGTCTCTTAAATCTTCAACAGTATAGAACTGTAACCGGGCATCTGGATTATTAAAATATGTCCTTGTTTTGAAACTTTGGCAGTCCTAGTACTTAAACTGTTTTGAGGATCAAAATTTTTTGGTTGCCCTTAAGATGCTTTGTCACAGTTTTTATGTTTGCTATACTGCCGAATGAATTTATATCTCCCAAAGTTGAGATGCAACAAATAAAGTAAAGCAACTATGTATGCTCTGTTTGTGGATTGTCCCACAAACTAATACATTTTGTAAATAATTCTTCCAAAACCATGTATTTAAAACAGTTTGCATATACATTATGTATAAAAGTGATTTTTTTATCAATTTTTTTATTCATGTTTGTACATTGAAAGGGAGTTTTTTAACCCCCTTTTCTGTGTTTAATATGCTGTAGAGTAATAACATAGATGCTCTAGACTGTATATCAGGATATTATGATTCACAACAACAGAAAGTCAGAGCTAAACACTAGTGATGGGGTAGCATTACTAAAATCGTTGTTTCTTGAAATTTCTTTCATCTTACCACATTGTGAACTTGTGATTCAGATTCCATTTTCGCAGAGAATTAAAAACAAAAAAATACTCTTGTAAAATGCACTTTTCTGTCTTTTATTTAGCAAAGCAGAAGTATTTCAATGTAAAATAAAAATGGAACTCAGTGGGCAGTATTAATAAAGGCTTATGTTTTAAACATAGGCTTTACATTTTCAGTTTTCATTAAATTATTTTTACTCTTTTAAGTGCCAGTAATTTACACTTATGAAATCAAAATTTTAAAAAGTCAAAAGTTTTCTATATAACTTTATAATCTTCCTCAAAACAAAATATTTGTTTTACACGTAGAAATGAATAGATCCTGTCAGTTGGGAATTAGGGGCTAATAGTGAATTAAAGTTTATAAAAACTGTCAATCTTGTCCATTAATAAGATTGATATCTTTAACATCTGAACATAAATAATAAGTTGATGACAAAAATAGAAGTATCTAAAAGTATATTTAAGCAGTTACATAATCATTGTTTTTCTTCAAATCAGGTTCTGAAAAGCACCTTTATATCCTTGCTCAGCAGTTCCAATAATGGATCTACTATTTACTCCATCACCAATTTTATAGCACTCAGCAAGAATAACAGTCAGTTTGAGATTTTTTAATAGAAAAAGTTCTCATCATTTAAAGAGAATGGTCCCAGAAAAAGGCTAAATTGAATAAGCTTAAAATGAGAACTAAAATTTCATAAGAAATTGGGGGAGAGGTTACATAATTTTTTGGAACTTTATCTTGAAAAATGAAGTTTAAAAAAATAGGAAAATAAGTTTTACTATCTCAAATTTAGGTTATAATTGCCACTCTGCATTAATGGTTAGAACAGACAAAAGAATGAATCAGGTTTGGGGCATGGTATGCTCAGTATCCTTTAGGGTCAAGAAATCATAAAATACTGGATGATTTAATCAGTTTGCTGAAGAGCCTCTTATTAAAGTATTAACTTTGATACTCGCATGATTCTCTTTTGGAGAGCTTCACAAATTTTTTTTGGATCTATTTTATTAAAAGGGATGAATGGACACAAATTAATATTCCACATGCTCAGGGATTCTTAGGGTCTAATTTTGGTTGGTCGATTCATTTGTGAATATTTTTGTATTATGACAATTTTTGTTTCTTTGCATCAGAGATGTCAAATTCAAATAGAAGTTGCTGCATATTGACTTAGAAAATCTGAAATTAACACTATACATGTTTTGTTGTATTTTTATTTTGCTAAATATTTTCCAATTACTTTTTTTTTAACCTTTACCTTCCATCTTAGAATCAATGCTGTGTGTTGGTTCTAAGGCAGAAGAGTGGTAAGGGCTAGGCAATGGGGGTCGAGTGACTTGCCCAGGATCACACAGCTAGGAAGTGTCTTGGGTCAGATTTGAACCTAGGGGATCTCCCCCCACCCCTCCAGTCTCCAGGCTTGGCTCTCAATCCACTGAGCCACCCAGCTGCCCCTTCCCAATTACATTTTAATCTGGTTTCCCCTAAGGAATTTTGGTTGTGTTTGACACCTCTGCCCTACATGGCCTGCTACCTCCAACATACTTAACCAACCCAGGTAGCTCCCTAATGTGTGTTACAGAAAACTAATACTGATCTACATTGGTAGACAAAATTTCTTCACCAGAAGTTTCCAACCTAGGAGGCAAGTAGGTAGTGGACTGAGAGCCAGGGGAAGAGGAAGAAGGGCCTGGGTTCAAATCTGGCCTCAGATACTTTATGGTTATGAGACCCTGAACAAGTCATTTAATCCCCATTGCCTACCCCTTACCACTTTTCTGCCTTAGAACCTACAGAGTATTGATTCTAAAATGGAAGGCAAGGGTTTTTTAAAAAAGTTTCCATCATGAGTTAAACCAGAGCCAAAAAAGTATAACCTTATAATTCTGTTAATAATGGCTACTGGCATAACCCCCTGTGTGTGTATGTATGTTTATCTCTACACATACATGTATTTACATACACAATGATTATATAACTATTTGCACAATTTATAGATTTTCTTTTTTGTCTTATATTTAGTGGGGAGAGCTGTTAAGGAGTTTGGGGAGTTGTTTTCCTTGGATTTGTGATTTCACAAGTGATAGCTCTTCTACCAATGAACATTAGCAACTGTTTTGCATCTTAGAGCTAGGAAACACTGCCTTCTCTTTCCCAGGGTCACAGTCCTGGATGTGGCTGAAGAGATAACTGAAGCCAGGTCTTGGTGACTTCCAGGCCTTCAGTGTTTGTCCTGTAGCCCAATACTACTCTGGCTTTTTTTTTTTCCGTTTGTTTTTTAAAAACTCTTACCTTCCGTCTTAGAATCAATACTGTGTATTGTTTCTAAGGCAGAAGAGTGGTAAGGGCTAGGCAATGAGGGTTAAGTGACTTGCCCAGGGTCACACAGCTGGGAAGTGTCTGAGGCCAGTTCTGAACCTAGGACCTCCAGTCTCTAGGCCTGGCTCTCAAACCACTGAGCCACCCAGCTGACCCCCCCCCCCCCCAGTACTACTCTGTTGATGCCAAATCTTTCATAGGGAAGGCTATTAAGGAAATCTATGGAATTGGCATTTTTTGGTATTGAAATTCCCCATTCTCTGACTCATTTTTGTCCATTCTTCCAGCCATCTTAGACTATATTTTGAGCTAATTTTGAAAGCCTATGTAGAATCAGAGTGAGTAAAAGGAATCAGAATTTTTGAGTTAGAAGGGCCTTTGGAGATTTTCTATCCTAACAGCCTCAGATTAAAACAACTCAAATTTATATAGCAATTTGTTTACTTAGTGCTTCTTGCATGATAGAGAATGTTGTATGAAAGGTCATTTAAGTGTTAGTTACCATCATTATAAGAATAAGGAAAACCAGCTGCAGTGGGCAGTTACATATCTAGTAAAGGGCTGAAATGGGACCAGAATCTGGGTCTTCTGACTCCATGTCCTTTCTTCCACTGCTGCTCATTTATTTACTCTGCCATTATTTGTGTTCAGGCCTGTGTAGTTTGGTTAGTTAGGATCCCTAAGTTTTCATGCCTTTAAACCAGAAGTGTCCAATACAACCACACTTTAATGTGTAGCCAGAACCACATATTTAACAAAATAAAATACAATAAAACATTGACAATGTGATATTCTTTTTTTTTAACCCTTACCTTCCATCTTAGAGTCAATACTGTGAATTGGCTCCAAGGCAGAAGAGTGGTAAGGGCTAGGCAACGGGGGTCAAGTGACTTGCCCAGGGTCACACAGTTGGGAAGTATCTGAGGCCAGTTCTGAACCCAGGACCTCCAGTCTCTAGGCCTGGCTCTCAATCTACTGAGGCACTCCGCTGCCCCCATATTATTTGATATTCTAAGTCAATATGTTGCTGCCTTGCTGGGATCCTTACCTCCCAATAAATGGCTCCTTATTTGAGTTTCTATTTGAGTTTTTGGTCCCACTGCTTTATACAATGTTGTTCAATAGGAAATACAGAGGGAAAGACTTGTTTTATCCACATTAATAGTCCAGTGACACTTTTTTCTATGTTAAGAGCCTTCAGTACTGGCACTGTGCTAGGCAGTGGAGATTCGAAGACAAAAAAAAAATGGTCTTTGGCTATAAGGAACTTAGTCCTTGGTGGAGAGGAAGAATATAGTGTTCACAGATAAATAGATACAAATGATAAAGTAGTTTCCAGGAGAGCATTTCTGCCTGGAAGGATTGGGATAAGCCTCTTTTGGGAACTAGCACCTAAGCTGAATCTTTAAGAAAGAATTTGAAGATGAACAAATGAGGAAGGAGTACATTTTAGACATGGAATGTTAAGTTTGGACACTGGCTGGATGTAGAATGCCTGAAAGAAAGTACTACACATGTCTAGCAGATAAAACTAGTCTGATTATACAAAGTTTTAAAAGCTCTACAGAGGAGTTTTTATTTGATTCCAGAGCGCCCAGGGAGCCACCAAAGATTCTTGAGCAGGAGAGTAACATGGTCAAACTTTAGCTTTAGAAAGATCAGTTTGGCAACTCTAAGGATGGATGGATGGATGGATGGATGGATGGATGGATGGATGGATGGATGGATGGATGGATGGATGGATGGATGGATGGATGGATGGATGGATTAGAAAAAGGAGAGACTGAAAACAGGAAGCCCAGCTGAGAATCTGCAAATGTCTGGGTAAGTAGTTATGAGAGCCTCTATGAGGGTCATGGCTATGCAAGTGGGGAGAACATCAGATGTAAGAGATTGTGAAGGTAGAATCCAGAAGGAAGAGTGATCATAAGGTCATAGATTTAGAGCTTGAAGAGACCTCAGAGGCCATTTGTTCCAATTTCCTATCAACAGATAAGGAATTAAGGCCCAGAGCTGTGACTTGTTCAAGGTCACACAATAATAGAGCTCTTTTCCTCTCGTATTCCATCTATTGCCCTTTCCATGGTCTGTCAAATGCAGAAAAGTACAAGAAAACCCCATTAAAGGGGAAAGAGCCACTTGAGAAGATGAAAATTATTCAAATTCTATTAGATAATAGGAAGAACCCAGAGATTCTAACTCTTCACTCTCAACTGTAGCTTCTGTTAGCACTTTTATCACCTGGATTTTCAGTAAGGGGATAATTTTAACTCTCTGCTACACAAGTGGGGTTATTTCTCTTTGAATAAGTATAACCATGTCATCTACTCAAGGAGCTTAAGTGGTTCCTTATTATCTCTGGGATGAAATACAAACTCCTCTGACTTTTAAAGCTTTTTACAATATCTCCCAACCTATTTTTTCTTTTTTAAAAAGATTATTTTAAAAAAAAATTTTAGACTTAATTTTTTAAAGTTTTTATTGATATCTTTGTTTTTACATCACAATAATTTTCAGATCTAGCCTTCACGTCTCACCTCCCTTCCCTTAACAGAGAAAAAAACGGTTAAGCAAAACCACAATGACCTTGTCTGATATTTTCCATATCCATGGTCTCTCACCTCTCCAATAAAAGGAGGTGAGTTCCCTTCCTCTTTTCTTGGTCTTTTTGTTATAATCCTGAACGCTATTACATAATGTTTGACTTAATTTTATTCTTTTTATTTACATTTTTAACCTTTGTTTCTAGACTAATTTCACAATGCCATGTTGCCAACTGGCTTATCTGGCATTGTTTATGCCATGTTATATCCTCTGACTTGTGAACGGTGGTCTCCCTCTTCTTTCTAACATATTAGAGTTCCTACATTCAAGGCCCAGCTGAAGTGCTACTTCCTATTTGGAGCATTTCTTGCTTTCCCCTGCTGCTTCTCTGCTCTCCCATCTCAAAATATTCCCTTGTGTTTACTTTGCATATATTTTGTATTTATATGTCCATGTAACTTCCTCACACCACCATCATAGAATGGAAGGTCCTTTAGAATAGAGACTTCACTTTTTTTTGTTTTTGTGACCTAGGTGCTGAGCACTGATCCTGGCACATAGTAGACACTTGCTAAGTTTCTATTTAATATTTGATTCTAGTTGTAGTAGAAAAAAATCCTAAACAATGAATCAAATAGGGGATGGCTAGATAGCTCACCATGCCAGAAATAGAAGATACTGGTTTCAAATATGACCTTAGATACTTCCTAGTTGTGTAAATTGCTTTAATTTAGTTGGGTAAGGTTGGGTAAATCGCTTTAATCTCCCATTGTCTAGCCTTTATCACTCATCTGCCTTAGAACCAATACACAGTGTCAATTCTAAGATGGAAGATATGGGTTTTTAAAACAAAAACAACTAATCAAATCCTCTAGGGCAGGAGAGGGAGAGAAGGGAGGAAGGAAAGAAGAAAACTGGGAACTCAAGTTCTAAAAAATTAATGTTATGGTGTAATTTTTTTAAAAAGTATCAGTAATTGAAAAAGAAGTCAACTAAAAGAAGCAAGGAATCAAGTGATCTGATTTTTCTAGTTCCCATTCTGCCACTATGTAGCATATGTACTATGTAGTAATTATTGTAATTCTGAGCAAAAAAAAAAAATTAGAAGAGTAAAATTTGTATAAAAGGTTACAAAAAGTGTCTTTATTACATCTGCAATCTTGTATACATTTGATAGGGCACATAGCTCAGTTTAGCTTCATAGCTAGCTAACTTTCAAATAGATGACCCTTCCAGGTAATCAAACAAGAACACAATGGTATTCTCCAGCCGTCTGATTTATCTAAACATGGGAAGCTGTTCTCTACAAATGCAAGCACTTAATAGCATTTAGCTTTCTATTTCTGTCTTCCATTACCTTTTTTCTTCTGCTTTGCTATTTTTCAGTTTCCTTGTTCTACCTGAAGATCAATGTAGTTTATTTTGTAGTCGGTGTCTCTGAAGACCATGGTGATTCTCCAGAAAATTATTTTGTTTTAGAAACCTTATTGATGTGATTACAGATCTTATTTACAGTTTAACAATGTAATTTATGTAATTAGTATCTTTATTTGACCATCAACCTTGGTCAATCCGTTTAAACCACTTTCAACTACATATATTGTACTATATTGTACCTCTTACTGGCAGTCCATTTTTGGCTTTGTGGGTTAAAAAAAATAATAGCATTTATTTAGAACTTTATGGTTTGAAAATACTTTGCATACATCTCTTTGGATCCTCACAACAACCCAGTGAGGTAAATGCTATTATTATCCCTATTTTACAGATGCTGAGAGAAATTAGAGTGAGAGATCAGTTTCTCCTGACCATAAGTCCAACACTATCCATTATACCACCACCTTCCATTGTACCACCTAGCTGCTCATAAAAGAAAAGGTTGTGGAAAAGGAAGTGCCATCAATTGAGGGTTAATGCTTTATGAGAGAAATGTAAAGATTAAGCCTCCAGATACCTTAAGGAAGAGAGAGATAAGAAAGCAACTAGTTCAACTGTTCATAAAAACATGAAAAATAGTTCTATATAGAGACTCCTTCCTGAAACAGCAATCCTTAACTCACAGATCAAGAACATCCTGATAAGCAACCAATCAATATACTATACTACTAGTGTATGAAATGCTGGATGATAATAATAAGCATAGCAGTGAAAAAAGATAAATTAATTCAGGTTAAATTAGGTAATATTAAGGCTCAGATGAGGCTTCCTTGGCAATGATTTTAGTTTTGAATGTGTTTAAATGACCACAGATGTATTTTCTAGGAAAAGCAATAGTTATATTTTCTATTAGCTTTTTCTGAACTGGGAGTGATACTCCTAAGTAGACAAGTTGGGGAAGAGCACAAACTGTTCTTTCTATAGATGTTAGTTATTTGAGAAGCACAGCCATACTGGAGCTTTCTTTGAGGAAACTTGTAAAACCTATTGTATCTTAAGTTTTCTGAATGCCATGTGGGGCTTTCACCAGAGATGGTACTAAGATATATATTGCCACATCATAAAACTGAATATGGGGTTAAGTTGAAGAAGTTGCAACTTATAGCAATAATTTTGTCATTAAAAATAAATTTTCTTCTGAAAGATTTGCAGTTGGTTGTTGTGTTTATTTTAGGTTATTCTCTTAATAAATGGTTACCCTATTGGACAATTTGAAAAAAATTAATTCATGACAAATATGCATAGTTGTACCTCTTACTGGCAGTCCATTATTGGCTTTGTGCAATTAGAAAAAAAATAATAATAGCATTTATTTAGAACTTAATGGCTTGCAAACACTTTGTATACATCTCATTGGATCCTCACAACAAATATGCATACCATGAATTTGATATTATTCACACATAATTCAAGGCTATAGTTCTCCAATAAAAAAGTATTTGTAAGGAGCCTACTAGATGCCATCCACTATGCTAAGGTACTGGGGAGAAACCTGCAAATCAAGACAGCCTTTGCTAAAAGAATTTATACAGGGGGTCAGTGCAGGTTTTTTTTCTTTTTAATCCTTAATTTCTGTCATAATAACAACTCTAAAACAGGAAGGCAAGGATGAGGCAACTGGAATTAAATGACTCACCAAGGATCACACACAGCTAGGAAGGATCTGAGGCTAGATTTGAATCTTAAGTCTTCCCAACTGCAGACGTGGTGGCAGTGGCATTGAGCCACCTAGTTGCTCCCTGTCAATGCAGTTTTAAGCAAAAAGTGGCCTACTGAGAGAATGCAATATGTTCACATAAAAATAAGTAAAAATTGTTTCTGTGCAATACTAGTTACCCTTTCACCAATGGAGATCATAAGCAAAAAGTAGTGAGACAGGGGGAAAGTATGGTAAGCAAATTGACTTCACTGGAGTAAAGATAATCTGAGAAATAAGGAAAAACAGGAGATGAAGATAAGTGTGAGTTGCCAGAAGCTGTGGATTCAGTTGTGGTTGTGCCATTCGTCTTTTTATTGGGCATATTTCTCTCCTCTTGGCAGAGAAATGATAGAGAAAATAGAGGTGCCAAATGGTACGTGCAATTTCAGACGTGGTCAATAAATGTTTTGCTTAACTATACATAGTGTTTACAAGGTTCTATTTGGTTGGAGAGAGTGGCACAGTAAATTAGTGGTAGTGATAGAAATACAAAAAATATACTATTTAAACTATAAAAATACCCTGAAGAAAAGATAAAAACAGCAATTCTGTTACTACTTTTTTAAATTTAAAAATATACTTTAAAGAAAACAGGTGTCACCAAAGTTCATGGTTTTTTACACAATCCTTTTTAAAAAAATAAATTGATATGTTTATATTTGTTGATGGTTTGGTTCATAATGAAAATGAGACCTTAAAATAAGAAAAAATAATAATCTTATATGATCTTGGTTTTCCAGGACCTCATTTCCCTCATCTCTTAAATCATGGTGTTGTGGTAAGTTAGATCTCTAAGATTCAAAGAGTTATGTGATTCTGGGTAAAGGAGGATCAATTATATACAAACATCCCTTGCTATATCACAGTTCATTTATTGTGGCTTAAAATATATATATATATATATATACACTGTATCGTGGAGTTTTCACTATGTCACAGGATTTTGTTAAAATTAGTATATTTAAGAGTGTAGAAAGTGTTTAAGAGCATGTGAAGCATTTACAAGAGTGTGGGAAAGGTTATATAAAAATAATTGTGGAAGGGGCAGCTGGGTAGCTCAGTGGATTGAGAACCAGGCCTAGAGACAGGAGGTCCTAGGTTCAAATCTGACCTCAGAAACTTCCCAGCTGTGTGACCCTGAGCAAGTCACTTGACCCTCATTGCCTATCCTTACCACTCTTCTGCCTTTATTGGCTCCAAGACCGAAGGTAAGGGCTTACCAAAAAATAAATAAATAAATAAATAAATAAGTGTGGAAAAGGTTTAGAGGAGAGTGGGAAGGGTTTATTAAGCCTTAAAATGTATATAAATAATAAATATAATGCCACTACTTCATGCATTTTCGTCTTTGGGGGGGGGGTCTCTGGAATTTAACTCCCATGATAGGTGAGGGGTCACTGTAATTGGTTAAGGGGAAAAAAGGAGTGACTGCAATTTCTTGAAGTAATCCAAACAGTATTTAGATAGCTTATTCTAACATCTGTATTTAATATGGCTGGGAAAGGAGAGAATATGACAAGAAGCTTTCTATGCAGTTCTTTCCCAAACTACATATGCAGTCATTTAAGCTTCAATCTCAAATCACTAATTCCTTCTAGTCAGCTCCATGTGGATGTGCCATACACATCTGTAACTCAAGGTCTTTGAGGGCAGGAACTGTTCCCCTTTTGGGAATCTCAAGCTCTTAGCACAGGGCCTGGCACCTAGTTAATGCTTGATAAATGCTTGTTGATTTATTCTTCCTGGACCTCCCCCCCTCAAGAAAGAATCATTTTCTCCATACTTTCCTAATTCTTTTGAGGGCATAACCCTTCTTTGAGTTACCTGGGTTTGCCACCTTTCATTCATTCTCAACCTTTTTCTCACCTTCAGGCCTCATATCCGATTAGCTATTAAGCAAAGTTAGTATTATTTTAGTTTTCTAGTGATAATTTGGAAAGAAGGATTGAATTCTCTTGTCATATTACTTCTAACACAGCATTTAGAAATGCTTTCTAAATGAGTTAGTATTGGGGTGAATCAGCAAACCTACTAGGAAAGGAAAAAAAGTTCTTGGACAAAGGTATACACATATGTACCCTATTATCAACGAAAAGCCTGAGAATGGCCGGTGATGGAGAATGCTACATCTGTTTCAAGGTGGAACTCACTTAACCATCTAAAGTACCACAGCAATAAAGATCATTCTTTAATTTTCCCTTTTATATACAATGGTCCCCAAACCTGAGGCATGTATAAACTGCTCCCTCAGTTTTCATTGCTTCCCAGGTATTCTAGGACAGGGACTGGTGAGGGAGCAAGATCTACTGTCTAATATTATCTATTACCTTCATTCCCTGATCTTCTTTTAGACATTAATAGTTGTAGGGGTAACGAAAATAGAAAACAAATGGGGCAGAGTCTGATTCACTCCATGGCTAACTTTGAAAACTTACTGGTTCTATTCTGGTAGAAATATGGCCTTACCTTTATGGCCATGTGAATTCTAAGAAAAATCTTTAAATTTCTCAGCATCCAGGAGCTCCTTCCTTTTTGTGGGTGGCTCATAATGGGTTTCATGGTAAAAGAAAGAACAAAGATACCATTAAATTTGTCCATGACCTGTATTCTGGATTTAATTAAACTCTCTGAAGCCAGGATCTAAATTTTTAAGTGTAATACAGATATCAAGACACAAGTATTTTCAGTACTTTAAACATTGTGATGTCTTGTATCCATGAGGTGGACGGTACTTAAAGCATCAAATTTTGGTCCCATAGCCACCATTCTACTTTAGACCCTTCTCACTTTTCTTTTATTCTCAGTGACAACACAATGCATAGCATACCACAATAAATTTCAAATGACTGTACATGACCAAATACAAAAGGTTACATCATATCGCAGAAGTTTGAACATTTATAACTATGGATAAGAGGAGAATTCTTGACCAAATATAGGGTAGAGATCATCATAAAAAATAAAGACAATTTTGATTATGTAAAATTGAAAAGTTTTTTAGCAAAATCAATGAAATTAGAATGGGAAGGGAAGGTCTGATATCCAAGATTGATAGGGAATTGAAACAAATATAGAACAAATGCCATTCCCCAAGAGGTAAGTGATTAGAGAATATAATCAGGTAGTTGTCAAAAGAAAAAATGCTCCCAAATCCTCAAAATGTAAATTAAAGCAACCCTAGAGTCCTCATACCCTTCAGATTGGCAGAGATGACACAAATCAAGAAAAGTGTCAGTTGTTGGAAGATATGTGGATGGATAAGGAACCCCTGTTGATGGAGCTATGAATTGGCCCAACTATGCTGGAAAGCAATGTGGAACTATAATACTACATATCACCTTTGACTCAGCAATACCACTGTTAGGCATATACCCCCCAAAGAGGCTAGAGGTAAAGGATCTATTATGTACAAATAAAATTTTAGTATCACTTTTTGTTGTGGGGAAGGACTGGTAAATGAGATTACCAAATGAGATTATGTAGAGAGAATAGTGAATAGGGGACAACTTTGGTGGGGGGATCACAGTGGGATAGTAGTATCTAGTCAGGTTTTTTTGAGGTTAGGAAAATTTAAGAATGTTTATAGGTAACCAGGAAGGAATTATAGATAGGAGCAGATTAGAGATATTGGGGATGATAATGGGGAAATGTGTATTAGAAGATAGGAGGGAATGGGATCAAAGGGGAATGATCTTGTCAAGAAGGGGCACTTTCATCAGAGACTGTAGTTAAGGAGGACATGGTAGACTTCAGAGAGACATAAGATGAGAATAGGAGAAAAGGGAGCTTGTGAATAATGACTTTTTTTTTTTTTAATAAAGCTTTGGAGTGGAATTTCTTAGCTAAAATGGTTAGGGGAAAGAGTTTTATGGGAGAACTGAGGAGACAAGAAAGGTAAATTATTTGCCAGGTGATAAAATGGGAAATGTTTCAATAGGATGAACCTCAAAGGAGGAAAGGTTGGTGAGTATCAGTGATAGAGGGAGATCCTGCAAGTTGTAATGGGAAGCATGGAGTATTCTCATGACCATTGATTGGGAGATGGGGAGGATGTATGAGAGAAGCTGCAAGTACTGGAAAGGGGGACCAAGGACACAATGTCATCCACATCTTAAGAGAGTGCCAGAAAACAGAAGGATCTTTAGAGGAAGAAGTTTAAAGATAAAAGCATTTGTTAATTGTTAATAATTGTTTATTTGTTAATCATGAAGCAGGAATTTTGGAGGGTAGTGTGGAAGGTTCAGGTAAATCTGGTAGTGGCACAGTAGGAATGGCTTGAGGTGAATAAGAATGAAGGAGTAGATAGCTGGCATTAGGGAAAGGGATTTATTCTCCCTCAGCAAGGAAGTCAATATTATTGGAACAGGGAAAGTAAAAGGCAGAGGAATTTTGCTAACCATCGGAGAAACCACGAGTTCAGGCAGAATATCTGTGGAGCAGGAGAGGTCTCATGAGGACAGCAAGTGATTAGATGACTAAAGGTTATCCCTAGGGGTCCTGGACTTGCAGTAGGTGGTGTTGATGTGTCTTGACAGGCCTTGAGAAGCAAGAGGAGGTGTGAGTTAAGGAAGCTGGAAGCCAGGTGGCCTCCAAGACTGGCAATATAATTGTCTTGGGACACTTCCAGGAGCCTAGTTGGGAGGTAAGAAGCCGTGTGTCCTGACCCTATCTCAGGGGCTGGAGGAAGCAGGGTTTGGAGGGGGAGAATGTGTCCTGGTCCTCCTCTAGGGAAGGTTGATGCAGGCTAGTTACTACATATTTTGAATATAGTTTCACTTTATGATTGTCTTGTTCCAATTTTTTTTTGTCCTATAATGCAAATGACCTTGATATATTTGCTAATTATACATCTTTTGTTTATTTGTGGAATAGTTGAATTTATATCTTGTTATTCTATAGGAATTACTACTATTCATATTGCTTTACTATTATTAATTGTGCATATTTTGCTCATGTATTCAATGGCTGATGTGTAGGATGTGGATGATTACACACCTGTGTATGTAGTAGAGTTAGATGCATATTTTATGAGTATTATGTCTGCCTTTGGGAGCAAGGAATGGGGGTAGTGCTTTGGGTTCAGAGGTGTCAAATATTGGCATCCCATATAACACTCTTCAAATGTGGGTACAAGCAGATAAAAATATAAAATAGGCAGGGTAGGAAGCTAGGTGGCTCAGTGGATTGAGGGTCAGGCTTGCGTTCAAATTTAACATCAGACACTCCCTAGCTGTCGTGACCCTGGGCAAGACACTTAACCTCTATTGCCTAGCCCTTACTGCTCTTCTTCTGCCTTGGAACCAATATTCAGTATTGATTCTAAGAGTGAAGGTATCATTGGGAAATTCTTAAGAAAAAAAAATAAAAATACAATAAAGATAGATAACAGTCCATTTAAAAACTGTTAAAATGCAGCTCACAGGGATATTTCTGTACAGACTAGTGTTCCCCCCCCACCCCCCCGTTTCTATTTGAGGATGGTGCCACTGGGGAGAGCAGGGTGCTTGTTCACCATTTTGTTAATTTGTGTTTATGTTGATTTAAAACATGGCAGGAACAAGAAAGGAACAGTCTCTAATAAAATGGTTGGCGATTGCATTGTCTTTTCTCCTCCTGAGGACACTTTTGAGAATCAACAAGACTTGGAAACAGGGGCCACTGGTCCAGGACTCAGGTGGGAAGGCTTGACTCGATGACTTTGGTAGCAATGAAAGGAAGCCTGTGGTGTGTATATTCACAAGTATGGCGTCTTCCACAATCATTTATTGAACATCTATGTGTCAGACACCCGTCGGGGGATACACAGAAAGGTAAGTCTCAGGGGACACAAAATTCTGGGGCTACAAAGAAAGGCAAATGACAGTTCTTGCTCTCAAGGAACTCCCGGTCAAATTGGAGAGACAACTATGTGCAAACAAGATAAAGGATGAATTGGTGATAATCTCAGAGGATAGGCACTACTTGGGGATCGAGAAAGTCTTTGCAGAGGGGGAGATTTTAGCTAAGACTTAAAAGAAGCCTGGGAAGCCAGGAGGTTGTCAGGAGGAGGAGGGAAGAATCGTAGGAGTTGGGGGACAGGAAAATGTCCAGAGGTCGGAGACTGGAGGGTTTTCTTTGAAGAACGGCTAGGTGGCCAGTCACTGGAGCGAAGAGTCTTGGTGAGAGAAAGGTGTAAATAGATTGGGGCCAAGCTATACTTTAAAAGTCAATCTGGGGACCTGACATTTGATCCTGGAAGTAATAGCCCAGAAGCAGATTGAAGGGGCGTGTCCATTGTGTACGGGTGTGAGGGGTGGGGGCGCGTCCTCGGGGTGTGTTGGGGGGTTGGGGGCTGGCTCGCAGCAGCCACTCTGCAGGCGGACGGGCGACCTGGGGGTTCCGAAGCTAACGCTTCGCCTGGGTCCCGGCGCTCCGGGCGCCAGCCCGTGGCCTGGATGCCCTGTGTCCGGGCCCTCTATGTCCTGGCCGCCGTGGGCGTCTGTGGCGCGGTCGCCTTCCTAGGCTACTGCGTTTACTTCGACAGGAAGCGGAGGAGCGATCCCGAGTTCAAGCGGCGGTTGCGGGACAGTGAGTGCGTCCCTCCCGCTGGGGCCGGGATGGGAAAAGGTGGCCTGGCTGGAGGGTGGTCCCAGCTCAGGGCTCTCGAGACCGATGTTTTTTGTTCTTGATTTTGGATTTCTGGGTTCCTCCGACCCAGGCAAGGCCAAGGCTCCACCTGGTTATGCCTATGCCCCCACAGTGAGGAAAAGGAAACGTGGGTGGAGGGAGGGAAGCTACCCGCTACCCCCGCCAGCTTCTTCGGTCGTAGTGGTCCAGCTTGGAGGTGCTGCCCTCGTATCCTCGTGGAGTGCGGGTCAGGCCCGAAATGAACACAGTCTAGGAGCAGATGCCACCCTGAATTCCAGCAGGAGCCCTGGGAGGGGGAGGGGGAGAAGGGCTGCTGCGGCACCAGCAAGACGAGCTGCTAAGTTCAGTTGTTGTATTCACAGAAAGAAGAGCAGAGCAGCAAAAGGCTAAGGAACGGGGTGTGCAGGTGAAGTGTTTTAAATACACTGGTGTAACTTTATAGTGAGTACTTTTTCCACTTAAAATAAATATGCTGGTTGGGACCATTGCTTGTCAGGGTGTTATTTTTTGAGAGTGAGTACACTTTTGCTACTGACAAAATTTAAGTAAGGAAGAAATTAATAAGGAAAGCAATGAAGGGAAAATGGGCATTTCTTTTAATTTGATGGAAAAACGACGAGGTTTATAGACCTGCAAACCACGCAGGAGGTCTTACCTGTGTGTGTGTGTGTGTGTGTGTGTGTGTGTGTGTGTGTGTGTGTGTGTGTGTGTTTGTGTCCATCCTAGATCCCTGAGGCAATCTGCAGAAGCTTACAGGTCCATTTCTCAGAACAAAGTTGTGGAATGCATAAAATACGGGGGATTTCAAAGGAAACCAATTATATTGAAATACAGTTCTCAAAATATTGAAAAAATAAATAAAACAAACAAGACCACAGGCTCCAGGTTAAGAACCCATTACCTACAGTTTGGGAGGGAGATGCCACAGGGAAAAATAAAGGAAAAAAAAAAAGAATTATCAGTTGGAAAGTGCCAATGTGAGGACTGGGACAAAGTGCTGAAAGAATTCAAGAGAAAAAGTTTAGGATGATCAAATTAGAGAAAAAGCCAGCACTTGAGCTAGGTCTTGCAGAATATTAGTATAAGTAGGGGGTGGGAGGGGAAGAGCCTTTCAGGCTGGCATGAGCAGAGATGCAGGGGTGGGAAAAATGTGAGACATTCTGGGAATAATAAATAGAACAGTGCCAGTTTAGATCAGGGAGTAGTGTGCTATAAAGTTGCCCAGATTGTGAAGAGCCTAGGGCTGTAGAGTTTAAATGGGATTTGGAAGGCATGGGGGGAACTGTTGAGAGAAATGGGTAAATCAAGAGGAGAAGTTAAGTTTGTGGTAATGATGACTATGATTTTTGATATTAAGTATGAAGTTATGACATAAATACCTGCTTGTTGTTAAAATATAGAATCATAGATTTAAAGCTGGAAGAGAGCTCAGGTCTTCTGAGACTAACCTCCTCACTTTACAAATAAAGAAACTGAGGCCCATCCAGTTAAAGTAATTTGTCCAAGGTTGCCTAGGTAATAAGTATGGAAGCAGGAGATAAAAACAGCGTCTCTGATTCCAAATCTAGCATTCTTCTTCCCAAGGGCACCATCATTGTCATATAAATTTAAATTTATGAAGTTCTTTACATATATAACTTTACTGGATCTCAGAAAGAAAAGAGAAGCATGAAAAAGACATCCTTGGCCAATGCACATGTTCTAGGGGTAGGAAATCTAGATAAAGAGGTGAGAGGTAAGAACAAAACTGGGAAGTGTTCTATACTGTCACGGAAGTTAAGGATGAGAATATTCAGGTAGAAAAAGGGATGAGCAGTGTAGAATACTAGAGAAGTCAAGGATGAGGGCTGAGAAAAGGCCATTGAATTTGGTTTTAAGAGGATGTTCATGATTAGAATGGAATGAGATTTAATCTAGACTGCAAGTGATTAAGGGGAACAGACTCTGGCCACGAGGAAGCTAATTGCAAATTGATGACAAAAAAGCTGCAAAAAGCTTATAAATATAATAGCTCATAAAATAGGTGGAGTAGGCTTTGTGATTTGGTATGATTTCTGAGGAGATAATTATTCTTGCCATCATGGATAGCTTCATTTTTTTTACTCTTTGGAGTCAAGGCGATCCCTATTAAATGTAAGAGGGGTGATAATGGCGGAATTACTACCAGGAGGGGAAAACATGGAAGTGTTTAGGGGAAGTAGGAAGCCTAAATTTCCTCGACTTCAAAATTTGTTTTATGGCTAGCCCTAGCAAGACATGACTGCATGTCCAAGCTAGACATGTGCTTAAGAAAAAAAAAATAGCAAGTTGGCCTCTCACTTCCCCTTCCATTAATCCTTTCCTCTCACCTGGTGACTAGGCATTTTGTTCCAACCACAGGTGTCTCTCCATTGTCCCATTCTTTCAGTTGGCTGTCCACTAATGAAGGTGTTAGTTGGTAACTAGCTGCTCTAGATAAAATTCTGTCTAGGGTAGTTCAGAAGATCATAGAATTGAGAGCTCCAAGAGTCTTTGGGGATTATCTCTGTTAGTCCTCATTTTACAGTGGAGGAAAATGAGGTCCAAAGATGCTGCCTAAGCCAAGATTACATAGGTTAATAGCAAGGTAGGACTCAAACTTAGCTTTTACTGACTTCAGATCTAGTGATCTTTTCGCAGGAAAAGTCTGCCTCTCAGCTACATTTTAAATTGGTTTCCTGGGGGAAAACTTCAACAATCAAAGGATCACAGGATCATAGTTCTAAAGCTGGAAGTGGCCATCTAGTCCATCCCATTCAGAAGTGAAGCCAAAATACTGGGATGATGGATAATGAGGTTGATATTTTTTGGACAATGGACTTCCTACTATACCTACTGACTCGTCAGAATAAACCTGGGCATGACAACCTGATTTGCAGAGGGAGGCCCACACATGTTGCCTTGATGTCTTGCTCCTTCAGTCAAGTGGAACCACTCTTCAATTAACTCTAGTCAGGCCATGTCATACTTAGTAGTATTAATCCCCTATCAGTCCTCACTTCAGGTTGGTGTACATATCTGAAGAATCACCACCATCCATTTCCTCCCTCCTACCTATGTGCTCCAAGGGAATGAATAAATTAAGAATGTTCAAGTTACCTAAATTTTCATTGTGTTAGTGCTATTTTACTGCAACCTCAGCTGTAGTTGAACTTACTAAATTGGGAAAAAGATGGTGACACTTATTCTGTGTCTCTACTAAACTTTAATACACTATACATTTTTATTAGTTGCAGTTGAATATTTGTTTGAAGGTGCTTTCAAGATTAGCACAAAACTATATTGTGACTATTTCAATTTAGAAATTGGTATAAAGTTGTTTTCTTAACAAAACTAAATATTTTTATTGGTCATTACATGGATTTGACTTATTACCTTAAAATAGCTTGTTACATATTTTGTCAAACTTTTAGTCTCGAGAGGCTTTGAGGAATGAGAAGCTACAAGAGTTCTTTCTTCAAGAGGTGCAAATGGGAGAACTTTGGTTATCCAGAGGTAAGATTACTATCATTCTTTTGTAAGCAACTACTTTTGAAAGTAGGTATTGAATTTTTTTAATCAGTGGAAAGAACAAATACTATTAACATTTTACAATTAGATAAATTTATCTTATTTTCAGTTATATGACTTTTTAGTTATATGAAATTGATTTGCTCAACCAAATTCTGCAACAGTGAATGTTAAAAGTTTATATGGAAAATTTGGAGTTGGTGTGAGACAAAGTTAATTTTAGTAACAATCTCAATTTGTCTAGATAGGTATCTAGATGGATCAAAAGAGAAAATGTATGCAGAAAGCTTTGAAAATCCTTAAAGTGCTATACAAATGATTTTTTGTTAAAAGAAACAACACATAAAAGTGATTAGTTATTGTATTGTGTTGTAACAGTGATTTCTTCAAAGGTGCTTTTTTGTCTTTAGACTAAATAGACCTAGACAGCTTTTCAAAATTTTTTTGTCTTTTCTTCTTCCTTGTATTCATATTGTATGAACTGACCCTTCTTGGTTTCCAGGATGTTTTATTTCTAATAGTTTCCTCATCCCTTTATGTTCTGCTGTTTCTAACCTGTTATGTTCTAGGAATGTAACCATCTATCAGAATCATGTCTCCAGTAAGATTTAAAAATATTTGAGTTAGGACTTGATGGTGTTCTCTTACGGATACCCAAGCCTCATTGCAGGGCCTTTGTAATGTATATTTTTCCTGCTTGAGGTCTTTTTTTTTGTTTGTTTCCATTTGGTGTTTTTAAAATTTGTTCTAGGCAAATGAAAATTCCACATAAATGAAATGAAACATTACTTACCACAAACTATCAATGACATATACAACTGATTAAAAAAAAATTGTAGATTTCTCTGTAATCCTGTGGAAGGATCTATGTTCTTGATGTCCTCTACATTCTTTTCTTCAGAAGATTTGTCTTCAATTTGCATTGAAGAAGGAATATGGCTTTCACACTTCATTGAATCAAAGAGAAGTCCAAGAACATGGGAAACTAATTACATATAATCTATAATTTTGACTTTGATTAAGGAATTAAAAATATAAAAATTAAGGCTTTCAAGATAGTTCAGCCCTTAAAAATGACTGCAGGTTAATGTTAACACTGTATTTACATATTTACAATATTTTAATTGCTTAGCAATATAGTTCACTCTTCATGACCCCATTTGATTTTTTTTGGCAAAGATACTGGAGTGGTTTGTCATTTTCTTCTCCAGCTTATTTTACAGATGAGAAAACTTAGGTAAACAGGGGCAAGTCACTTGCCCAGGGCTCCACAGCTAGTAAGTGTGTGAGAATAGATTTGAACTCGGGAAGAAGTCTAAAACCCAGGCCCAGAACTTTATCAACTTTGCTACCTTGCTGTCCTATTGTTCTGGTAGGATCATGGGTTTAGAGCTGAAAGGGACCAAAGGTCAACTAGTCCTACCTACCCTCTTCATTTTGTAGATGAGGAAACTATGTCCCAGGGAGGGTATGTTATGCCTTTTAGAAGAAGAAAAGATTTATACAGGATATGTGAGTAATTAATACAGTCTTTCAAAAGATGATTTTTCCATGTATTCCAAAGTATGTTAGTTTGGGAGAAACTAATTATAGTGGGGGGAAAAAAGCTGTGTTGAGAATCAAAGGAAAAATACACAAAAATTATAGGCAGTATGGTAATTAAGAAAAAAGTGGTGGACCTGGAATCAAAGATGCAGGTCTCAACTCTGTCTGTATTACTTACTGTCTGTGTGATCATGGGCAATCAATCCCTTAAGTTCTCAGGGCCAAAGTTTCCTTATTTGCAAAACAGTGCTAACAATATCTTTGATGCTCAAACCTCAGAGTGTTATTGGGAGGGGTTAAATTGGCTTTCATGGTTTCATATTTTGCTTTCATTTGTTTTATGTTTAAGTGTTAACATTTAAAGTAATGCTTTGATAAAACCAAGAAGTACTTGTGTCACAGATTGTATGAAACATCTTTATAATTTTGGATGTAGTTATCACATATTTCTTTTTATTTTTTTTAAACCCTTACTTTCCATCTTGGAATCAATACTATATATTGCTTCCAAGGCAGAAGAGTGGTAAGGGCTAGGCAATGGAGGTTAAGTGACTTGCCCAGGGTCACACACAGGAAGTGTTTGAGGCCAGATTTGAACCCAGGACCTCCCATCTTTGGGCCTGACTCTCAATCCACTGAGCCACCTAGCTGCCCCCTCTCATATTTCTTGATTTAAAAAATCATCAGGTTGAGAATTAACTGGATTTTCCTTCCCAGGGCCCTTCTGACAACACGGTCAGTTTGCAAAATATTTTGTAAATTATAAAGTGGTACGTAAATAGGGGTCATCAAAATTTACTTAAGATTTAGGTGAGGATTGGAAGTGACTGAATTCACTAATTAGGAATACTTTACTCACTTTAAAACTTAATTTTCTTCCCCTGTTACTTATAATTAAAATTCTGGAGAAGAAACAAAAAGGCAAATAAAATAATCTATAAGGTTATGAAAAATATCTAGGCTCTATGTACTCATTTTAATTGTGAATGGATGGGACCACCAGCATGATCCACTCTGAAATGAACTATGAAAAATGGTTTGACTGAATTCTCTTTGTTGCATGAATTGACCAAATTGAACCAGTTTTTATTTTTAACAGCCAAGTTTATCTTTTTCTTTAAACCCTTACCTTCCATCTTAGAGAATCAATACTATGTATTAGTCCCAAGGCAGAAGAGTGGTAAGGGCTAGACAATGGGGGTTAAGTGACTTCCCAGAGTCACACAGCTGGGAAGTATCTGAGGTCACATTTGAATCCCGTACCTCCTGTCTCTAGGCCTGGCTCTCAATCCACTCAGCTGCCCCCACAAAGTTTATCTTTTAATCTTCCTTTGAAATAACATATCCAAATATTTGGGCATAATAAATCATACATTAAGAAATGATGTTATGCAGGTCCTAATTTTTCAGAGAAATCAGTACAATTTTACCTAAAAAAAAGAAATCTAAAAAAATGTTAATCGAACAATTACCAAATATATAGGAGTGGAAAATTTTTAGGTGGGAAATTGTAAACCAGGACAGCCTTAAAAAATTTGAATTTACAGATTTAAGAAGAAAAATTTACTAGATTTATTTAAAAGTTTGGGTCAATTTTGTTGTTTCAAAGGAAGCTAGTTGATTTTTTTTAAGCAAAAATCTTGGTATTTTTGGTGTACTTATTCCATACTTCTTTCCTTACAGTGTTTCATTTTTAGCAAAATGAAAACAAAATTAAGATTAAACACATTAATTCTTGCATATAAGCCAAGAGAATGTCTTGCATTGAGTCTTTACATGTTGTTTGTATGGAATATAGGCCAATACAACCTATATGCTAGTTATGCTATATGGAGGCTGAAAGAGTTATAATGGTAGAGTAGGAAAATGACTGGGTCAGGAATTAGATAATTTGGTTAATATGCTTTCTTGGACAAGTTATTTACTTTATGTACCTTTAAGTCACCTTCCAACTCTTTAGTTCTCTACACTCTTTGTATACTTATTATTCAATTCTAGCTATGTTCAATTACAAATGATAATCATTCAATCAATCAATCAACAACATTTATTAAGTGCCAATAGTATGTCCGGCATTATACTAAGTGCTGGGGATACAAAGACAAAAATGCCAACAGTTTCTGCTCTCAGGGAGCTTACATTCAATAAGGGGGATGACATGTACACATAAAAGTACATACAAAATAAATACAAGGTAATTTTTTTTTTTGGAGGCATAGCTAGGATGAACAGGACCTTATGGTCTCACGTAAACGGTGGTATTTGAGCTGAGTTCTGAAGAAGGCTAGGGATTTTCAGAGGCAGAGTTGAGGAGGAAGTCCATTCCAAGCATGGGGAACAGGATGTGCAAAGGTACAGAAATGGGAGATAAGAGTGTCACTGGAATAGCAAGAAGGCCACTGTGGCTGGACTGAAGAGTATGAGGGGGAGAAATGTATAATAAAGCCAGGTGGTGAAGGATTCTACATACTAAATAGAGGAGGCACTGGGGCACTAGAATTCACTGAATAAGAGTGACATGGTTAGACCTGTGATTTAGGAATATCTCTTTGGCAGCTATGGGAAAGATGGATTGGTGAAAGGAGAGCTGAGATAGGGAATCCAGTTAGGAAGCTACTGCAGTAGTCTATGAGCAAGAGATGACATGGACTTGAACTTGAGTGGTGGCCATGTAAGTGGGAAGACTGGGATGGATGTGACAGATATGGAGGCAGAATTGACAAATGTTGGCAATTAACTGGATACATGGGGTAAGGGAAAGTAAAAGAAGCAAGGATGACTATGAGGTAGTGAACTTGAATGAACTGGAATAATGCCCTCTATAGAAATAGGCAAGTTTGGAAAATATAAAGGATGAGAGTGGTGTAATAATGAGTTCTATTTTGGACATTTTGATTATATGGTGCTCAGGAGAGAACATGGCTGGCTATACATAAATGAAGGAATCATTTGCATTGGGATGATCATTAAACCCTTGGGAGCGGATGAGGTCCCCAGGAATGGCCAGGACAGTTGGGAGGGCAAGATAGGGATGACAATCTAGTAAATGAAACTGATTGGGCAGAAAAACTAGGACCAGTGTTGTAGAAACCTAGAGGATGTGGTCAGTGTCAGAGGCAGCTGAGAGGTTGAAGGTGAGGACTAAGAAAACCTGTTCAGATTTTGCAATTAAGAAATCAATGGTAACTTTGGTCAGAGCAGACTTAGAAGCTCTTGGATAACAGGGATTCTTCTATCTCTTTGTATCTCCATTGTCTAGCATAGTGCCTGCCTATCTCAGAGTAGGTACAAAATAAATATTGGATAATTGGGTTTGGTGAGGACAAAAGCCAGACAACAAGTGTCAGAAGTCAATGAGAAGAAATGAAACAATAAGCATTGATATCTTTTCTAGGACTTTGGTTGTGAAGAGTAGGGGAAATCATTAGAGGGGGATTATAGGAACAAATGAGGTTAAAAAACAAAACAAAATAAAAACCCTTACCTTATGTCTTAGAATCAATACTAGGTATTGGTTCCAAGGCAGAAGAGTGGTAAGGGCTAGGTAATGGTGCTCAAGTGACTTGCCCAGGGTCACACAGCTAGGAAGTATCTGAGGCTAGATTTGAACCCAGGACCTCCTGTCTCTGGACCTGGCTCTCAATCCACTGAGCCAACCAGCTACCTCCCTAAATGAGAGTTTTTTAGGGACAGGAGAGATCTATTTGTAGGCAGTTGGGGAAGGAGCCAATAGGTAGGGAGAGATTAAATCAGTTAAACAAGTATTAAGTGCTTATGTGCCAGGCGCTGAATATACAAAGACTAAGATAAAACTCTCCTAGGCCTCAAGAAATTTACATTCTTTTAGGGGAGACATGTACATATGCAAATATATGGAAAATAAATAATTTTGGAGTGGAGGGTATTAGCAGGTGTGTGTGTGTGTGTGTGTGTACCAGGAGAGGTTTTATGTGAAAAAGTATTTGAGCTGAGTTTTGAATGAAGAGATTCTAAGAGGAAGAGTGAATTCTGGGCATGGGATAGTTAGGCAATGCAAAGTCATGGAGATGAAAGGAATAGCAGTAAGGCTAGTCAGGCTGGACTATAACACTGCAGGAAGGCCCAGTGGAGATTAGAGAAACACTTCTAGTGGACCCAGTCACAACACAGTGTGTGACTTCATTTATTCATGAGTATGTAAGTAGGAGCAGAGGTTCGATATTGGGGAGAAGAAAGTGAATTTTAGCTAGAGTATGGGTTAAGATCTCAGAAGAAATTGAGAGCCCCAATGAAGGCAAAGAATAAGATTAGGAACAGGGAGAGGATAAACTGTAGGAAATTATGGTTAAATAAAGGAATCTAAGAATTCTTTATAGTAGAATACTGGAGTGAGATCAAGGGTGTGATGAAGGTAGCTCAAGGAGTCCTTCGATGGAGATGGAGGACCTGGGAGGCCAGCATGTGTTAGATATCATTCTCATGAATATATATGAATCTTGTTCTTGAATGATCTATTTTTCAGTTTTAATTGTATTTAACTATAAATGATCATGAAAATCCTTTGATGAACAGGGGCATTGTGGTATTGAGTCAGAGGACCTGGGTTAAAGCTGGCTCTGGTACATATTACTATGTGTAAAGTACTAAGAAGGTATTTGCAACTAACAGTGCAAATTGTTTTCTTCATCTGAAAAATGAGAGGATTAGAAAAGGTAGTAGCAGAAAATTCAAATTATTATGACTTCTATGGATATAATATGGAGATATACCTAACTTAGAAAAAGAAAAGTTTTTTTCCTTTTTTGAACTTAATGAACAAATTAACATGGGATGTTAATTTAACAGTATTTTATAATAGAATCTATTATATTTCATATAATCAACAGGCCAATTATGTTTCATCTAAGACAGTGGTTCCCAAACTTTTTTGGCCTACTGCCCCCTTTCCAGAAAAAAATATTACTTAGTGCCCCCTGTCACATACTATCACCGCCCCCTTACAGTTATTCATTGCCCCCAAATGCAGCTATGGCCATCACTGCCCCCCTGGATCGCTGCAGCACCCATCAGGGGACGGTGGCGCCCACTTTGGAAATCCCTGATCTAAGACATATCAAAGCATATATATATAGTGCTAAAAGAAAACTTATAATTAGCCCACATCCTATGTCTATTCCAAGTCTTAAATGAGAACTGACAGAATTGTATAAAGCAAATGAGAAAATCCCTCTATTTTTGTGTTTTCTCTTTCTGATTTCTTCATTGAGTTTTAATATCTTCCCTAATCTCCATCCTTTTCTCTTTCTTTAATTCTCCTATTAGTCTTCTGAGACATTATAGTGGTTCTTATAGTGAGAAATTTTAAGGAGATTTCATCTAGGTGGTTTCCATTTAGTAGTCATTAATTTTCACTAAGTATTATAGTTCTGGATGTAATCCTTTCCATATTTATTATATTAATAGAGCTACCAAGTCAAAGGCTGTTAACACTTCCAAACATTGTCCTTGTTGGAGCCTAAGCTACAGTAGCCTTCCTTTTCCACTATGACATTTTAAATCCAGCAAATTCTCTTCTGATACTTTTTCTATCTGATGCTCTGTATGATGGGTATCTTGTCTGACACTATTGCATTTGAAAGGAAAGGTTCCTATCTTTAATGACGGATTTTGTCTAGGTGTACTTTAACATGTTGAGATTATTGGCATTTTGTGGTAAAGGAATTTGATATAAAAAAAAAAGTTTGGAACTTGCATTCAAAAAAATGCCTTTGTTTCAGGTGAACACAAAATAGGAGTCGAACATCTGAGCAATGCCATTTTAGTATGTGGGCAGCCACAGAAACTTCTGGAGGTTTTCAAACAAACGCTGCCTCCTATGGTCTTTGATATGCTGATGCGCAAACTACCCGCTATGTGCCAGGTATGTGTGGATTTCATTCTTTTTGTGAAATCAAGGTGGAAAATGGAAATTTATATACATGTATATAGTCATGTTGAAAGACATCTGAAGTGCATCTTTTCTAAAATACTGCTTACTCTAGCAACCTAGGGTAATTAATGAATTCTTTTGTTGAGATGTGGTATATGTTTGACACACTTCTAAGATATCTTGGTCAAATTTTAGTTTTTTTTCATTTTTGCACTTCAGGATTTCAGTAATAGTTGTGTCTGCTGAGGCCAGATAATGAAGTGAAATGGTTCAGTTTCTAAAGGAGGCTTTTAAAAAAAGCATATGTAAATTTATCACAAGGATTTTTCCATTCTACTTCAAGTTACATCATTATATCAAAATATGTTTTTTTTCATCAATGACAGAAACACAATAAGCCACTTTTGTTAGACCTAAAGTCTTTTATCTTTTGAACTACAACTTCATATTTGAATCAAATGGAATTTACCCAAATAAGATCATTGTTAGCTATAGTTGTCTTTTATTTGCCATCAGATTAAAACTGTTTACAAAAACTCATCCTCTTATGCCGGAGTCAACCATTACTTTTCATAGATACTCATTTTATTTGTGCATTTTTTTTAGCCAATAAATGATTTAACTTTGGTTTCTCTTATTTAACTTGGGCATATTTAAGAGAGAAAATCTGGCTGATCCAAAATTTAAGTGGCGATAAATGAATTATATATAGGTGATCTGACCCTATCATGCATACTTCCTTCTCATAATTTGTGTAAAGACCATGACTGTCAGTAAACATACTTCTTAATGCTAGTCTTGGATGCGATTTTTCCTAGAAGTACAGGAAAAAAGTCAAATGCCCATCCTGGCAGAGAAAGACAGACTGGGGGAGGGAGAGAGACAGGGAGAACAGAGTGAAGGGGAGGGAAGGAAAGACTGCATTGAAATGATCAGCAAATAACTCTTGTGTATTTACCAGCAATTTGAGGCAGAAATGAATGAACAGGAATGCCTTGAGGATGATCCTGAGTGAAAAATATTTCAGGTAAGTATTCAGATAAACTCCAGTCTGGATACTATGGTAATTCTTGGTATAAACAGCTGCTTATTGATAAAAATATGAACTTAAATGTTGCCACTTATTTTACTTTTGGTAATAAAAATAATTTTTATGTTACACATGATTGAACACATACTTTGCTTTAAAATTAACAGTCACAATTGAAGAAACAATGGTTTATTTTGCTAATCAAGTGGCCAGGCTGTTGAATTTTAAGGCCCCCACAAAGGTTGCATCTTAATATTTTCATTGCACAGTAAGACAAGATCTTGTACTTTGCTTATTCCTGGTAAGAAGCACATTTGTTTCTCCAATGGTTTCCACTTGCCAAATGCTCAAAATCAATGACATGGTGAAAATATCCACAACAGTTTAAGATCAAAAGAACTCCTACTTCCAATGCAACAACTGTTGGCACTGCAATATGGAAAGGTCCATCCATAAACACTTTTCTATCGTGGTTGGCCAAGGAGTCCTGCTTTGGCAGCCAGAGCTTCATTCTGTTGAATATGATACTCTTGAAATCTCAAGGATATTCTTTGTGTCATTTTTAAATATTTTTGTAGGCAGTGTTCTGAGCAGGTAGACTAGAAAAAAGGGACGAAGGCATTAAGAGAGATGGCAGTAAATTTTATTTTAAAATTTACATATTCCAAAAAGACAATTGGCAGTACTAAGATTTTATCTTTACATTGTATTGGAAGCAAAAATAAATCAAATTAGCAAATGGATAGCAAGTGGGGTACAAGTTCTTTTGTGCTACTTTTATTGGTAGATCTTTCCCCTTAACTCCTTATTTAGGATTTCTAAAAAAAAAGATAGGAATGGCAGCAAAAATAGTCAAATGTTCCTTCTTGTGGAAAAAGTTGGTTCTAACAACTCAAATATAATTTGTTTATAGTTGTGAGAGGGAGAATCATAAAAAAAGATGATTAGTTTCAAAAAAAAATAATACTTAACAATTTTCCTGGTAAATATGGAGGAGGGCATGAATGTTAAGCAATAGTTTATAATGGAAAGAGGCTTATAACACTGTGCCTAAGTGAAATTTTAATTCAGAAAACATAAAGGAAAAAATGCAATAGGATCTATATTCTAACTATGCAATGTTACACTAAGTTCAAGTTGGGCTGTTTCCAAAAACAACATGAGTACTCTGGATCAATTGGAAGGGTATATCAAATTTCTTTAGTGCAGTTATCTTTGCTGGAAAGTCTTTGCTAGGGACCACTAAGATAAGATACCCCCTAAAAATTGACAGAATAGGGACAGGTAGGTGGCTAAGTGGGTAGAGAGCCAGGTCTGGAGAAGGAAGGCCCTGGGTTCAAATCTGGTCTCAGATACTTCCTAGTTGTGAGACCTTGGGCAAGTCATTCAACCCCAGTTGCTTAGCCCTTACCATTCTTCTTAACTTAGAACTGATACTTAATTTCTGTTCTAAGGCATAAGATAAAGGTTTGAAAAAAAATTGATAGGACAAACATCTTTTCTGACAAGTTTGCCTCAGTAACATGTGAATACCTTGTAAAACTGGCAGTAATATCAAATTAAATTTGAAGACTACCCTAAATTCTCAGAATGATGGCAAACAAAAGGCCATGATTTAAAAACTTAGTCCAAAAAATTAGAGAAACAATCAAAGAATGCACTAATGGGCTTTTTCTATCTTGTTTCTTTATAGAAAATCAGGGCAAGTGTTAGTGGAAAAAGTTACATACCTCTTCTGGTTTAACCTCTCTTGTTGTGAAGTCTTTAACACAATCCAGAAAACAAGTTTCTGTGAGTTTATTGTAAGTTCCAAGAAATTCTTTAAACTGTGAAGAAATTAAAAGTCAATGAAATTATTTTTTTATGCTGCCCTATCTTTGAGATTAATCCAGTAATAGAAGTTACTTTTCAACCAAACATGCCTAGAAACTAGAATAGTGTACAGATGAACAGTGATCAGGCACAGAATTATATCAAATGGAAAATAAATTTCCTTTAAGATTCCAACATCAATTCTGCAAAATGTAAAAATGAAAACAAAAGTGGAAAAAAATACTATATGAATACTATATGAAAGCCATATCTTCCTAAATGAACAGAAATAGGGTAGTAATTTTAATCTGCAAATTAAAGTTCAAGTTTTGACATATTTTGATTTTATTTTTTCCTAACTGTTTGCTAAAAGAAAAAAAACATTATTTACACATTCTTGGTACTTGATTATCCTCCTTTAGAGATGAGATTTGAAACAACTGATTGGGGAAACTTTATATCTAAATTTGCATCCAGTGGCACATTTTTAATTTTTTGAAACTAGTTTTCTTTAAGTGAATCTCACCTGTTTAATCTGATCAGTTTCTGATATTTGTGCAGCCATATTCTTTTGATATGTAGATCAGTCACCTCTGTCAGAAATAAAAAAAAATTAAACTGAAAAGAAATGGCTGCATTTATGAAACGGAACTGAAAAAATATAACTAAAAACAATGGTTCATGTTTGAAAAAAATCTCACTTTGTCTCTATAAGCTACTTGAGACCAGGGAATTCTTTTTGGGGGTGGTGGAGGTGGTTAACTACAACACAGCAGTAGTACTTATAAGTATAAGTACTTATATATGTTGTACTTATATATACATATGTATATGTACTTATATAAAAATGTTATAAAGCTAATACTAGCTTTATAAATCCCTTAATTTACCAGCCAGAGTAGTTCATTCCTGTCATTTTGCCGTGTTAGTTTATGGAATCAGTCTCTCCTAACAAAATATTAAGTGCATTGTTTTATAGTAGCTTTAAGATCTGGGGTAACTTTTATAGTCGTCTCTGACATTAAAGTGACTACCCCATTGATAACTCCTGAAACATTTAGGTTTGTCTCTGGCAAGAATTGTCTAAACCCTAGGAATTTAGAAAGGCATCATAATAAACAAAAACCTCTGAAAACTATTATAATGCAATATCCACTCTTATATGTTAAATATCTAAACTTTAAAGTCCATGGGTTTCCTAGAAAGCTTATCTTCCAATAAAGATAACTGTAGAGACTAATCTATACATACAATTTCTATTCAGAGAAAACTTTATTTAATTAAACTCAATTTGTAGAGAGACAAAGGAAGAAAATAGCAAGGTTAAAATACCACTTTGGAGTATTTGGATTTTCTCATAACCACAAAGTTATGCCTGGTCTGAGTTGATAACATTTTATAGGATCATAAAGCTAGATAGCACTAAAAGGGATCTCCCCAGATAGTTCAAATATTACATTTTACAAACAAGTGAGGCCCAGGGAAGAAGTAGTGGCTTAAAGCTACATAATTATGTGTCAGAGGCAGAATTTGAACTCAGATCTTCTATCTTGAGAACTAGTGCTCTTTCCATTGTACTATGTAGCTTCCTATAAGTCATAATGCTATATTTATGAATATTGAGAGGTCTGAAAAACTTCCATGAAGCATGGACACTTATTGTGTAAATCCAATTAGATGATACTCTCATATATTTGCTTAATATAAAATATTTTTTAAGAAACACATCTTACTTTCCATCTTACACAATCAATAGCATGTATTGGTTCTAAGGCAGAAAAGTGGTAAAGGCTAGTCAATGGGGATTAAGTGACTTGCTCAGGGTCATCCAGCTAGGAAGTGTCTGAGGTCAAATTTGAATCCAAAACCTCTTGTCTCTAAGCCTGACTCTCAATCACTGAGCCACCTAGCTGCCTCTGATATAAAACATTTTTAAGTAATGAAAGGCTATGAGAACTCTAAATTTGATTCCTGTAGAATATGAAGCAACTGATTTGAGCGTTCCACAGAGTCTACAGCTCTTCTATTTTAGTTTAACCAACTTTCTTCTCCTCTCCCCTTTATCCATCTCCTCTTCTTGTGCTTTGTGGACTCATGATTCCTTAAATAGGCCAAAAAGCATTGTTCTTTCGCAAAATCCAATAGTTTTTCCAATTTGATGGCACTTTTAAGATTACCACCCGTTTTGTGGAGATCTGAGACAAATGTTTTCTAATCTTTGTAGCTATGTGCCTGGCACATTGTGTGACATGTTCAAAGGCACTTAATAAGTACTTACTGAACTGTGTTCCAAACCTTACATAAAAAGGAACCCTCATTATAACATAGGTGGTCATATAGGTTATGGTTGAAGACCAATTCTTACCAATCTCACCTCATCAAGACTTCTTGTATTTGTTTCCCACTCTACTAATACACAATCACTCATCATTAGGCTCTCTTACCTCATAAATGGTATCTCCCCTCTTCAATTTAATACATCTTCTACAATGCTGAAAAATTGCTTCTCCCTGCTCCTGACTTTTTGCAGTGGTAATTGCTTCTTTGGGGATGGGGGTAGGATTGTGTTTTGACCTTAAAACATCAAAAGGCATTTCCAGCAGAACACAAAAAGAGGACTCTATATGAAACTGTAAATCTCTAATTCATATTGCTTACTTTTTTTTTTTTAAACTCTTACCTTCCATCAAAGAACCAATGCTGTATATTGGTTCCAAGACAGAAGAGCAGTTAAGGGCTAGACAATGGAGTTTAGGTGACTTGTCCAGGGTTGCCCAGCTAGGAAGTGTCTGAGGCCATTTGAATCTAGGACCTCCTGTCTCTAGGCCTGGCTCTCAATCCACTGAGCAATCTAGCTGTCCCCATATTGCTTGCTTTTTTAAAAAGTTTACAATAATTCTACTCATTACTTTAAAAACTGCTCTGCTTCCTTCAGTACTTAAAAGTGTCACAATAGCCTTTTGGGGGGGGCATTACTATTGCCAATTCTCCTTTTCCCACACCTCAACTAAAAAAAAACCAAACCAAACAAAAAAAAAAACTACTACTACTAAAAACAAACACCTTGTAACAAATAGTTTAAACAAAATGAATTCACACAGTGGCCATGTCTGAAAAATGTAAGATTCTGCACCTTGTGCCTATCACCTGTCAGCAGATGGGTAACATGCTTTATCAATATGTCTGGAAGCATGGTTGTTCACTGCACTGATCTTGGGTTATCTTTCAAAGTTATTGTTTTTAACAGTGTTGCTATTCTTGTATAAATTGTTTCTCTGGTTCTGTTTTCTGCACTTTGCATCAACTTATACTCCCTAAAATTCTCTGAATTCATCTCTAATTATTTCTTATAGCATAGTAATATTCCTTCACATTTATCTACCATATCTGCCTATTCAAAAGAACTCTCAAAAGAACAATCTATGGTACCCTTAGATTTTATCCTCCTTCTTCCCCCACTTTTAATCTCCAGAATCAAGAAATTTGTTTTGCTCAGACTATTTAAAACCCCTCGCTAATTGCATTAGATTTCTACATTAAACTGTTTGTGTGGGGTATATTCAATCCTTTTTGTCCATTTCAGGTGAGAATGAAGTTCATCTGATGTCTATCCACCTCCATTCCTTCTCCTCCATGTCTGTTTATTTTTTCTTACACAATCTAATTATGAGAACTAGAAACCTCTATGTCCTTTTTTCTTTTATCTTTCTTTTTTTTATGCCTCTTTAATCTTTTTAGTTTTAGCCTAACATTTCAGTCTGTCAAGATGTTTTTGGATCCTGATTTTGTTATCTGGTATGTTAGCTATCCCTCTCAGATTTATGTTATTTTTCAAATTACAAATGCATTCCAGCTATGCCTTTATTCAAATAATTGATAAAAATGTTACATGGCATAGGACCAAGTAGAGACCCTCAGGATACTTCAAGGGAGACCTTTTCTCAAACATTTTGAACTATTAATGACTATTCTTTGAAGTCTGGTCATCCAACCACCTTAAATGCACAGCATCCAACTGAGTATTTAACACATATCTCCATCTGTTCAGAAGAATAGCATGATATATCAATATATGCTTTGCTAAAATCTAGCAACATCCCACTAACTATCAGTTTATTAAACCTTTCAAAAAAAAAAAAAAAAAAAGGACTGTGTTTAGTCTAGTATGATATGTTCCTGATGAGGCTGTTATCTGTCAAGATCACCGATTCAATTTTCTTTTCAACTTTTAGTTTTCCATTAACCAAAAGCTATTTTCTGAAATGTGAAAAAGAAAGAAAAACAAACCTCTGCCACAAACATGTATAGTCAAATACATTCCTATATTGGCTCTCTCTCTCTCTCTCTCTCCCTCCCTCCCTCCCTACACACACACACACACACACACACACACACACACACACACACACACACACACACACACACACACATTTATTTATTGTAAACTTAATCTTTACTCTGAGTTCATCAGTTCTCTATTGTGGGATAGGGAGCATATATTATCATGGATCATCTGGAATCATGGTTGGTCAGTATGGTGATTGAAATTTCTAAGCCTTTTTCAAAGCTATCTTTGCAAAAAAGGTTATTATATAAATAATTTCCCCTGTTCTCTACTTCACTCTATTAGCTCATGTAACACTTCTAGGTTTCTTTGAAACCATTCCTTTCTTAGTTTCTTATAGCAAACAGTATTATATCACATTCATAATATATCATAACTTCTGCAGCCATTTCCCAATTGATGGGCTGCCCTCAATTTCTAATTCTTTACCACTGCAAAAAAAGCTGCTATATATTTTTTGTATGGACTCATAGTTTATATTGCTTTCTCTCAATCTACCCTTTCCTCTCCTGTTTCTGTACCCAGAGAATATATTTCTGTATCCAACTGTGTGAGTTCATATATTCTTCCCTTCTTTGATCAGTTAGATCAGTGATGGGCAAACTTTTTAAAGAGGGGCCCAAAAGAAAGGAAATGCTCATCTGTCAGTCTGTTTCTAAGGCAACTCCTTCTAAGTTTCATTGTACTGTATCCTACTCATTGTATTCGTCAGGTTAGGAATAATGTCTTGAGGCCCAATAGCACATTTCAGGGGGCCACATCTGGCCCACAGGGCTGCAGCTTGCCCATCACTGATTTAGATGATAGTGAAGTTCAAGTGTTGCCAATTCCCCTGCCTTTGTTTATATAGACTTGTACTTTTGCACTTACTTTTTTCCATCCTTCCTTACCCCTCTTCACTCTTGGGTATTCTTCTTCTTCTCCCTTTTCAATTCTTTTAAGATCACGAATTGTAACAGAACTACTTTTAGGCCCTTTAAGACTCCCTTAGTAGTTGATGATGATAATGATAGGGTTCAGAGGTACCACATGTAGCATCTTTCTATAACAGAATGGAAACAGTTTACTATTTGTATAGTTCACGCATGCTTACTTTTTTATGTTTCTCTTACTTTTGGATTTGAACTTCAAAGTTTCTAGGCATCTTTTCATCAGGAATGCTTGAAAATCTTCTGTTCCATTTTTCCTCTTCTAAGGTGATATTTAATTTTCCCAAGTAAAATATTCTTGTTTATAGGCTTATGTTCTTTGCATTCTAGAATAATTATTTTTTCAAACTCTATTCCTTGGTAGTGTTGGCTGCTAAGTTAGGAGTGATCCCGACTGGAGCTCCTTAGTACATGAAATTCTTTCTTTCTGGCTACTGGTAGTAGTTTTTCCTTTGACCAGGAAGCCCTGGATTTTGGCTATTGTGTTCTTAGGTATTTACTTTTTGAGATTTCTTTCCAGAGGTAATTGATGTCTTCTTTCAATTTATACTTTGCCTACTGCTCCTCAGATATCTGGGCAGTTTTCTTGATGTCTAGACTCTTTTTTGGTCATGGCTTTTGAGTAGTTCGATGATTCTTATCTCTCTTTTTTTTTTAAACCCTTAACTTCTGTGTATTGGCTGCTAGGTGGAAGAGTGGTAAGGGTGGGCAATGGGGGTCAAGTGACTTGCCCAGGGTCACACAGCTGGGAAGTGTCTGAGGCTGGATTTGAACCCAGGACCTCCTGCCTCTAGGCCTGACTCTCAATCCACTGAGCTATCCAGCTGTCCCTCTCTCTTATATATCTTATCTCTCCTACATCTATTTTCAAAGTCAGTTTTTTTTTTTTTGCTATGAAATACTTTACATTTTCTTCTATTACACTTTCCCCCTTCCCCCCAAACCCCTCAACCAGGCCAGTTCTTTGACTCTGATTTGGTAGTTCTTCTTGTCTCATTGGGTCATTTTCTTTAGTTGGTACATTCTTATTTTCAAGAAGTTTGTTGCTTGAGTAAAATTTTGTACCTCTTGTTGTAAGCTCTTAATTCCCTTTCCAAAATCTTGCTTTCATATCTTTCAATTCTTTTCCATTTTTTCCCTCTTGTGCTCTAATTTTACTTAAACAAACAAACAAAGAAAAACATTAAAAAAAACAAAAACACCTCTTATCTTCCGTCTTAGAATCAATACTGTTTGTTGGTTCCAAGGCAGAAGAGTAGTAAGGGGTAGGCAATGAGGGTTGTGACTTGCCCAGCTTGACAGCTAGGAAGTGTCTGAGGCCAGATGTGAACCTAGGACCTCTCAACTCTAAGCTTGGCTCTCAATCCAATGAGCCTCCCAGCTTCCCCCCCGAAAAACATTTTTTAACTCATGTGCTTGAGTGTGTGTGTGTGTGTGTGTGTATGTATGTGTATATGTACATGGCATCTCTGACATAATAGTAGCTTTTTATGGTGGAATTCTTTTGTTTGTTTTTCCATTCTTCCAGCCTCCTTCCAGGACCCTAGACTTTAATTAGGGCCATGGTGTGCACACTTCTGAGGGGGCAGTTGCTTTGAGCTTGTGGCCTTTTGGGTCCTTCTGCTGCTTTTCTATGGGTACTGAGTGTTGTATTATTATTCCAGGATCTCAGGAACAGCTCAAGTTGTTCCCAATGTGGCTTGATCCAGGACTAATTCTGATTGCTGCCTCCTTGGTCTGAAGAGCTCTCTTCAAGATCCTGACTTGGATTTGGGTATAAGCAACACACTTGTGGGCTTGTCTCAATTGGTGTTTCAATATATTGCTCCCTGACTCAGCCATTATCAGCCTGTTGGAGGGCTCTGCTGGTTCAGAGTGACAGAATTTCAGGTTCCTTTTTGGCTGGGATTCCTTCCCTGGTTATTTTGCCTTACGCTTCAGACTGTGCTAGAGGTGGAACTGAGACTCTACTTGGCTCCTGAAGTCAGAGCCACATATCTACTGTTTACTTCTGAATTTGATCCTTGCTTAGTTCACACAGCCTAGAGTCCCCAATTCCTTTTTACCCCTGAGGGACAGAATCCCTCCTAAGCCCAACCTGGAGCTGTGACCCAAACCTGAGTGGTGACCAAGCTGGAAAGTGGTACCTGTTCCTTTTCCTTGTACAAGACCAGACTCTTTTGTAAGTCTGAGATGTCTTCTTGCCCTGGTATACTGCTTCTTTTTGTCCTGGAATGCTGTGTGGTCATTCCTTGATTCTATTTCTAAGGTCTACAGATCTTTTGGTCTGTATCCTTTTGCGTATCTGGCCTGGAAAATGACTAATGGTGTTAAAAAATTCCTAAATAGGACTTGGTATAGTACTTTTCCCAGATTTGTGTGGAATAAGTTGGGGATGGAAGAATGAGCTTTCTTTTCTAGATACTAATGAACTTGTTAATAATGCATTCTAGAATTTTTTTCTTCTCTAAGAATCACTGGCTGATTCTATTCTCTTAACTCTTTTGGAAAACTGGGATATTATCTCTGCATGAGTCCCATGGTACCTCTCCCATTTTCCGTAAGCTTTTATATATCACTAACAATGAATCCATAATCATGCCTGCTAGTTCTTTCCATACCTGAAGGGGTAGTTCATATAGGTCAGGTGACCTGGATTCATTAAGGGCAGCTAGGTGCTTTCTTACTATCTTTTTATACTGAGCCTCAAACTTGCTATAGAAACCTAAAGTCAGGAAATTAATGAGTTCAAATCCAACTTATGACACTTATTAGGTGTGTGACCTTGGGCAAGCCATCTGTCTCAGGTTTCTTCATCTGTAAAATGTGGACACTAATTGGATCTACCTCTAAGACTTGCTTTAAGAATTAAATGAGATAATACTTATAAAGCATCTTGTGAACCTCAAAGCACTATATACATACTAGCTGTTATATTAATAGCTACTTTTCTCATGTTTTTTCTAATCCAAAGGCATTTCTCCTTGGCAGAGAAAATATAAGCAAAATTAAGAACTGTGAGGCTCCTCCCCTAGTCTCAATGATCAACTACTGTCTTGCCCTTCCTAGTACTTAGCTCTTCTTTTGATTTTCCCTTCCTCATAATAGCTTAAAAACCTTTTTTGTTGTCCTTAGTTTTTCCCCTTTTTGTTCTTCTCTCATACAAATAGCATTAATATATCCCTCTAATCCCCAAAGGAAAAAAAAGGAACAGGGATAAATCATGCATCCCTTGAGGTGGTTGTATTATTGTAGAAAGTTATTGCTTAGGGTTTCTGTTCTTTACATTTTTCATCAGCCTGAGCACTTCTCAAACTCTCCTTATAGAATTCATGGCAGGCTGTACTTTTTATCCTGTTACTGGCTCTTGATTACATGTTCTGCATGTTTCTTTAAAAAAATCTAGATTCGTTAGTTCTCTGTCCATCCATATCACTTTTTCTAGACAACTTTTATTGTTCTTCCTGAGAAATGTTTCCCTTCATGGAGCCAGAATTTTATTCTTGAGTTTCTCACCCCTCCTAGGCTAACTTTCCTTGCAGACTTTCATTTATCCTTCAACTGCATACTATGACATGTTATCTCCCCAAATTTAGGACACATGTAAGACTATGCCCAGCTTTTCTCTCCTCCTCTCACTAATTCTTAAACGATTGTTAAGGTGGCAGCTGGGTGGCTCAGTGGATTGAGAGCCAGGCCCAGAGATGGAAGGTCCTAGGTTCAAATCTGGCCTTAGACACTTCCTTAGCTGTGTGATCCTGCACAAATCACTTGACTCCCATTGCCTAGCCCTTACTGCTCTTCTGCCTTGGAACCAACACATAGTATTGATTCCTAGATGGAAGATAAGGGTTAAAAAAAAAAGATTGTTAATCATTCTCCCCCTAAAATTCCTATGATTCAATCAATTACTTCTTTTTGTTTGTTCCTTTATCTTTTGAAGAGATGAAATGATCACTAAGGCAAAATCAAAATGGCTTTGTTTTTGTCTGACAGAAGGTTGAAGCAGATTTCAAGACAGTTGAAGTCCTCCATCACTATTCTATCATTTTCCTGTTGTTAAGCTTGGAATCTGTTTACCTCAATCCTTATCCATTTTTTCTTCCTCTCCAGGTGGCTGGTAGTATATACTGAACGCAAAATCAAATTTTTTTTCCTCCACTGATCTTCACTCAAATGTTCTCTATCATATCCTACCACTGTAGTACTTCAATTTCTTCCTAAAAAAATATCTTATTATCTTCTTAATACAAAATGCTTTCATCTTTCCCTTCTACCCTTTCCTTTTCAATCCTACATCTTCTGAACAAGACTCATTTTCCTAGAGTCATATTTCAGTAGTGGGTTTGATCCCATCAAATTTCAGCGAAAGTCCTCAAGACAATTTTGTCTCTTTATATCAGGACTGTTAATCTCATCCTGCTTTTGTATATTTGAGCATTTTTGTATGGTCATTTAAGGCCATTGGCTTCACAACTGACTTTTTTCTTAGATTTTTGTTCTTATGTTCTGTTATGGTCTGGAATATAGATAATAGCTCTTTTTAGAGAAAACAAATAGCTGCCTCAATTATTACCACTCATTTCTACTGCTCCTCACATCACTGGATAGCACAAGATACTATGGCACAGTTTGTCTTCATTTCCTATAGTTATTCTCTATAATATCTAGCTTGTTCTATACACACAGGTAGTTTAGTCTCTCTCATGTTCGATTTTGTTTGATTAGATTTGCAAGGTACCTGCAAACTGTGTAGGCAACTAGGTGGCACAGTGGATAGAATACTGGGCTTAGATTCAGGACAAAGACCTAATTCAAATTTGGCCTCAGACACTAATTGTGCAACCCTGGTCCAGTAATTTAACCTTTGGCTGCCTTAGTTTCTTCAAATGCAAAATGGTAATCATAATAGTACTTAGCTCACATGGTTTTGTGAAGATCAAATGAAATAATATTTGTAAAGTGCTTAGAACAGAGCCTGGTATATAGCAGGCTTAGTAAATGCTTGTTCCCTAGTAGTTCCCCCTTGTAGCTGGGGTCCTTATCTCTAGAGAGAAACCTATTATTTAAGTAATTAACTAGAAATCTAATTTCTATTTTCAGTAATTGTTGTATAAGTTTACTTTCCAAATTAGTTTTTTTCTTTTTATATCCATTGCCTTCTTTAGCAGAGAAGAAAATAACATCTATGCTATGGTCTTCAGTTTTTTGGCCAAAATTTCACAATACCTGGTAATGCTTTCTAGGTTCCTTTTCATGGTATTATTTGTTTCCACATGAATAACCACAAGTGGGTAGTTATTTGTTTGGAAAACTTTTCACAAATGTCTTCTGATATGTCTTCCATATGTGTTCTGAGAATATAATAGACCTTTCTATTATTGTTATCAGTTAAACAAATAGCTGCGTTGATATCTTTGAGCAGGGAGTCACCTGCCAACAGTACTCTAATCTTCTTCCTTTCACTTGTACTTGTAGTTTAACCTAAGACATGATGGTGCCTGGGGATCATCCTTATTATTCCTTAAAGGAGAAATCACTTCCTTCTTAGAACATCTGGCTTCCTTCTATTTAGGTAGTGTTTAGATTTTTTTTTTAAACTACCAAGTATTGTCCTTTTTCTTTCCTCTGCAACATTCTTCTGCTCCCAAATCTTTACATAGGTCAAATTTCTCATCTACCACTATAGATGTCCTCCTTAAAATATTTTCTCCTTCTGAATTGAAGCTCTCCTTCTGGATTTTCTTTTAGGAACATTTAATTTGTCCTGGTTACTCTGAGTAGAGAAAGCCCCTTCAACTCTTCTTCTAGGTGACCAGCCTATATTTTGAATGTTCTTTCCCAAGGAGGGGAAGAGAGAGGGCTCTATTATATTATTATGCCAAACTGACTTCTTGGTGCTATGTGGTATTTATTAACCTTCTGGTTCTTAAAGACTACATATGTATATATGTATGTATGTATGTTCCAGAAAATATTTGGCTTAACTGTATTAGAATACTAATTGTATTACATTTTATAGAGCTTCTCTTATACCTGCTATTGAATTGTCAACAGAAGATGATAGGGAATCAGTAGAGAGCAGTTCCAGTTAATGGCAGGAGAGGGAGTTGTTTGGGGTCTAAGAACAGAGTCCATGTTCCCCTTGTCCTCAAGCATGGCCTTGTGACCCTCTGAGGGTTGGCCACATTACTTTGCAGGGCAGAGACTCTCTCTGACCCATGCTGTGGAGGCTGAAAAGGAGTTGGGAACATATTAAACAGGGCTTTGGGTAGCTAGATGGTTCATTGAGTGCCAGTCCTAGAGTCAGAAAGACTCTTCTTTGACTTCAAAAATGCCCTCTGATACTTACTAGCTGTGGGACCCTGAGCAAGTAATTTAACCCTGTTTGCTTCAGTTTTCTCATTTATCAAAAGATCTGGAGAAGGAAATGAAAAACCACTCTAGTATCTTTGCCAAGAAAAGCCAAAATTGGGTCATGAAGGTTGAATAGGACTGAAATGACTGAACAACAAGGACTTAAAGGGGCTACTCAAATGAGTTACAGACATATGTCTCTAGGAGGTGGGCCATCAGCAAGTACTAGGGATCAGCCTCTAATCAAACTCTGTACATAAAGGGTACTTTTAGACATTATCAAAGGGAAGAAGCACAAGGAATTATGGAATCTACTGAGAATCAGGCCATGTTCTAAACATAAGGAGTAAACATTCTGTGCTCTAGACATACCTAACAGCAGCATTAGAAGCAACTTTCAAAGAGATTAGGCAAGCAAAAGCTCAAACATGGAGAAACATGTACACAGATAATCAATTTATCAAAGGTATAAATAAATAGATTGGGCACTGGAAGGGTAACTGCTAGAAAACAAACTGAGGGATAATGCCAACAGCATTTTGCTAAGCTGGCTATTATGACTTGGGACATAGATGTTGAGTGGAAGCATGCTCCTCTCAGTCAAAAACTGAGGCAATCAGAAGCTCCAAAGGTAGCTAGACTAGTGAGAAGAGTCAATGTTTGAAGATAGTGAATTTGACCTAAGGCACTATTTTGTTTAAACCTGCAAAATAACCACTTTCTTTTACCCTTTTCCTTCTTTATTTTGAGCTATTACTCCATGGCCATCTTTATCCATTTTCCTTTCTCATTTTCTTGATGTACTTTCTTGGTTTTTCTATATGTTGATGTTTTAAATTACTTTGAAATTAATGCATACAAATAAGACATGCATACTGCTAACAGTAGGAACTGGTCTCATATTCACTTCATTTATCTGTCAAGTCCAAGTAAACTCTGCCTTGCCACAGTTCCTACCCTAAACCAATCAAGACTGCCTAACTTATGAGGCTTGGAATAATAGGGTGGCCAACTCTTTTGTCTAATATGGAAATCTTTTGAAAATCTGCTTTGCTGCCTCATTCTAAGGTCCTCTTGACCTTACCTTATGCCTTGTTTGTATTCTTCGTGCTGTCATCTAACAATCTAAGGAAGTATGGGCCTTGCCACCTGCCCTGGGCTGCACTTTTAGGATTTCTGAATCATTGTCTCTGCCCTCCAACTATATTTTCTTTTGTATGTTGTTTCCCAAAATTGGAGTGTGTGTAATGACTATCTTTTTATATTTATATCAGTTCTTACGTAGTATGTGCTTGGCACCTAGTAAGCACTTAATAAAAGCTCATTCATTCATTCGAAAGATAACAAACTTCTGAAGGTTGGAGGATTTGTACTTCTTAATGTAGCCTAGCAATGTACCAGGAACAGCAGTGTCTGATGGTAGTATCTGCAAATGAGAGCCTAGGATAAACCAGACACACAAAGATAGTTTCATGACTCTACTGAGAACTAGAAGGGCTTACAATAACTAAGAGGAACATCAGGACTATATGAAAAACATTCTAGGAGCTCAGACCAGTTTGGTATCCAAGAGATTCTAGTGGTGAACCATGAGAGAACAGTTCCAGCCAAAGGAGGGAATCACTTTGGGAATGAGGGAGGACCCTTGTGTTCTTTGCCAGCCCCTATCCCCAGGATGAACTTGTATCTTAGTACCATCTCTGGGACACTGGAGCTGAGGGCAGCAAGTGTATTAATAGTTGATGACAAACTATACATATTGAAGAAAGGCAGCTTCAAAACTCTACAATGAGACCAGCAGAAAGCTATAACATGTCTAAAGGAAGGTTTCATGAGTATCCCACTAAGGGGAGGAAATAAATTCTAGAGACAACAAGGGGCTAGGAACTATCTCTTTGCCAAATATATACTCCAAGCTCCAGTCCACTTTTCCTTGGACTCTCTGTACCTGTAGGAGAGTGTGTCACAGACTTTAGAGGGCTGGAGGGAGGGAGCAGTGGACCAGGAGAGATGTTTTTGTCCCAATTCTTCTTACTAAATAGGCTCTTAGTAAATAAATGCCCTTTTCTAAAAGCTATACCTAGCTAACTGATATCCACTAATAGTTAATAGGGGAAACACACCTGTGGAGACTCATTAACTTAGGAACTAATCCTGGAAATCTACCCCAGGCCTTTCCCCTTCTATCACTGTCAGAAAACACCCTGCTTTCCTCATAGCTGCTATTACTTTTAGAGTTAATAAGCTCACTATGCTTCATCAAAGAGGATCCCTTTAGGATGGGTTAAACTACTGAATTGGACCAATTCCAAGTCTGAAAAAGGAAAAGGCCTGCCATGGAGGAGTATGGAGCCAGGGCATAAGCTTGCACAGGAGGGAAGGAATCAGAAATCCTAATTCCCTGTCTCTAACAGTGGTATCAAAATGAAATAGAAATGGGGCTATTGAATGGCAAATAAAGATCCCTGTGGGCTGCATATCAAAAAAGAAACTAATAACATCTATGTTTTACTGTATTTTTATTTATTTTGTTAAATATTTCTCAAATGAATTTTAATCTGGTTCTAATGGCACTCAGGAATGTTGTGGTTTGTATACCTCTACCCTACATGACCTTGCCCCAACTTTTAAGGTACTGAAGAAAGTCAGTCTCATAGAAGAGTAGGTCCAACTACATTATTTCACTGTTTCCCAGAAGAGTAGACCTAACTATGTTAGCATCTTGGTGTTTCCCTGAAGTGTCTTGACATATTCTCCCAAAACACATCCAACATCAGTGGTATTGGAGAACAGAAAAGAGGTATCAAGGGCTCAAGAAAGATATAATAGTAGAAGCATATTTATAACAACAATATCATAAAAACCTGTAGGATACTATAAAGATAGAAAAAAGGTTCCTATGAAGGAAAAATAAATGATATTCAAAGAAGAAAGCAATCTCACTGGGCAACTACTTTTTTTGGGGGGCATGGGGGAAAGGGACCAACTACTTTTTAACAAAAAGAAAGTCAAAACCACTGAGGAAAGAGAAGTCAGGACAACAAATTCTGCATGACTCTCCCAAAATGACATGAAACAACTCCAGAAATCTCCAGAACTGTTTCAAAAAGGCAATCTAGGAATTAAATGAAATATGAAAGACAAATACCAGAGTTTTAAGATACCAAAAAAAAATCTAATAAGAGACTAAAGTAAAAAATGCAATTTGTTTGACAAAATAAATAAAAATGTGATACAACATAGACAATATTAATGTGTGATTTTCAAGGTAAATTTACCACTTGTACAGATTCCTTTCTTTTTCAGTTGGACACAGTTGTTCTAGTGATTCCGTGTAGCTTGGTAATGTAACGTTACAATCTACTAAGAATCAAAATCATAGGGTAGTCCAAAGTAGACCTCACCAAATATCTGTGAGAAATAGTATAAAAGACCACATAGGAAATTTATGATTGGAAAAGGAGGTGGACTGATTTGAGAGCAATGGATAAAAAAATGTATACCAACTATGTGGCACTGGTACCCATTGTATGTTGAAAAGACTCATAGATAATTAGAAGGAAAGCAGAAAATTGGGGAAATTTTTTTTTATAGTTTCCTAGACAGAGGTCTCGTATCTAACATGTATAGAGAACTTTGTCCAATTTATAACAAGGCATTCCCCAATTGAAAAATGTTAAAAGAAATAAATGGACAGTTTTTTGGATGAAGAAAAGAAAGCCATATAAGAAATGCAAATCAAAATGATTCTGAGATATCTCACACCTATCAAATTTGGCTAAAATGATAAAAAAAGCAAAATGACAACTGTTGCAGGGGATGAAAAAAGGGGACACCAAATATACTGTTGGTAGAACTGTGAATTGTTCCAACCATTTTGGAGAACAACCTGGAATTATGACCAGAGAATTATAAAACTGTATATGCCCTTAGACTAACAAAACCACTGTTGAGTCTGTTTCCCAAGGAGATCAAGGAAAAAGAAAAAGGACCTATATGTTGTAAAAAGAACTGGAAATTGAGGGGCCCTCCATCAGTTGGGGAATGGTTGAACAAGCTGTGGTATATGATTGTGATGGAATACTACTCTGCCATAAGAAATGATGAGCAAGTTAACTTAAAAACAAAAACTTGGAAAGACCTATATGAAATAATGAAGAGTGAAATGAATAGAACCAAGAGACCATTATATATAGCTGCAGAATTAATATATGAAGAATAACTTGTAGATGTCCATATCCAGAGAAAGAAATGATAAAACAAAACACAAGACATTTATATAGTTGTTGTTGCCTTGTGTGGTGCAAGAAGGGAAGAGAAGGGATGAGATATCTGAGAATTTTAATGTAACCAACAAACAAATTAATTTAAAATGTTTCATAGTTAATCTTCTTTGGAGGACTCAAGGGAAGATATGGACATTAGTTACACAGAAGAAGGCATGAATAGGTTATAACTATAGAGGGAAAATCCACACCAATGACATTACAAACCCATTCAAGCAATGAAATACTTTATTTTGCAGCAGTGAAATACATTTCATTAAAATGAATGAAAATAGGAAATTCCAAAAATTGAAGCCCATTATATCTGGATACTTAATAATGATAAGTGACATCAACATAGTTTTGCAGTTTATCGAGTATTTTCTGTACAGTAGTTCATTTGATCCTCACAACAACTTTGTATATGTATAATACTCATTTTGTGCATGAGGAAACTGAGGCAAAGAAGGTAAGTTATCTTCCCAAAGCCATACAGTTATACACACATATGCAAATAGAACAGCCAATATTCAAATCTTCCATGACTGATGCCATCATTTACATTCCACTAAAAGACTACCAGTAGATGATTCAAATAATACAAAGGATGGTTTTGTACCTTTATCAAACTGCCTAGAAGCCTCAGAATTATAAGCAAGTTGGGGAAAAAAAAATATATATATATATATTCCTCTTTTTGCCTTTCTATATGAATGGAAATAAGTCAAGAACAATCAAGTCCAGGCAGGAACATCTTCATAACTAAAACACTGCATGTAGGTCATGATCATCTCTTACTACTGACAAAGAAACAAAGCATTCTTTAAGTAGTCCAATAACACAAACTTAAAATGAGTTGATACAGTTTCCTAAAATTTGAGTTATCTCTAGGGGATTTAACAATGCAAGATGAATCAGTTCTATGTTGCTAACAGGCTTACCTCTGGAATACATTTGGCTTTCCCCTCTAAAACCAATTCATATTGCTCTAAGAACTGGAAGGACTACTTTTCTGGAAATAGTAACTGAATGAAATCACTTTTTTGTGGAATTAATTTTTTTTGGTAAGTAGAAATAAGGTCAATAACACAAACATGAAGGAACTTTCAACAAAAGGGTACCAGATAAAAGTACAAAGGTTTAGCTACTAGATTTTCAGGCTTTAGAATTGTTGAACAAACACAGTGTGTTCACTGTAGTACAGTAGGTCACCTGGCAAACCAAGCTTTTCAAGTTTGTGCTTGTACCCCAAATAAAGAACAGGTCTGGTTTCCTCGCTAATTTTTCCTTTTAACGCGAAAGAAACTTATCTGATCACCAACAAACTGAAGTTTCAAAACCTGTTTATGTTTTCATTTTCTTATATTTCCTAAGGATTAGGTTAAAATTTATTAGCTTTTCTTACATAGCAATCAGATAGTTGTTGTGAAAGCTGTATAAGACATTTTAGCAATTTCAATGCCTTCCAAAGGTTTGTAATGCTTCATTCTCCTCCTGCCAACTAATAGAAAATTTGATGAAAGCCCCAACATTCTAAAGCATAGGAAAATGGAAGGTCATGTGGTGCCCCCATGTGGTTTTGAAACAAGGCATAGCTATGAATTTTCTTCATTTAATAGTTTCTTTAGTATACTTTATTTCCCAAACATTAATAAATGTTTTAAATTAAACCTGCAAAAGTGTTCAAGATATTTTTTGCTCATAAATATCTTTTACTAGTTTGTCAAAATCAGGGGTCGGCAACCTTTTTGGCCGTGAGAGCCATAAACATCACATTTTTTAAAATGTTATTTCGTGAGAGCCGTAGAGTGCTCACAGTGCGCGCTCCTGTAACAGTGCCTGAAAAAAAATTGACCTTATGGCTCCTGTAGAAAGAGCCATATCTGGCCCTCAAAAGAGCCAGATAGGGCTCAAGAGCCATATGTTGCCGACCCCTGGTCAAAATCCTTTCCTATGATTGCTTGCCTCTTGCCCTTTTACATGTAATGACAAATGTTCATCCACAATGTAAGCATATCATCTATATCTGTCTTTAAAAATAATTAGTCTTTTCTCAAAGTTAGTTAATTTATTCCTTTTATTCAACTAATATCTGTTTGCCTAGAAACTGGGAAAATCTAGGTTCAAGTTTCACCTCCTGTACGATCTCAGGCAAAATCTCAGTATTTTTGGCAACCAAAGGTACCAAATTATATGGGTAGAGGGAATTTTTCCATCTGGGAGTTTCTGGTGTCAATGAAATCACAAGTCTAGTCATTTATCCCTAATCTCTATGTAGTAGATACAAGAGAATTAATACCCTCAAGGAAAAAAGATCTTAATTTTAACCTTTCAAAGCTGACAATACTGCTTCCAGGGTTTTGAAACAATTAAAATAAAACAAAAAACAACCTAACCCTATCTTCTGTCTCAGAATTGATACTAAGTATCAATTCCAAGGCAGCAGAAGAGTGATAAGGGTTAAGTAACTGGGAATTAGGGTTATGTGACTTGCCCAGGGACATGAAGCTAAGACATGTCTGAGGCCAGATTTGAACCTTAACATCTCCCATCCTTCTGACCTGGCACTCTATCCACCTAGCTACTCCTGAAAAAGTTGTTTTTAAGGCTAATATGTAACTAACAAATCAGTCCCCTCTCTGGGTCTACCTCTGCTACCAACTGCAATTTGGAGGAAGCCAAGTTATATATGACTCTTTTATTTCATTTATAACATGAGAAAGCAGAATGATTTCTGAGGTCCCTTCCTACTCTGCAAAAAAACCTCACATATACTTTCCACTGCTTCAAAGAACAGGAAGCTAGATGGAATAGTGAATAGAGTGCCAGGCCTTGAGTCAGAGCATCCTTCTGAATTCAAATCTTGCCTCAGACACTTACTAGCTGTGTGACCCTGGGCAAATCACTTAACCCTGTTTGCTTCAGTTTCCTCATCAGTAAAGAGATCTGGAGGACAAGGCAAATCACTCCAGTATCTTGGTCAAGAAAACTGCAAATTGAGTCACAAGTCAGACACCACAGAAATATCTGAAGAATTGCTCCAAAGTACAATAATGGCAAATGGGGAAAAGATAACAATGATGACTAAAGATGGGAAAGATTGTTATTCAACATTTCAAGATTAAGGACTCCTCCAGTAGACTTTGGGCCAGTTAAAAAAACCAAACCCTACTATTTAACATTTAGAGTCAAACACACTTTCAGTTCCAAGAATGTGTTTTTCATATTAGCAGTATAATAGGCCAAAATGCCAAATTACTCCAGATTTTATTTTGCAACCTGCAAAGTCATTGTTGTGTAGGAGAAAGTGATTAGTTGCTCTTTGCCTTTCCCAGGATAAAATGTAAATTCCCCTATTTGGCCTTTAAAGCATTTCACAATCTAGCTCTATAATACCTTTGCAGGCTTTCTACAAACATAACCCTAACCCTATGGTCCAGACAAACTGACCTCCTTGCAGCTTTTCACAAACAATATTCTATTTCCAGGCTCTGTGCCTTTGCTGTCTCCCCATGGCTATGGATTATTTTCACTTATCCTGAATATAGCTGATTTGTACAACTGTTCTCATGTCATCTTCCCCCTTTGATTCTGAGTTTACTGAAAGCAGGGACTATGTCTTTTGCCTTTCTTGGAACATCTCAGCATCTGCTATTTCTTACTTTATATTTACACAACCACATTAGTTCACACTTCTCATCTCTCACCTGCACTATTACAACTGCCTCCTAAATGGTCTCCAAGCTTTCAGTTAATTCCTTTTCCAATAATCTTCCACACAACTGCCAATGATAGTCCTAACATGCAGGTTCCTGTCACTTCCTTGCTTAAGAAACTTCGTAGTTCCTTACTGTTTCTAAAACAAAATACATGATAATCTATTTCGAACTTAAAGCTTCTCACAACCTGACTTTCAACATTCTCTATTCTACTAACTTGACCCATTGCCACTCCTCCTGCCTTTGGGGCTTCACCAGCATAGGATAGAGGCCTACTCTCGCTTTCCCTTCTCACCTTCAGCTTCCTTTTTTGATGCCCTAGTGCTATGGCCTCCTTCCACTACTTTGTATATATTTTGGGTTTATTTATGTGATGCGCCTTGCAGGCACTTGATAAAGTCATTTTTTTGCCTGAACTGGTTTCTACTTAATTGGAAGGCCGCGTGCAAGGCCAGATCTGGAGTCGGAGGTTCTGGGTTCAATCCTGCGTCTGGCCCCTACTAAACTGGGTGACCTTGGGCATATCACTTAACCCTCTGGTCTTAGGTGCAGTCCTTCCCTTACCACCACTTCCCTCCCCCGCCACTGGCGGATTGTGGCACCTGGACGTCCCAGAGCAGGACCTCTACAAATGAACAAATATCAGCGAGTGTGAGGTTAGAAGGGAACGTTCAAACCAAGGAGAGAAGTGTCTTCCATTGACCCCAAGGTCACGGAAGAAAGACTAGGGTAAGAGCACAAAAGAGTCAGGGCAGTCTGCTGGAGATTCGGGATGGGTCTCGGAAGACACAGGCTCCCGCATCGCCCGGCTGAGCTGGGGGCGCCCCCCCTCCAGCAGACACCGCTCCTCCGCCCAGACCCACGTGCGCCCAGTGAATCTCGCCAGGGATCCCGGCGACCCTGGCCCAGGATGGATCTGGGGAGGGAGCAGAGGTGAGAGGAATGAAACCGCACCTGCTGTATCACACGCGCTCTCTCACCGCTCCCTTTCTGCGCAGTCAAGTTCAGGATCTGGGTCCGAGTCTCGGTTTCCGTGGCAGGCGGACGGCTGTGAGATTCAGTCAGGCAGGCGCTGGGGTCGAGGAGACGAGAACACGTGGGTTCGGCCTCTGTCAACTAGCCTTTTTCTCCCGCAGTCGCTGATTCGTCGCCCATCAGCTGAGGCTTCCTGCAGAGAAATCCTTGCTCTTCCGCCGGCTTTTGTATTTCGTTGTTTCTTGCTTTTGTTTCTCCTTCTTCTGCATAGATGCCATGCTAGGTGCGGGAGATTCGCAAACCTCTCGTTCAACCTGAGCGCGAATCCGCTGATATTTGTCAAAAGACAAATTTACCATACTGTGTTCTAACGGTCTTAGGGGTTACAGTTAATTGTAATCACGAGTAGCGTTTCCCGGTATTTTTCGAGTGTTCAATTTTCTGGGCCGCATCTCCGTTTCGCTTACTGTGTAACATTTACGAAGGGATGTGATTTTTAAAAATCCATATATTTCTTTTTGGACGGGAAGGGGGACAAAAGTAAAAATCAAACAAAATTGGTATCCTTTGCGCAGCCGTCAGAACTCTCAAGGCCGGTCTTTGTTTCCACCCGGTGACGGATAAGCAAACACTCCCGCAGGTCCCCCGCTTTTTGGTTGGACAGCGATGAAGGGAGTTGCCACGGCGCATGCTTCTTGTGTTTCAAGGGCTCCGGCTTAAAGGGAAGCTGGCGGGCAACGGAAGCTGTTGCTATGTTCGCTGCTCCAGTAATTGCTGGAGTACAGGCGAGTTTAGGAAACAGAGCCGGTGAGTGTATGGGAGGGGTTCCCTGGGTCTCAGGGGAGGAAGCAAGGCCATCTCTCTCTGTAGATTAGTTGTTTACTTTTACTTATCACAGTGGGTTTTGTACAGTGCAACACCCTCATCCCCATTGACATCCTTCCCCTGCCCTGTCTCTGGAGACCGACTTTGGTATCCTATAGGAGTCATTTTGTTTTCTGCTTCAAATATCTTGTACCCTTTCATCTCCTTCCGAGTTAACTGGCCGCCGGGGTGCATTATTATTTTAGTTTGTTAGTTTGATGTATATGTAAAGGACTTGTCCTAATCTTGCTTTGGGACCCATGAGGTAGAAATGCTGGACCTGGAGTCAGGAAGGACTTGAGTTCAGATGTGGCTTCAGACACTTGTTAGCTGTTTTATCTTTGGCTAGTCCTTTAACTGATGTCTGCCTCAGTTTACTGTCAGTAAAATAGGGATGATAACAGCACTTACTTCCCAGAGTTGTGAAGATCAAATGAGCTTATGTTTCTAAAGTGCTTTGGGAAAAAAACAAAACAAAACACTTTTTTTTTTTTCAGTAGTGTCCAATTCTGACCTTATTTGGGATTTTTCTTGGAAATTTACAGATAAGGAAAGGGAGACAATCAGGGTTAAGTGACTTGCCCAAGGTCCGACATTTAGTATTAGGGGCCAAATTGAAGATGAGGCTTCCTTAACTACAGGCCTTGAACTCTATGTATTGCACCACCTATCTGACCTGAAAAAGAACTATATAAATGATAGATATTGTTATTGCTTCATTTTAAGTCATAGAATTCATTTCCAGTTTATTTTAGTTAATATTCCTGAAATAATCTTTAATATCTTGAAGTTTTAAATTGATTTTTTTCCTCCCCCCTCTCTCAGCAAACTTCGGACTTCAAGTAATAAAAACTCTCTTGTGAAAAGTTAATGGAAACAGAAGACCTTTCTCTCATTAAGAATGGGGCTCACCTTAGTAGCAATAATCTTCTCCATTCCAAGGAATTTCACTCTGAAGAGCAGAAGAATGTTAAAATACCAGTGAAAAGGCTACATGAAATGGTTCCTCCTAATCCTGTACATGATTTGACTTTGCATAAAAATGAATCAGCATACATTCCCCCTGCTTTGTCAACAAATAAACCAAGTCCTGCTGACTTGAATGGTATGTGTTTCCATACTTTTTCTTTACTTTTCTTGATGATAATTTTTATTTATTTAGTACCTGTATTTAAAAAGTTAAAGGCAGTTTCTGTAGAAAATTTTTAAAAATTCAATTGGCAGAAATATTTCAAATTCTCTTTCTTTTTGGGTGGAGAGGGAGGAGTAGGGGTAACATTTGAAATACAAAGGTTTCCCTATTTTCTGCTTACTCTTTATAGTGATTGGAACAAACTATTGTTTTGTACAGTTTAGGTATTCAGTAATGATCTGTGGTCTATAGTTTTGAAAAGCATATAAGCTGCAAAACATTATATTCTTAATAGAAACATTGTCATCAAGAATAATGGAAAGATGTTTAGTGCCTTTGTAATGCTTTTGCCTTGTATAGTATTTACTTTACATTCTATACTATTCCCATTATGTGATTCATTTTTTTGGATGTGCAAAGATTTTATCAATGCTATTGCACTCTGTGTATTTTTGAATTTCATAACTAAAACTGGATGGGTTTTCAGAGTCCATTAGGCCAACTCATTTTATAGATAAGGAAATTGAGACCCATGGAGGTTTAGGGGTTTGTCCTATGTCATACAGGTAGTAAATGGGCTCAGGGCCTCTGACTTCAGAGTTCTGTTTTTTTTTCCACTTTGCCATTGTGCCATAATTGTGTCATACAGGATCTTTAATGCCTCTGAGTCTCAGGTGAGGACCAGCCTTGCCAAGTTTGGAAAGTCTGATTATAAGAAATTTAGCAAAAATTTTTTTCTTTGTTCACATTAACTAGAAAACATCTTATGATTATTATTGGTTTGAGAAAGTAATCATACTAATGAAGTATAATTATCTAAATTCAAAGGCATTATACTACATCATAAAATATTTTAAATTTATGTCACTTTGTTGATTTAGCTTCCTATAGACCAGTGGCGTCAAATTCATAAAGAAGAGGCGGCCACTAATACATACATAGGAAACAGATATGCTAATGGATATAGTGCTGGGTTTAGAGTCAGGAAAACCTGAGTTCAAATGTAGTCTCAGATACTCACAAACTGTATAACCCTGGACTAGTCACTTAATCTCTGTTGGCCATAGTCTAGTGGAGATGGAAATGTCAAACCACTTCATTATCTTTGCCAAGAAAACCCCATACAGGCTCATGAGGAGTTGGATATGTTCAATCAACACATTTTTATGTATTCCTTTGGGCTACATATTAACTTATTTAAAAAATGTAATGATAACTATATTTTATTATACTTCTATTTATTTTGTTAAAATATTCCCAGTTTCATTGTAGTCTAGTTTAACTACACTTGGGAGTGATATGGGTTGCATGTTTGATAGCTTTGGTGTAGACCACTTAGAGTTTACTCAATCTGGGTGTGTGTGTGTGTGTGTGTGTGTGTGTGTGTGTGTGTGTGTGGTGCCCATTTGGACTCCAAAAAGTCAGTTTTTTTGGTTATTGAATAATCATATACACAACTAAGATTAACAATGAAGTGTGAGGTTCAGGTTATAAGGAACTAAAATTGACCCATTTTTTCTTTTATCAGGCACATCATACTTGGAATCCAATAGAAATCACAAATACCTACCTATTCCAAAAAATGTTACAGATCCCATTTTATCAGAAGAGGTAAGCAAAAACACTCTTTATCATCTTAAGTAATATATTTCAGTATTCTCGGAATATTTTTTTGACATAGCCAAGTTTTGTTTCTGTCTAAATTTAGCTTCTAGAAGAGATTTTTTTTCTGATAAAACTTTACTTACTTAATGGTATGTTTGGAATCTTCTTTAAAATGAAAGAATTTGCATAAAATAGAGATTATCCATTAATAAAATAATTGCCATTTTATGAATAATTAAAGAGGAGTACTATTTAGTGGTCAAGTTACTGTTAGAAATGTCACAGTACTTGGTCATCTAATTTCAGGGGCCATCCAAACTCAGCTGAGTCTTGATTGCTACAAATCCTTTGTTTTTCTCTGATCAACTCTATTGTATTCCTACAGTGGTTGTTCCAAATCTTCTCTGACCATACCTGTCCTTGTTCCCAGCAGAAGATTTTGTCTCATAATTCACTGAATAAGTTGAGGCCATCTATCTTGAGTTCCTTTTCTCTTTTTTCCATACTTCAGATTGCCTCAGAATCATCTCCCATCCTTTCAGTCTTGGTGGATTTCCTCTAGTATCTTGCCTTTTTGATTACCTATCATTCCCGAGGTCCACTTTATCTATTGGCTTTTTTCCTCCCTAGTCTCAAACATATCAGATTTCTTCCCTCCTTTCCTCACTTAACCCTATAGTCCATCCTGTCATCTTATATCCCTCTGCCCCTTTATAGCCAGATTCTTATACTTGTTGTAGAAAAGTAGCTTTTTTTTGTTGTTGTTTTCTTACAATATTAAGTCCAACCTATCTTTTTAGGCTGCTTATACATTTCTTATACTTCCCTATCACCTTGTAAATGCCTGAAATATACTCCCGCATCATCTTTTCTTCTTAAAATTATTGGCTTTCTTCAAGTCTCACCTCAAATATCACTTCCTTTAAGAGACCTTTACTGGGGGGCAGCTAGGTGGCTCACAGATTAAGAGTTAGGTCCAGACATGGGAGGTCCTGGATTCAAATCTGGCCTCAGACACTTCCTTGCTGTGTGACCTTGGGCAAGCCACTTAACCCCCATTGCCTAGCCCTTACTGCTCTTCTGTCTTAGAACCAATACCAGAAGGCAAGGGTTTTAAAAAAAAAGGGACCTTTTCTAATTTCTCCTAGTTGTTTATGGACTTCCAACCTCTATAGCCTCCAATTATTTTGAATGTATTCCCTATTTATTTAACTTTGAATCTATTTTATGCCTCAGTGGCATATAAGCTGCATAAGGTTAAGGACATTTGTATTCATGAGGCTTACCTAGGATAATGTCTGGTATAGTAGAATACTTAATACTTAAGAAATATTTTATAGTTTATAAAGGACTTTACAACATCCCTGTAAAGAAACACAATAATTTGACACTTCATTACATGACTATTCAAACTCCTTTTCTGATCATAAATCTCTCTGAACTTGCAACTAAAATCCATATAAAGAGTTTCCAGAATTTGAAGGTAGTTCAGATTTCATCCTTCAACTCATATTTGAATTAAGAAATCCTCTCCATACCTTCCTTCTTAGCCTTTGCTCAAAGATATATAATTCAGAGGAATCCACTACCTCTTAATATAGACTATTCCAGTTAAGGACAACTACTTTAGAAATTTTTCCTTTAGATCCACACTAAATTTTCTGGCTCAAGGTTAACTTACTGCTTCTAGTTTTGTGCTCTGGGGCCAGGGGGAATGTTCTACTTCCACATGATAGGCCTTTAGGAACTTGAGAACAACTTTTTTCCTCCTGTTCCCATTCCCCACTCAAGTCTTTTCTCTCATTAGGACAAAAAGGTTTTCCTTTTTATTATAAATTTTATAAATATCAAACATGAACATTTGAATATATAGCAACACTAAGAAAGCTATTATGTTAAAAACTATGAACCTGTTACTTTTATTTTTTTAAAGTGTATTTTAGTCTAGATAATAAAATTTTCTTTTTGTTCTGAATGTGACAAACACCAGCAATTATAAAAATGCCCATTTACAAAGGAAGGCTGAAAAAAAGGTCATTACTTACATTAAAAAAAGCATATTAACATTTATTAACTTTGGTCCTCCTTCCCTCCCTCCCTCTCTCCCTTCCTTCTTTCCTTCCTATCCTTCCTCCATTCCTCCCTTCCTTCCTTCCTAACCTCTCTCCCTTCCTCCCTTTTTTCCTTTGTTATTCTTCCCTCCCTCCCTCCAGAGGAGGAGAGGTTGCTGAGTAATTGGAGATAATGGTGAAAGGGACTCATGCTGGTTGGGCCAGCTAGAATAGGTCAAAAAGACCCTAATCACAAACCCCCTGATTGTTCCCCTCCTACTCTGCCGTGTAGGCTAAATCTACTCTTTGGAGTATATATGGAGAGATCATCAGCTTATTATTAGCAGAGTGAGCAAGTGTGAGAGTGTGAGCAATTTTCTTGTATAATTTCCTCTACCCTTCCAGTCTCTCCATCTCACTTGGATGAAAGTAGGGAACATAGTACTTGCCAGAGTCACATCATAAAAATTATCTTGTTTAATTTCAGTTTTTTTTTCCTACCTTCAAGGATAAGCCTAATGATATTTCAGTACCAGAGGTTTCTTTGGATAAAACAGATGAAAGTAATAGAGCAAAAGGTAAATGGGAAAATCCTTTTTCTGGACATTTGCTAAAGTTGTGCTAAAAACATTTTAAAGTTTTTTGTATTTTTGTTCAAATTAAACTATTAGAAGCAGTAAGAAAATTACTTTGTTATATATTGTTTATAGGATTTGTATTGGAAAAATAGCCTCATGGACATGATAGGGCATATGGTTTTGGATATAATTGCTACACAGACCTTGACCACATGTAGATTATAAATGTGTCTTCATGGTAAAAATTATTGAGTATTTGGGTATCATTGAACTTTTTAAAAGGATTGTTTTCCTCTTATTTTTCCTTTTCATTTAATTTCATTTGTTTGTTTATTTGCCTTTTAAAATCATGATCATCTGTGAGAGACAGCACAGTACAGTAGGACTGGCATTGAATTTGTAGTAAGATTCAACTCCTGACACTGCTACTTAACAACCTGTGTGACACTGGCCAAGTCTCAGAACCCCTTTTGGCTATAGTTTACTCAGTTGCAAAATCAAAGGAATTGGATTAAATGATCTTTAAAATACCTTTAACCTTTAAATGGTCTTATGACATCAAAAAATAAGTTAACACATTAATTTAGAAATTTAAAGACCTGCTTGAGAATGTATAGTAAAAGAATATCACCATTAGTGGTAGGAACGTGAATTGAAGTTCTGGTTTTCTGGTTTCCTCTTAATAGATAGTCTTTCTAAAAAATCAGACTTCATGCTTTCTAATTTGAAACCTACTTTTGTACTTCGTAAATAAGAAAATTAATGCTAATAAGTGAGGAGTAGAATTTTGTTTTCTTCATGAAGAAAAGAAAGCACAAATTGGAGGGAAGCATGTTAAAAGACTAGCTATTTTAAATTCCCACCTCCAAGAATCCTGGTGTGTTGTTTCTTTTACTTGTAGAGTACAACAAACACTTGGTCTTGAAACTGACCTTCTAACCTCTTAGTTGAAGTCTGGGCTCATTTAAATCTAAACAGGGAGGCATTCTTAAGTTTTACTGTTTGATATGGAAAAGTCAACAAATAGACTCCTTCCTTTTTTTTTCAGGGGAGCTTTTCATTCCTCTGGAAAATTTTTTGGGACTAGAACAATCTAAGGTTCCCAAGATTGTACTATGTCACTTTATTATACTATGTAATATGTCTATACAGAACTATTCGATTCTCTGAAACAAGATGTTGCATTTCAAGGGAAAAAAAATGGTTCCTGAGATTCAACTGCCTGGATGAATGCGGTTGGATTTGGGCAATTATCTTTGCTGGATTGGTTCCCAGATCTGCTGTTGATGTCATTTTTCCTTTACAGTTAAGATTGTGAGATGGACTATCTTTTTAGATTAGATGGCCTGAAAGCCAAGGAGACTAGGCTGCTTTGTTACTGACTTTTGACTCTGGGCAAGTCAGTTAATGTCTCTTTGCTCCAGGCAACTCAATAAAACTGCAGGTTCTCTTCACCAGAAGTAGCAGGTCTGGTTTTAAAAAAAAAGAAAAAAAGCATGATTATGGTTATTGGGGGTTTTGCTGATATGATTTGGTGTATGCATGTCTTTGGCTTTTGTGTATGGAGGACCCATAATCCTGGATCCCTTTAATAATATCAAAATATTTATTATTTAGGAAGAGAAGTTTATGCTTTGAGCAGATAATTTAAAATCTTGAATGTTTCTGAAATGTATATATTTTTTTGCTTTGCAGTAAATGATATCTTTATTTCTCAGTATGCCACGGGTCAGAAAGATGTTCTAAGAGCTGTTTTAAAGCAAAAGTAAGTTTGACTTGAGAAATTAAATTTGCACTCTTGTTTATCCTATTTGTTTCCCAGAGTAATAATTTTTTGATTATGCTTTAGTCATTGACAGAAATTACCCTTTATACTTCATATAGTTTGCCTTCAAAAGGAATATCCAGTTTTAGAGAATCTTTCCTCCCATTGGTTGCCTTTTTCAAGCTCAGTGTACTCTAAAGAGGGAGAGCCCAGATATCCTTTTTTAAAAAGGTATTAGCCATTTAAAAAAATTTTGGTTGTTGCATTTTGCTTTTTACATTATATCTTTTTTGAAAATATTTCTCCTTCCATCCCACTAGCTAAGTCTTCCCTTGTATCAAGCATTAACATTTTTTTAGGAAATCAATCTGGCATTTTACTGACAGCGTATGTGATGTTTCCCGCCTAGGGTTCCTCTCCTTGTACAGTGAAATGAAGGAGTAATATGTTTAAAATTTTTTTCCTTGAAGCCAAAATTGTTCATTATAATTCTGTAGCGTTTGCTTTTATTTTATTCATAGCTAAATTGTTTCTTCCAGTAATGTGCTAACAGTGTAGTTAATCAATTTCACAGAAAGAGTTGGAGTAGGAATGTAGATAAAAGCATACTATTTTTCACTTGTTTATTTGGCTATATGTTTTTGAGCTTTTGGTTTTATAAAATTATTCATTTACAAAAATGAGTAATATGGAAATATATTTTGTGTGATAATACATGAATTGAATTGCTTGCCAGCCAGCTCTGGCATTGGGGAGGAAGACATTTTGGATCATATAACTTTGGAAAACTTAGGTGGAAATTTGTTATACAAAAATGTAATTGGTAAAAAAAAAAAAGTTTGAAAATTAATCAACCTCATAGAGCATCTGCTGTGTACCTAGCATTGTGTAGTTCAAAATAGGTCCATCACTTCAAGGAGCTTCAAATCCATTTGAGGAGAAAGACCTATACATTGCAAGATGAGTAAATAAATATAAAAGGATTTTGCATTCATGTAATAAAATAAAAAAAAACCAAATTGTGGCACAAAAATAATTTTATGATAGGGTCATATCTTAATAGAAGCAGTATGGTACAATGGATAGTCAGGGAGACCTAGATTTCTACCTTTTATAGGTAGTTCTGTGGCCATGGCCATGTCACTTAATTTCTTTTATTCTTAGTCAACTCTTTAATAACATAATAATATATTTAATTTATATATAATTTAAATATAATAATATATTTAATAACTTTTCTGTCTGATATGGAATTTACTCATTAAGAATTTGCAATGATGAAACCGCATGTTTTTGACACACTAATATAAAATAAGTGCTACTTAGGGGCAATAAGTAAAAAAGTGAAATTAAGGAAATTAGGAAAAAGAATTAGAGGAGTTTGGGAAATGATGGTGGTAGGGGGAGATGGGGCTTTTTTTTTTTTTGTATCCTTTGGAGTCATGTACTTAATCCATTCCTGTAATATTGCCATGTAATGGTTGCATGATATCATGCACTCCCCTTGGAGGGGGCATGTTGGTTACTTGGTTGTTAAATGGAAAGGTGTTATTGGAATCATCTCTTAACCAGGAAGCTTCTAATTAGCTGAAAAGCCTGGGATTGCAGCTTGGTTGAATGATCTTCAGTTGGAGTTAGGCCACTTCCAAATCTGGCATAACTTAGAGGGAAAATTTATTGGGAAAAGATATTATTTTCCTTTTTGATCATAAGGTATCAAGGTATACTGAGGGGATAAGGGGAATAATGGTGGGCTGAACTGCGTTAGAGAAAGTTAGCTAAGAATGATCATAGAATTTAGAGGTAGAAAGGACTGTCAAAATCATCAAGGTTAATTACCTTATTTTAAAGATGAAGAACTTGAAGACCAGGAAGTTTGGGCAATTTTCCCAATTTCAGGAGCTATCTAGCCTGTACTGGGTATAATTGTCTTGGATGCTTTTTAATTATCTGAACCTTAGTATTGTTATTTCCATAAGTATTCTTTTTCTTTGAACTTTACTACTTTAAATAGCATGAGCATATTTTTCCTAGGATAGTTAAGAACAAAAAAGGGAAAAAAAAATGGTTCCACTCAAGTTAATAGAAAGGCAGAAACATGGTCCTTGCCCACAAGGAACTGATATTCTTTTTTTAATTTTAATTTTAAAAAATATTTTAGAAAAAATTTTCCATGGATGTGTGATTCATTTTCTCCCCCCCCCCCCCCCCCACGCATTTTCACTGGGTTTTACATGTGTCATTGATCAAGACCTATTTCCATATTATTGATAGTTGCACTGGGGAGGTCATTTAGAGTCTACATCCCAAATCAACCCATGTGTTCAAGCAGCTGCTTTTCTTCTGTGTTTCTACTCTCACAGTTCTTCCTTTGAATGTGGATAGTGTTCTTTCTTATAAGTCCCTCAGAATTGTTCTGGATCATTACATTGCTGCTAGTAGAGAAGTCCATTACATTCGGTTGTGCCACAATGTATCTGTCTCTATGTATAATGTTCTCCTGGATCTGCTCCTTTCACTCTGCATCTGTTCCTGGATGTTGTTCCAGTTCACATGGGATTCCTCCAGTTCATTATTCCTTTGAGAACAATAGTATTCTGTCACCAGCAGTTACCTCAATTTGTTCAGCCATTCCCCAATTGAAGGACATTCCCTCATTTTCCAATTTTTTTGTCACTACAAAGAGTGTGGTTATAAATATTTTTGTATATGTCTTTTTCCTTATGATCTCTTTGGGGTATAAATTGTAATGCAGGATTTATGCAAGATTTCTTGCATTTGCTATATTACCCTAGGCAATCCTGTCTGTTAGGAGAATGGAACTCTGGCCCAGCAGGTGGTAAGGCTAGATTGACGGGCAGACAGTCTTTTAGTGCCCTTTGGGCACAGAGGAACTGATATTCTAATGAAGGACACAATAGTGGAGGCTGTGTGGGGAAATCTAGAAAGACTTCTTGTAGAAGGTGGGATTGTTACTAAGTCTTGATGGGGACTAGGGAATCTAGTAAGAAGAGGTAAGGAGGGAGAATATTTCAGGGATAAAAGCTAGCACAGAGACAGAGGAACAAGTAAGGTGTTTGAGGAACAGCAAGGAGGCCAGTGTATTTAGATTGTAAAGTAAATGGTGGTCTGTAAGATGTGAGAAGCTTGAAAAAATAGCAAGGAGCCAGATTGTGATAGGCTTTGAATGCCAAATAGAAGATTTTATATTTAATTTGTAAGAAATAAAAGTAGAACTCACATCCTTATTTTTCATAAAGTTTATTAGTATTTACTTGGATAGGTAAAGGCAGAGAGATAGAGAGAGAAAAGCCTATTCTAGCTAGCCACATGAATGACCTCAACATGGCTCTCTCAGCCACCTTCTTCTAGGCTGGTCACTGCAGAAAGAGAGAGCCTACTTCCTCTCCAACCTTTTAACCTCCTTCTCCCTTCTTGGTCAAATTCAATCACATCTGGATCAAACTCACTCATGTAACGTGCACTGGATGAGGTAACTAGGAGTACAGTGAAGCAGGTAGGGAGGGCCCCATGCAAGATTCTGGGAGAGGATTCCCTTCACACAGATTCCAGATAGTAATAGGGATTGGGGATGGTTGTATCTATTTTAGGAAGATCATTTTGATAGCTGAGTTAAAGATGAACTAGAGTAGGGAAAGACTAGGGACTGGGGACCAAACAGAAGGCTATTGCAATAGTCCTGGTGTGAGGTAATGAGGGCCTGCATTAGAGTGGTGTTACTAGAGTAAAGAGAAGGGGATGTATATAAGAATTGTTGTAAGGGTAGGACTAATGAAACTTGACTTTATATTGGCTAAGGGAGATGAATGTGAGGAGTGTTATAAATAAAAATTAACCTTGGGAACTTTATTCTAAATTTATAAGTATTAGTAAAGAGAAAGAAAGATACAAATACGGTTTCCAGTCTATTTAATTCAAAGTCCCCAGCTATGTTTTCAAATTGTAGTTCCTGGATTTGGCAGTGACTCACTGCTTCACTGCTTGCCAGAGATGGCTTATATTGATAATCACCGGCTTGCCAATAAAAGAACTCCTTTCACAAGTCCAAAAAATGTCAGAGAGTGTGAGCCTACTTCCCATGCTGCTTTTTAAGCTCAGTCTAAAATCTTTTTCCTAGGATTTTCTAATTGGTCAGGGTTTCACTTCAGACCTTACATGTCTATCCCTTGACTACTACCAGTAAGGAATCTTACTTGCCATACTGGTAAAGTAAGACACATGACTCTGTGATCCTTATCAGGTGAGACTTCTGGGATCTGGTGCTCCCCTAGATATTTAATTTACACAGGAGTGAGGCTGATACTGAAGTTGTAAGTTTTAGTGACTTGGGAGAATGGTGGTGCCCTTGCTAGTAATAGGAAAATTGGAAAGATGGGAAGATTTAGGAAGAAAGATGAGTATTGCTTTGAACATATTGAGTTTCTTATACCTTGCAGAATATCCATTTTGAGATATCCAAAAGGCACTTAGTGATATCTAGAGCTTAGGATTTGAGTTGTTTAACCAAACCTGGGAATCATTTTCATAGAGATAATAATTGAACCAATGGGAGGTGATGTGATTATCAGATGAAGTATTATAAAGTTTAAAGAGAAAAGGGCTCAGGATAGCCCTTTGCAGAGACAGCTACAATTAGCTGGTGGAGTCTGAGATCTGTCAAAGGAATATCAGATGGAGTAGATAGACAAGGAAAACCTGAGCAAGCAGTGTCATAAAGACCTAGAGAAGAGAATATCCAGGAGAGAAAAATCAATAATATCCTGCTACAGAGAGGTCAGTAACAATGAGGACTGAGAAAAGATCCTCAGATTTTGCAGTTAAAAGATCAGTGTTAATTTTGGAAAAAGCATTTTCTGTTGAGTGATGAGATTGGAAGCCAGATTGCTGAGGTTTTTGAAGCAAGTCAGGGGACAGGAAGTGTTGGAGTGTTGGGGCCTACTGTAATCTTTATTGAGGAATTTAACCAAGAAAGGGAGGAGAGATAGAGGATGGGCATAGTTGTATCAAGTAAGGATTGTTTTAAGGAATGGAGAGCTATATTTGTGGGCAGTAGGGAATGATCTAGTAAGTAGAGAGATTGAAGATTAGAGAGGTAAAAGGAAATATAGAAGAAGCAGTTTGACAGAGAAAATAGTTGTAAGGAGAAGGGCCATCTTTTCATATGAACAGGAGTGAGGAGATAATCAAGGATGATGTTTGACTGATGTGAGGTGAGGAGGGGAGGAGAAAAGGTTTAGGAGTGATATGGAAATTTTTTTGTTGTTGTTCTTTGTTTTCTTTTTTTTTTTCTTAATTCAATTTTCAATTACACATAGAAACAATTTTTGACAATTATTTTCTAACATCTTGAGATTCAAATTCTCTCCCTCCTTTCCCCACTCAGGTGGTAAATAGTCATATAGGTTATATCAATGCTTTCATGAATACATATTTCCATATTCCTCATGACATGACTGAAGATACATACTGCTCACTTCACTTTGCATCAGTTCATATAAATTTTTCTGAACTCATCTTGTTCATCATTTCTTATGATGCTCTAGTATTTCATTACAACCATATACCACAACTTGTTTTTGATTTTTTGCGATACAGACCAAGTAGTGGTATTGCTGGGTCAAAAGGTCTGCATAGTTTCCTGGCCCCTTGGGTGAAGTCAGGTATGTATAGTTTCATGTCTCCTTGAGTGTAGTTCCATATTACTCTCCAGAATGGCTATATCAGTTCACAGTTTCACCAAAGGTGTATTAGTTTCTCAATTTTCCCACATTCCTTTCTACATTTATCATTTTCCTTTTTGGTCATATTAGCCACTCTGGTGTCAGGTATGCCATGGAAATCTTGAGGAGAAATAAGAATGTTTGGAACAGCCACTGTGGGCAGTAGGATAGCAGTGAACATTTCCATTATTATTAATTTTTTTATAAGGTTTTATTTTTTATTGAATATTTTTCCATGGTTCCATGATTCATGTTCTTTCCCTCACCCCCAAACTCTACCCGCCTCCCTGTAGCCAACACACAATTCCACTGGGTTTTACATGTATCATTGATCAGGACCTATTTCCATATTATTTGTAGTTGCACTGCGGTGGCTGTTTAGAGTCTGCATCCCAAATCATATCCCCATCAACCCATGTGTTCAAGCAGTTATTTTTCTTCTGTGTTTCTACTCCCACAGTTCTTTCTCTGAATGTGGTTAGTGTTTTTTCTCATAAGTCCCTCAGAATTGTTCTGGATCATTGCACTGCTGCTAATAGAGAAGTCCATTATGCTTGATTGTGCCACAGTGTATATCAGACTCTGTGTACAATGTTTTCCTGGCTCTGTTCCTTTCACTCTGCATCAATTCCAGGAGGTAGTTCCAGTTCACATGGAATTCCTCCAGTTCATTATTCCTTTGAGCACAATAGTATTCCATCACCAACAGATACCATAATTTGTTCAGCCATTCCCCAATTGAAGGACATTCCCTCATTTTCAAATTTTTTACCACCACAAAGAGTGCAGCTATAAATATTTTCGTACGAGTCTTTTTCTCAATGATCTCTTCGGGATATAAACCCAACAATGTTATGGCTGGATCAAAGTTGCAGACAGTCTTTTATAGCCCTTTGGGCATAGTTCCAAATTGCTATCCAGAATGGTTGGATCAATTCACAACTCCACCAGTAATGCATTAATGTCCCAATTTTGCCACATTCCCTCCAATCCATCATTTTATTATTATTACAGAGCCATAGCCCATTTCCTTAAAAAAATTTTTTTTTAAACCCTTACCTTCCATCTTAGAATTGGTTCCAAGGCTGAAGAAAGGTAGAGGTTAAGCAATGGGGATTAAGTGATTTGCCCAGGGTCATACAGCTAGGATGTGTCAGAGACCAATTTTGAACCCCAGGTCCTCCTTACTCTAGGCTTGGTGTTTTATCCACTGTGCTACCTAGCTGCCCCTGTAACATAAATTTGTAATGGACCCAGTCAGCATAGTTTTGTGTTTTCTTCCAACTCTTTTCAGCAGATGAAGCAGTAGAAGTAGTGAAGGAGGTAGATGATAGAAATAATCCAAGGTTGGGATTTGGCAAGGCATGATTGGTGATAGGACAAGAACAAGGAATTTGAGTGTAGAGTTAAATGTATTCACTAATGGGTTGAGTTAGATAAGAAGAAGCCAGTGTAGTGGTAGTGGGATTGAAGATCATGGTTAGATTAAAGAACAGGATTTAAGGGTATAAAGAAAGATTATAAGATAAAATCCAGAGCTGGGTAAAACTACCAGACAATAATAGATGGCTTGCTTATTCATAAGTAATGTGAAAATAAGCATTGGCTCCATGGCACACACCAGGCATAAAATATGGGCTTGGGACCTGCTTGGTGTTCATGATGGAGGGTGAATGAGTGACTGAAGAATGGATGACTCGGTGGAAAGGTGGAAATTCCTGAGCTCTTGGACTTTTGAGTATAGTAAAGGACTAACAGCGGAATTTCTCACTTTCCTCTGAGAAAACCATAACTTTTTTGAGCAGATTCTTAACAGAAAGCTTCATGAAAGAGGAGGCTTGGGTTAAATGTGGATGTTTACATAGTGTGGGATGAGGAAGATGTGGTAAATGGCAAGAAAAATATCAGAGGAGGGATGAGTTTGTTAAGAAACATCAGTTGCATTTAGTATGCAGCTTTTAGGGGCAGGGTTAAATTAATATAAACAGATAGCTTTTGAATGTGAAAGCTATGTAGTCTTATTTAATAACATTGCTTTCTCTTTGAGGACTTATACCCTTAGGAAGAAAAATCCAAATTATTTATCATTTGAGTACCATTTAATTTATGTGAATCTGTACTTGTTTACATATATATATATATATATATATACACACATATTCCTTTGTACATATATACATATACATATATATACATACATATACATATTACATACATATACATATATTCTTTTATAACTAAATCTTTTATATATAGAAGTCCTATCTCCTCAGCTATTAAGTTCCTTGAGGGCAAGGAACTTGCTTTCTCTTTCTTTTGAATCTTTTTATAGTGTCTAGAACTTGTGTCCTTACACATAATGGTTTCTTATTTTAAAGCAATTGTTAATTGAATAACATTGGCAATGATGCCCATTAGAGAATGCTTGTAAGGAGTAAACATGCAGATTGATTAAGAGAAACAAACAATAAATTTAAAGGTATTTATTGACATTCTAGACATTTCTCATTTAAATTTTTTGGGGTTCTTTTATTTACAGAGTCCAACACTCACCTACTTTTAAAGAGGTCAAGGTACAGCTTTTAGAAGATGCAAGTACAATAAAAGATCCTGTTTCTGTGGAGATGAGATCGTCATCCAGTGGAATTGATTCTGCTTCAACCGTGGCAGCAGCAACGGCTGCCGCCATTGTGACAGCAGCTCCATTGATAAAAGTAGGCTTCTCCAGCAATCCTTTCCCTCAGACTTATAATTATTGTAAATTTTAAAAACATTTCTAAAAGACAGTACACAGATGGTTGTGTCCAGGGTTTTGTAGACTTCTTATTACTCTGGAGAAGAGAGTATTTGTTCCCTATTTGCTATTTCTTGTTCACTTGTAATAGCATGGATTACCTACCTCATCATGGTGAAAATGAAATCAAATACATTCATTCTTCATTGCCTTTTGCTATTTGCTTCTTAGCTAATTTAATGGGAATGAAGTTTCATCTCTAGACTACCATGTCAGTCACTACCATTCACAGCACAGGGTCTAGTCTTTTCTTCAGTTAAACTACACAGATTCTAGCCTCTAAGTACTAGCCTTCTCTTCTCATGCTTTCCAGGCTCATGTGAACTGCTTTTCATTAATAGATGCAGTCAGGTCAGGATGAGGTATGGACTACAGAAAATTAGAGAAGGCAGAAAATAAGAGCCAGTGCCCACTATGCTCCTGCTGGCTGTTACCATCATGTGATCATATCTATCATTCCAACTCAGGTGCTTTATGAGGATTTAAATGATTGTCTCTCAGATACAAATAAGGTGAATGGGCACTTTCATACTTACAGGCCTTATAAGTACATAAAAAAAGAGGTAATGCACATATCTGGATGCACAATAGCCTTTCTGGTAAAACTTGCAGACTGTAGATGGCTTGCTTATTAGTAAGTCATGTGAAAACAAGCACTGGATCCATGGCACACACCATGTATAAAATATGGGCTTGGGACCTACTTAGTGCTCATGCTGGAGGATGAATGAGTGACTGAAGAATGGATAGCTCAGTGGAAAGGTGGCCTTTCCTGAGCTCTTGGCCTTCCTTCTTATACTTTAAATATTTAGTTCTCCGATTTTAAAAAATTTAGTTTTATTCTGAACTTAAACACCATGAAACATGAACATTTACACATATATACAGCAGAACACAAAAAAGTATTGTGTATGAAACTATGTTTTCATTTCATATCACTTATTTTCTGAAAAAGTATATTAGTTCTACATGTTAATTTCAAGACTCTCCTAACTTTAAAATGTGTTTTATTCTGAACTTCCATCTTTTCTCTTCTCTGCATTTAAAATGTTTCACAGACTTTATTTTTTTACATTCCTATTGCCAATTTTACCTTTCCCTCCCTTTCCCTTGTCCCCAGTTAAAAACAGGGAAAGGAGAACCCCGCCCCCTCTTTTAACACATAAGACTAGTAAAAAAAAATCTAAAAAGCAAATCTACATTGGTGCCCCAAGTTTAAAAATGAATATCTCTGTACCTTGAATTTATTGCCTCTCAATCAAGGGGCAGATAAGACTTAAGATGTAGGGCCTCTGGAGACATGATTGCATTTTTCTCAAGTTTTTCAGAGTTTGTTCCCTTGTGTTTGTTCAGTTATAAATTATTCCCTTGGTTCTGCTCATTTGCTCTGTATCCATTCATATTACTTGAGATTCTCTGAAATCATCCTTCACAATTTTTTACTGCATAGTAGTATTTTATTGTAGAGGCAACTGTGGCTCAGTGGTTAGGAGCAGTGGGCCTGGAATCAGGAAGACCTGATCAAATGTGGCCCCATACACTTTCTAGATGAATGACCATAGGCAAGTCACTTAACTTCTGATTGCCTGACAAAAGGGTCCACTGAAGAAAGAAATTGCAAAGTATTCCAGTATCCTCACCAAGAAAACCCCATGGATAGCTTTGCTTATGAGATACAACTAAATGACAACAACAGCATAACATTTCATTATATCAGTATACCACAATTTGTTCAATCATTTCTCAAAATAATATGCATCCTCTTAAGTTTTTTTGTTTTTCCTTTTTTCCCCTTTAAGATCATTGTTTTTTTGTTTATGACTATTCTTTTTCTAATATTATGCTCCATTCTTTATTTCTTGTGCCCATGAAAAAAGTATAGTCTTAATTAGTAGAATTTTTCTTTAGTTTGACCTTTGTCCTCTTACTCCTTAAGGCAATCATTAAGCCTTTAAGTGTATCAGGCATTGTGATTAGTGCTCAAATACAAAGAAAATGGGAATGATCCATGCTTTCAAGAAGCTTATGTTCTGTTAAGGAACATAACACATCTTCATTTTTTCTATGTCTACAAAACTAATAAAATAGAGTACTTGCAGCTGGAGAGATGAGGCAAGGTTTTTTAATTATCTTTGTTTCTACTGGTGCTTATGTCTTTGGTTTCTTGGTATCTTATTCTTCTAATAATTCCTGCATAGAGCCTTTATCAATCCTTCTAGTTATTTTTTTCTTTTTCTTTTTAAAAAAAAATTTAATTTAATCTTCCTCATTACATGTAAAAACAGTTTCCAACATTTTATTTTTTATTTATTTTATTTTTCAATCCTTGCCTTCCATATTAGAATCAATACTTTGAATTTGTTCCAAGGCAGAAGAGCACTAATGACTAGGCAATGGGGGTTAAGTGACTTGCCTAGGGTCATACAGTTGGGAAGTATCTTGAGGCCAGATTTGAACCTAGGACCTGCCTGTTTGTAGGCCTGGCTCTTAATCCACTGAGCCACCCAGTTGCCCCTCTAACATTTTAAAAAGAATTTTGGGTCTTGAATTCTCTTCCTCCCTCCCTACTTCTCCATCCCCCCCCCCCTGAGATGGTAAACATTATGATATAGATTTTATAGTCCTTTTGTTGAAAGAGACTTAAAAAAAAATCTAAGAAAGAAAATGAAAAAAGTTTGCTTTAGTCTGGATTCCTTCTCTGGAAGAGGGATGGCATTTTTTTTATCATGAGTCCTTTGGGATTGTTTTAGATCATTGTATAGCAGAGACTAGCCAAGTTATTCACAGTTGTTTATCATACAGTATTACTGTCATTATGTACAGTGTTCTCCTGGTGCTGTTTACTTCACTCTGCTTCAGTCTGTGAAGTCTTCCCAGGTTTTTCTGACCTCCTCCTGTTTGTTATTTCTTATACATACAACAGTATTCCATTACAATCATACTTACTTAGCCATTTCCCAATTGAAGAGTATCTGCTCATTTTTGAGTTCTTTACCTCTACAAAAAGGGCTGCTTTAAATATTTTTGTACAGAGGGCAGCTGGGTAGCTCAGTGGATTGAGAGTCAGGCCTAGAGATGGGAGGTCCTAGGTTGAAATCCGGCCTCAGACACTTCCCAGCTGTGTGACCCTGGGCAAGTCACTTGACCCCCATTGCCTACCCTTACTACTCTTCCACCTATGAGCCAAAACACAGAAGTTAAGGGTTTAAAAAATATTTTTGTACATGTAGGGCCTTTTTAAAAAAACTCTTTGGGATACAAATATAGTAATGGTATTGCTGGGTCAAAGGGTGAGTACTGTTTTATAGCCCTTTGGGTACAGATCTACCTCTGCCCCAGCCTTTATTATTATATATATATTAATGTTTTTTCCTTCACCTTGAGTTTTTGTTGTTTTCTTTGTATATGTTTATATTTACTTAATTTGTGTATATATTGTTTTCCCCAACTGATTGAGGCCATGGACTGCTTTTTTTTTGAATGTGCGTTTGTATCTTTAGTTCCTGGCACTAATAAGTACATAGATGATTAAAAATACCTTTTGATTTAGATTAGGATGAAAATCTCTCCCAAAATTCAACTTCAATTGAAAGTTAGCTATAATTGTTTTTTAGTCATTTGTTCCTATCGACTAAATTAAATTTCTTTTTAAAGCATAATGTTTAACTCTTTCCTCTCTTTATTCCAACTTTCTACCTTTGTTGCATCTCTTTTTTCCACTCATAGTTTATGATCCTTGTTTGGGCCTTTATTGTCTCAAACCTGGATTAATGTGATAAATTTCTAGTTGATTTCCTTGACTTAATTCTCTCCTTATTCCAGCCATCTAATCTCAGTTGTCAAAATCATCTTCCTAACTTATAGTTCTGACCATGTTATCCCTACTCAATGAACTTCAGTGATTCACTTTTACCTCTAGAATCAAATATAAAATTACTTCCAGGATCAAGTATAAAATCCTATCTTTGACTTTCTATCATCGTCCTTTCATGCCTTTACAGTCTTTTTGCCCTTTATTTCTCTCAACATCCTTTTATGACCTGTTAATACCATTTTACTTGCTGTTCCTTAGACATAACATATTATCTTCAGCTCTGTGCCATAGCTTTGGTGGTTTCCCAAACCTAGAATGCTTTGCCCCTTCACCTTTATCCCCTAGTTTTCCTGGTTTCTTATGACTCAAGTCCTATTTTCTGCCTCTCTGACCTAAGATTGCTCAGTCCCCCTTGCCCTCCTGGCCCCAGCCAAAAAATGCCTAGTGCCTTCCTTTTGAGGTTACTCTCCATTTACATTTTTTATATCTTGTTGGAACTTATTTGAGTGTTGTTTTCTTCATTACAACGTTATTCCTTTGAGAGCAGGGGTTATATTCTTGTCTGTTGTGTATCCCTTGTACTTAGTACAGTGCCTGGCACATAGTAAGTGGTTAATAAAAGCTTGTTTTCCCTTCTAGAGATGGGAGGATAGTGGGTGATAATGCCCTGAGAAGGGAGATAGTAGTGGAGATAGATGTGTGAAAAGAGTATTGTGTGAGAAAAATGGAAAGGTATGAAGGAGTCAATGGCAAGCTTTAAATGCCACACATTATTTTCTTTTTGATATTAGAGATGGAAGAAACCCTTAGGAGTTTTATAAAAGTCACTTTGGCAGCTATGTGGAGGATGGATGAATTGGGGGGTAGTTGATCAAAATGGAGCCTATTGGGATCGTTCAGGACGGTGGTGATAAAGACCTGGACTAGGGCAGTGTGGTAGGATTAGAAGAAGAGAGTGAGCTTTTGCACTGTCATGCCTTCCCTTCTTATCATCGGCTTCTTTTCCTTTAAGTTAACCACTCAACTGCCATGCTCTATGAGAAGCCTTTGTCTCCCGCAACTCCAGACCTCAATTTCTAGTGCACTACCTTGTATTTAATTACTTTACATATGTTTATATTTATTCACTACATACTTTATCCTATAAATTGTATGGAGGGAGAAACATGTACTAAATATATACAAAATACATTCAAATATCTATATTTAATGTGTTGTTAATAAATGGTGACCTGGTCATTTAACTTACTGCAAGAAGTTCTGATTATGCTATATTTTTCTTGTTTTAGGTACAGAGTGATTTGGAAGCAAAAGTTAATTCTGTTTCAGCATTACTCAATAAACTCCAGGAGACAGATAAACAATTACGTCATGTTGCTGAGCAGCAGAAAAACATAAAAGCCCAGACTGAGAGATCTTGTTGTCAAGACCATGAGAAACAGTTTGATATGATTATAGCACACCACCTTAGGCATCTTGAAAAACTACAACAGCAACAGTTAGATATCCAGGTATCTTAATTCATATTAGATTGTGTTGTTGTATTTCTTATTACTTTATTATCTCAAACTGATAAACAACCATCATTAAAAATATTTAATGAAATATTACAGATAACTAGTTTCAATTCCTATAGTTATTATATCTACTAATGTGCAAAATATTAACATATAAAGGAATCCGAGGAAGGAGTTCATCCCAGGCATGCACATTGCTTTGAGACAATTTAAGGGGTAGGAAATGGGAGTCTCAAATTCAGGAAAAGCTATTAATGAATTTGGCTGGAATGTAGATTATGTGAAGGAAAATAGTATAAAATAAGGTAAGTGGCAACAAGATTGTGTAGGTCTGCAAATTCCAGGCTGGGGAATTTGTATTTTTTCCCATAGGCAGTAAGGAACCATTGAAAATTTTTAAGCAGAGGAACAAAATGATTAGAGCTGTGCTTCAGAAAGACTATTTTGGAAGCTGTGTGGAGGGCCTTAGGACCACTACTGGATAACTCAGAACTTGGTGATACAAGAAGGTTGGTCTGGACAGGGCTGAAAGAAGAGGTTAGTCCAAGTAAAAGAAAAGCAAAGACAGATAATAAGCAATGGAAGAATCGCCTGAAGTGGTGCAACAGAGACCAGAAAATCTAGGCTTTGCCTTTTCCTTTGGAAAGGCTTGAGGCTTAAATCTCATTGACTTTGTTTATGTAATGAGTGAGACCAGGTGTTTGTGGGTCATAGTGGGTTTTCTGATGCCAAGTAGTACAGATGGGTAGAAACCTCACCAGGAACATAATCATAGATGAGGATACTTGGGTGTTGCTACAAGTACTCATTCTAGGTTGGTCATCTATAACAGATGTTTAACTCATAGCCCAGTGCTAACCAGATTAAAATCTAATTGAGAAATATTTGACATCAGACTATTAAATGTATTTTGCTTAATTATTTTTGAAAAATGCATTTTCTAAGGGGATTTGTCTAATTATAAGTTGGGAAGTATCTGTAGTCACAAAATAGAATTGATCTTCTCCCAAAATAACATTTTAAAAATGAAAGTCATAAAACAATTTTGTCTTCTAGAACCATTTAATTACCTCTGCACTAAACCCTGGCAGATTCCAGTCTTTCAATATGTTGTCTTCCAATCCAGTAGAAAAATCATTTGTAAAATCAGAACTTCGTCCTGTTAGCAGTAACCATTCTTCACGTCACAGACACACAGAGCTTTCTAGTCAAGGTAAATGCTGTTAAATTTGTGAGTCTTGTCTGATACTGATTCACTTCTCACCCACGATGAATCTCATTTTCATTAAATTAGTGCTCTTGTTTTTTTCTTCTTGTTTTCTAGCCTTATTTTTCCATACCAACAAATAACGAATGACAATTATATTGTGTTAATTAGCTTACATGCTACTTTTTTGGTACTTCACAAAATTAGTTTTCTTATCTTTTATGTATGTTAATCAACAGGTATTTTTCATTGGGCACTGTGTTATGTTTTGGAGCCAGAAGTACAAAGAATGAAACAATCTTTAGGTCAAAAAAGAAAAAGGAAATTCCACTTCATGCAATTAAAAGTGATACCACAGCAAATCAGTGAATCTATGAGCTGATTAGAAGGACTGTTATCATTAATATAGATCACAGGTTATATATATATACACTGTCTTATCCTCTGTGACTTGTCCATGTCCTCACAGAAATTTCTCCATGAGCTAGTTACTTTCTTCTTAGTCTTTTTACTTTTTGTAGGTACTAGTGCAACATTCAGTGTGTCTCTCCCTTGTTGATAACATTAATTATAGCTCCATAAAATTCTTCGTTTTCAAAGACTGTAGTGGTGGAGTTTAAACTCTGAAGGGCTTGTGCTGAAGCCAGTTCTAATGAAAATCAGCAAGTGCTACAGATTAGATTTTTTTTGTCTAGATTTAAGAAATTGTCATATAGATTAAACTTACAAGTATGCATACATACTTTTCCTTTTCTACTCCCCCCCATACATTCTCCCTTCTCCCCAGCCAGTCTGTTAAAACATTTGCCAGCATACTCCTGAAGTGCTCTATATAAGTTTTTTTGAGGTAAACAGTAGTAGAAAGCTCAGGGAATAGAGTTCTCACTAAACTAGAAGCCACTCCAGGGCAGTAGTGTCAAAATTATATTAAAAATGAATCTCCTCCAGCAGGCTGTATATTGATTTAGAAAACCACAAATTATCTATGTTTAATGTATTTTTATTTATTTTATTAGAACATTTCCTGGTTATAGATATGTATATATATTTTTTAATTTTTATTTTGAATATTTTCCCATAGTTACATGTTTCATGTTCTTTCCCTCTCCCCAAACCTCACTAACCCCCCTTTGTTGACGTACAATTCCACTGGGTTTTACATGTATCATTTATTAAGATCTAATTTCACATTATTGATAGTTGGACTAGAGTTATCTTTTAGTCTACGTCCCCAATAATATCCCCATCAGCCCATGTGTTCAAGCAGTTGTTTTTCTACTGCCACAGTTCTTCCTCTGAATGTGGCTAGTTTTCTTTCTCATAAGTCCCTCAGCCTTGCTCAGGATTCTTGCATTGCTGCTAATAGAGAAGTTACGTTCCATTGTACCATAGTGTATCAGTCTCTGTGTACAGTGTTCTCCTGGCTCTTCTCCTTTCACTCTGCATCAATTCCCATTCTTCCAGTTCTTTATTCCTTTGAGCACAATAGTATTCCATCACCAACAGATACTGTAAGAGGGAAAAGGTTTTTTTTTTTTTTTTGGTTCAATATAATAAAAGATGGTCACCAGAGGATTGAACTATTATCCATCCTCAGTTAAGAATAATCTCACATCAAAATTGACTTTTATGGAAGTTTATTTACAATTAAGAAGAGAGAGAGAAAATAAGGAATAAGAATCTAACCCAGTAGGTATTTTACTATGATCCTCTAACTAATCCAGGTAGATCTTAATTAACCCTCAGCTGAGAGTCAGAGGGCCAGAGGCCCTCTATTAAGGAAGTTCCTTAAGAGAAGTTCAGGAAGATTCAGTCAGTCTTTAAACTCACCACCTCCATGAACCAGATAGACCTCTCACTCACTCAACTCCCTCTTTTTAAAGGGGTCACTTATTCATCACTTCCTGTGCCTTCCTCCTAATTTGCATGTCCAATCACAATAGACAATTCTCATAGTACTGCCCAGGGGGCAGTCAGTTGATTCTGATTCGTCACCTACTCTAGGACACATGAGTTATGGACCTCCCAGAATTAGAGGTGTTCTTACCTTTGGTGATTAAATCTAAAGATGGGTAGTATAGACAATCTAATTATCACAATACCACAATTTGTTCAACCATTCCCCAATTGAAGGACATTCTCTCATTTTTCCACTTTTTTGCCACCACAAAGAGCACAGCTATAAATATTTTTGTACAAGTCTTTTTCCTTATTATTTCTTTGGGGTATAAATCCTGGTTATATTTTAATCTGCCTTAAGCCACCGCAGAATCTTTTTGACCTTCTGGGAAGTTTCAAACTTCTGCTATTAGGTAACAACAACAATGGACATAAATAGAAAGCTTTAAGGTTTGCAGAGTGTTTTGTAGACATCCATTGTTTGATTTGAACCTTGTAATACCCCTGGTCCAATGATACCAGAAGGACTTCAAGATAAGTCTATCTATGGGACAGATTGAGTTTGCTATTTAAAGTTCAATCCAGCTAATTAAAGAGAAGTCTAGTAGGTTGGCTGATGAATTTTTTGACTGTGACAACTCACAAAACAGAAATAATGTTTAAATGACCCTCATTCTTCTGTGTCCCCCATCCTCTTCTGCAGTAATATTGCTGGAATAGTGAGAGGAATGCTAATAACCTCACTTTTTAGACTCTCTATAATCATTAACTTAATTTTGGGTAGTCTAAAGATTTGATCTTTGGCCAGTGATTTACAGTGACTCAGCAAACTACAAGATAACTACCTTGATATTAGCTTTCTTAGGATAACTGAAACTACAAGATAAAAGGAATAGCTAAATGGAAAGTGGCCCAAGGTTCTCTTTGCATAGGCAAACAAAAGAGTCAGTTTCATAATTGATAGTGACTTAAGTATAAGATGGTACAGAGGAAGATAGTGGAAAACAAAATTTGAGTTTAAACAATAAAATTGCCAAAGGTTTGCAGATTACTTACTCAAAAGCTCTATGCATATATATAACAAATTCTTTTTCTTTGAAAATGTGATTAGAAGGTGCTGGCTTTCCCCAGTTTCCATCCCCAGTTCTCTGAACATTACAAAAGATGAAATTGATCAGGTCTTGACTGCACTTAGTTCCTGATTTGAGAGAATCTGTATCCATCCAGACCATTGACTAGTTAGAACAAAGGCTAGCATCAATATCATCTTTGAAGAAAGGTTAAAACTGTACAAATGCCACAGCTTTGATTTGACCTATTCCAATAAACTGCCCTGCTGAAAAAAGCAAAGTGGAATAAGATAAGATCAATAATCAGAACTGGCCTATAGATATCATTTTAAAGGTTTCAGGACTTTTTATGTACATTATCTCATTTAAGCTTTATAGCAGTGCTGTGAGATAGTTGTTGCAGGTTTTATAATCCTCATTTTACAGGTGGATTTTAGCAACTTGCCCATGATCACCTAGTTAATCAAATAGCATTTAAACATGTCATCAATTTACCAGACTGTATCAGACAGAGATCTTGACCCATACCTGATCTAAATCAGTTGCCACAGTGAAAAAGCCAAAATAAGCCCTTTAGTCATCAAACACTTGAGGCAGAGTGATAATGATAGTCAAATGTAACAGAATCCAAACTCATTTACAGAATATTATGGCAGGGAGAGTGGTAGATTATGATCAATATTGAGTCATAAAAAGGTACAAAGTGATAAAAATTTTTTTTCAGAAAGCTTGGTATAAAGCCCAAGTCATTTCAGGGAATAGCACAGATGAACACATTTGTTGTTTCTGTAATGAAGCTTTTTTTTTTTTTTTTTTTTTTTTAAATCACTGAAGACAGTTGGACCTTCTCTTTGGACTCTTAACATGAAAATCCCTAATATGCTAAATGAAATGTAAAAAAGGCACTAATGCAGAAAAAGATAGGAAGAATAGCTGGATCAGTTTAGATTTACATAGAAGAAATCCAAGCTAGAGAGGAAGTAGGAGAGCAGTTATACAATTAATATTGTGAAGACAACTTTAAGAACTGTAGGGGTTAAAATTGATATGGTTTGACTAAATATAAGAGAATGTGGTCACTGATATTATAACTCAAGTCAAAATGACTTTTAAAAAAACCAACCTTTATTTATTTATTTGTTTTACAAAGCTTTTTTTACAAAATAGAGGGAAAGAGTAAAGTAGAAAAATATGAAAGAGGATAGAGTAAGCAGTCTAGCTTATCACTCTAAATATTTCTTCAGGTTCTTACTGGAGGACCCTTAGCCGGAGGGCTGTTTGGCTGGAGGGCCGGGTGGTGAATAACCATGTGGCCTTCTCTGGAACTAATCTCTTCAGAAGCCAGGAAAGGAGTCAGCTTTTTCACTCACCCACATTGTAGTCCAAAGGGGAAGATCCAAAAGCAGTCTTATTACCAAATGCTAGAGTCCCAGGTCCACACTGAAGAAGGTCCTCCACCAGCCTCCAAAGCCTCAAAAGAAGTAGAAGACCTCATGATAAGAAGTTTCAGCCATTTTTAAAGACCCTTCTTTACATCACTTCCTGTTCCTTCCTCCACTTTAGGGGGCCAATTGTAGTCTTTAAATTTGCTTAGGACTACCCAGAGGGCAGTCATTTGCTTCTGGAGGTACAAACCCCTTTAGTAAGTAGTTTGTGGACTTCCCCTACTTTATGGTTAAGTATGGGTGTATTTGCTTTTGTTGATTAAATTTAAAAGTAGGCAAGGGGAGAGTTGATCCCATCTTCACAAAACTCATATCAACATAAAGTGACCAGTCATGGTTCTAAGGGACTCACACTACTATCCATCTCCTGACAGAGAAATTATGGAATTAGGGTATAGAAGATGTGTATATTTTTTGGAGATAGCCAGTATAGGATTGTGTGTTGCTTGAGTTATGTATATTTGTTAGAAGAGTTTTGTTTCTTTTTCATTGAGGGAAGTAGGGGAAAGAAAATAGATTTTTGTTTTATTAAAAAAAATTAAAGAATAAAATAGAACAGTAAATAAATTTTCAGGACATTTAAACAAGAAGATAAAGGACTTAGAAAAATCACAAAAAGGCAATTGAGAATACAGCTATAAAGACTGATGTGTACATCTTTTTTTCTTTAAAATGTTTGAGAGTGATCTGTATACATATCAGGGGTGTTCTTCATGATGAAAATGGGAAAGAGTAACAAGAGGGATTTTGTGAACAGAAGCATATAATCTCAGAATTGGAAATCTCAAAATTAGAAATTATCTCAGAATTGGAAATTAACCTCAAGCCATCTAGTCCTTTTCAGTCTTAAAAAGGAATCCCTTATAGAATGTACTTGACAAGCAGACATCCAGCTTTGGCTTGGAGAACTCTAGGGAGGAGGAGACACTTTTTCTTAAGGTTTCAAAGTCCATTTTGCTTTGTATGATTCTGATGTTTAGGAGGTTTTGTCTTTTACCAATCCTGAATTTGTTTTTGTTTTTTTCATCTTCCTCCTATTGCTCCTATTTATAACCCTTAGGACCAAGTGGTACAAGTCTAATTCATATTCTCTTCAGGTACATAAAGACCACTGAGTTTTCTTGTTGACAGTCTAAACATATCCAGTTCCTTTAGGCATGATCTAAAGACTCTTCACTATCCTAATTGCCTTCCTCTGAATACTCTTCAGCTTATCAGTATTCAGAAAGACCCGAGTTCTAATCCTGATACAGACACTGGAAGTGTGACCCTGGATAAGTCACTTAGTCTCAGTTTCCTTATCTGTAAAATGAAGATAATAGAACCTACTTCATTGAGTTGTTGATCAAATATCTATAAAGTACTTTGTAAACCTTAAAGTTCTATATAAATGCTAGTTATTAATTATTATTATTAATACTACCAATAACCTAGTAATTATACAGACAAGAAAAATAATGCCCAGAGAGTTTAAGTGACTTGCCCAAATCAAACAACTAATAAGCAGCAGTGGTAGAATTTGAATCTTCTTAATTCTGACTCCAAACCTATTGTTCTTTCCATGCTACCTCTTTATTTCTTCCAGCTATGCTTTTTGTGTTAATGGTTACATATTTATGGCTTGGTTATATTATATAAATATAAAAATATTTAAACAAGGACATTTTAAAAGTGCAAGTAATTTTTATTACTGAAGTTGCTATTCCTTCTGCATTTTAGCCTCTTTAAAACAAGTTGAAGATTTGGGATATGATAAGCAAAAATCTCCACTTGAGACTCCTGCACCCCGAAAATTTGCTCCTGTACCTCTTTCTAAAGATGACAAAATCTCCAAGAGTATAAGATCTGGACAAGAAAAGGAAAGTTTGCAGATATTATCTTGCAAAGGTAATAGACTTGTAATAATTTGCCTGTAATTGTTTTCCTCTCATTTCTGCACTATTGAAAGTTAATTATAAAAACTGGTTGAATTTCAACTCTATGCTAAAAAACCCCTATCAATACAAACAATAATCAAATGCAATCCCTGCATTCATCTTTATAAATCTTTATAATATTTATGGTCTTTTATTATATCCTTTTCTGATTACTGTTGATTCAGTATCAATGGGAGGCATTTTGCCTCATGGCTCCAATTTTGGAATTGCTTCCTTGATCAGATGAACATATTTGCCTTTCTATGCATATCATACCATACTATACTGTGACAGGACCAGCAGCTTTCCTGACTTCTCTGACACAATTTCCTGCCCCATGCAATTTGATTGGCTCCCTGAACTAAGAGATTTTAAGAAGGAACTAAGACTACTTGAACAAACAGAGATCTAAAAGCTTGCATTTGACTTATGTAAGACTTTCAGACAATTGTTCATTCTTATTTATTTCATATGCTGTGACATTTGTGCCTAACAGTAGCTTTGGTGGAATTATCTGTATATTTTTAATTATTTTCTTCATTACTAAATAATTCATATAAATTAATAATAGAATCAGAAAGTCTAAAACTTGTTAGGAACCCTAATTGTTCATCTTAATGATCAGTGCAGGAATCATCTCAACAAAATATCTGGCAATCATTCAGCTAATCTTTGCTTTAAGAACCTAGGTAATTAGAAATTCATCATCTAATGCAGTAGTTCACAAACTTTTTTGGCCTATCGCCCCTTTTCCAGAAAAAATATTACTTAGCCCCCTGGAAATTAATTTTTTAAAAATTTTAATAGAAATTAATAGGAAAGATAAATGCACCTGTGGCCATCACCGCTTTCCTGGATCGCTGTAGCACCCACTAGGGGGCGGTGGTGCCCACTTTGGGAATCACTGGAATGGGACAGTTCATTTTATTTTCACATAGCACTAATTGTTAAGAAGTCATTCTTTTCTCCTTACCTTTTGCCTATTTTTCTCCTTTAAAGCCATACAACATAAACTCAGTTTCTCTTCCATATAATGTCCTATTATATATCTGAAGAGGGCTATTGCATTCCTCCCAAGTTTTCTTTTCCCCATGCTAAACTTCCATAATTCCTTTAATCCTTCTTCATATGGTATGATCATTACTATCCTGGCCACCCTCCTAGACATTCTCAGCTTGCTAAATTTTATTAAGGTTTGGATTTGTGATTTTATGTGATTGATATAGGGAACTCCTATTTATGTAGATCTATACCTTATAACAGTTCCCTAGTATTTAGAAGTTAAATAATGTTTGTATAGTCACGTCACATAAGTTAGAGGTTGGATTTGAACTTAGGTCTTCTGATTGTAAGGCCACACTTTATTTATTTATGCTAAATGCTTTAACTGTTTATCAGTATTCTTCCAAAAGTATAAGTTATTGAACTTAGTTTAAAAATTTTTTAAAAATAAAAGCTATGCGACATTGAATCAACAAGCCTTTTAATGCCTACTACTTGCCAGGTGCTTATGCTAGGTGCTGGTGATGCAAAGTTAAAAATATGAAACAATCTTAACTATATTAAAGTACTACCATTAACTTTGGATAAAACAGAAGAAAGTGGTAGACGAAAAGGTAAATATTAAATTCCTTTCTTGGACATATACTAAAGATGTACTAAAAATGATGTTCTGGAGTTGTGTGTTTTTTTTAAATTAAGGTATCAGCATATTAGAACATAGCAGTTAATTTGTTAAGCTAAAGATTTGGGATTATACCTTTAAACAAAAGTGCCTGGCTCTATGGATTTAGAAACAAATAGGCCTTGGATACAAAGAACTTTATTAATATATTTTCATGGTAAAATTTATAAGTATGGATGTAAATGAGCACATAAAAATTATTTTAATTCGTTGATTTGACTTTTAAATTGCTGTCATCCATAATAGGTATTAAAGTTCAGAGGACTAAGCACTGACTTTGGAATCAGGGGATCTAAATTTATATCCTGGCTCTGTGGGACATAGGGCAGATCATTTATAAAAATCAAGGAGGATGCAGTAGATGACTTCTGAGGTTCCTTCTAGCTCTAAATCTATGATCCTGTGATTCCTGTTTTCAAATAATTTACATTCATGTACAAAGGTCTTTTATTTATGTATCTATAGATATCATGCATATTTGTATACTCAAAATACATATGTGCATAATAAATGTGAAATACAAAGAAGATGAAGAGAAGAGGCACTAGTAGTTGGGGGAGATCAGGAGACGCTTTGAGTAGAAGGTGATTTTGCTTTGGGTCTTGAAAGAAGAGAAGAATTCTGTTGGGGAGGAAGCATTCTCAGAGTTGGGGTTAAGATGATGAAATTATATACCCCAAAATAGGTTTAATGGAGAACAGGTATTGGTACTAGATGTTGAAGGGACTTTTCTAATCAGACCATATCAGTGGAGAAATTTTTGGTGTCACTTATTGTTATCAGGTTTGAGTAGAAACTGGGAGAGGAGCTGTGAGTATTACCTGCTTGAAATGGTGTTAAAATAGGTCAGAAGAATGGAAAAGTTAAAAAAAAGGTGGTAGAGTTAAAAAAAATCATTGCTTATATACTTTGTTGACATAGTCACTTGGCCTAAGTGGAGTCCAATATTGGAGTCCTGTCATTGTAAACTATAACAAAACAATAGAAATATCATAGTTATCATAGGCATTTCTATGCTTCTTGCTGGATTTTGAAACCAAATTATGTTTTAATAGTTATAATCCTTTTTATATAATTTTTTCCTTTAAGTTGTTGAGAGTATTACATAGAAGTTTCTACACAAATATATTCTGTAGAAATGTCAATTTTTTTGCTATTTTTGTTTAGTGTTACTGTAAAATAAATTAAATGAGTTGATTTTGATTTTGTATTTCTATTATATTTTAGTTACATAAACTTAGGTCAGATTTTACATTTTATTAGTTTTTAAACTAATAATAGTGTTTAAAACTATTTTTGCTTTTTAGGAAGTGGAAGATTATTGGAGCAGATCCTAAATAGTCAGGACACCCAAGTAGCAGAATCTTCAGAAAGAATATCATTAGTCACATCAAGAATGAAGCAGGATTCTGTGAGAAACAGGTAAAAAAGAAACCAAAATAAAGGATGTATTATATACTCTTTATCAAAAAGGGTAAAATGGAAAACTGTGACATGATCATCTTGGTAAATTTTAAGGAATTACAGTTCTATAGCTTTGTATTGTGTTATACTTAGATCATTATGTTTAGATCAACAAATTGAGAGCTGGGAGTAACTGCTGATCCAAAATCTTCATTTTGTGGATGAGGAAACTGAGTCCTTGTGTGGTGAAATTATTTACCTAAGACCATAGGCTACTAACTACTGGCAGAGTATGGGATATTAGAACCTATATCAGAACCCAAATCCCAATCCAGGGCTTTTCCAGAAGTCCTGTTTACTTGTTCTCTGTTTAGTTCATTTTAACCAACATTTATTATGTGTCTACAATGTGTTAAGGATTATACCAGCTTCTGTGGATGCAAAGTCAGAAATGAAAACAGGCTCTATTCTCAGGGAGGTTACATTCTGCTACGGGAAATAATATGTATATAGGTAGATTAATACAAAATATGTGCAGTGTAATTTTCAGATAGGAGGAAGGTCAAACATAAGAAAGGATCAGAAAAAGCCATTTGAAGGTTCTGTCAGTTTATCTGAGTTAGGAATTATCACTGGCAAAGATGAAGAGAGAGAGTCTTCCAGGCATGGGTGGGGATAGCCTGTACAAGTATACAGAGCAAATGATTTTTTAAAATTTAGAATATTTTTCCATGGTTACATGATTCATGATTCTCCCTTCCCCCATCCTCTCCTCGCTCCCAAAGCCGCCAAGCAGTTCCACTGAGTTTTACATGTATCAATGTTCAAAACCTATTTCCATGTTATTGGTATTTGCAGTAGAGTGATCTTTTAACATCAAAATGCCAATCACATCCCTATTGTAGTATGTGGTTGATCATATATTTTTCTAATGCATTTCTGGTTTCACAGTTCTTTCTGTGGATGTGGATAGTGTTCTTTCTCCTAAGTTCCTCTGGATTGTCCTGGGTCATTGCATTATTACTGGTAGAAAAGTCCATTACATTTGATTGTGCCATAATATATCAGTTTTACAGAGACAAATGACAGAACATTTGTGTAAATGGAATAGCAAGTAGCATATTTTGTTTGGGATTTAAGTGAAATCAGTCTGGAAAAATAATTGGGAGCCAGAATGTGAATGGCTTTAAATAGGAACCAAAAGAATTTATATTTTATTCCCTAGTGTAGATGTTCTAACCCTTTGTCTGCCTAAAAAAGTCTCTCTACTACTCAGAATAATTTTTTTTAAACCTTTCTGTTTTAGCGTCAGTCGTAAGGCAGAAGAGTGGTAAGGACTAGACAATTGGGATTAAATGACTTGCCCAGGGTCACACAGCTAGGAAGGATCTGAGGCCAGATTTGTACCCAAGGCCTCCTGTATCCAGGCCTGGGGCTCTATTGTGTTACCTAGCTATCCCTCAGAATAATGTTTTGTTTTTTTAAAATTTTTAATTTTTTTTTAAATCCTTACCTTCTGTCTTAGAATCATTATTGTTATTGGTTCTCAGGCAGAAGAGTGGTAAGGGCTAGGCAATGGGAGTCAAGTGACTTGCCCAGGGTCACACAGCTGGGAAGGGTCTGAGGCTAGATTTGAACCTAGGACCTCCTGTCTCTAGGCCTGATTCTCAATCCACTGAGTCACCTACCTGCCCCCAGAATGCTGCTTTTAAATGCATAAAATAAAATGCAAAGGATTACAAAGGGAACAAATAAAATTGAATATTATTAAAATATTTATAAATTTAAAATTTTTTTACATAGTTACATGACTCATGTTGTCTCCCTCTTTTCTTCCCTCCTCCCTCCTAGGGTTGAGAAGCAATTCTCCTGGGATATACATGTATTAACACTCAAAACCCATTTCCATATTATTAATTTTTGTAATAGAGTAATCTTTTAAAACCAAAACCCCAAGTGATAAATCCTATGTTTTCCTCTTCATTTCTACTCCAACAGTTCTTTTTCTAGATGCGGATACCATTCTTTTCATATGTCCTTCAGAATTGTCCTGGATCATCATATTGATCGCAGGGTCTATTACATTTGTTTCAGTTACCGTGTATAAAGTTCTGCTGGTTCTCCTTATTCTTTCCAGTTCTTAAAGCCTTCATCTGGTTAATCATTTCTTATAGCACAATATGTATTCCATTACCATCATATACCACAATTTGTTCAGCCATTTCCCAATCAAGGGACATTCCCTAATTTTCCAATTTTTTTGCCACCTCAAAAAGCACAGCTATAAATATTTTAGTACAAAAACAATCTTTTTGCAATATAAACCTAATAGTGGTATTGCTGGATCAAAGGGCATATGTTCTTTTAAATCCCTTTGGGCATAATTACAAATTTACTTCCAGAATGGTTGGATCAATTCACAACTTCACTAGCAATGCATTAATATCCCAACTGTGCCATATCCCATCCAATATGTATTATTTTCCTTTACTGTCATACTGACCACTCTTGCTAGGTGTAAGGTGGTACTTCAGAGTTGTTTAAAATATTTTTTTAAAAGTTCGTAGACCCTAGATTAGTAGCTCCTGCCGTAAAGACCATTGGAAGGTACTAGTGTTTATTGATTAAGGCAATGACATGTTAGACTGGATACTTAGAAATATTAGTTGAACATCTGTGGAGAATGGGTTGGAGTGGGGAAAGATTGGATATAGAGGAACCAGCCTTAATTTGGACATGGACCACTCTGGGACTTGAAATATGTTGAGGGATCCTTGTAAATATGAGTCTGGGAAGTCCAAGGGTATGGAATGTTTTGGCAATAAAGGAGGGCTTGATTAATTTTTTTACCATAAACTTATTTTTATTTATTTTTAAAATTTTTATTCAATTAATTTAGAATATTTTTCCATGGTTACATGATTCATGCTTTTTCCCCTCTCCTCCACTCCCCACATGTATCATTGTTCAAAATCTATTTCCATATTATTAATATTTGCAATAGAATGATCATTTAAAGTCAACATCCCCAATCATATCCCTAGCAGTAGCAATTAGAGAAGAAGAAATTGAAGGGATTGAGGTAGGCAATGAGGAGACCAAGCTATCTTTGCAGATGATATGATGGTCTACTTAAAGAATCCTAGAGAATCAACTAAAAACCCAGTGGAAATAATCAACAGCTTTAGCAAAGTTGCAGGATACAAAATAAACCTACATAAATCATCAGCATTTCTTTATATTTCCAAAACAATTCAGCAGCAAGAGTTAGAAAGAGAAATTCTATTTAAAATCACCCTAGACAATATAAAATATTTAGGAATCTATTTGCCAAGACAAACATAGTAATTCTATGAATACAACTACAAAATACTTTCCACACAATTAAAACTAGATCTAAAGAACTGGAAAAACATTAATTGCTCATGAGTCGGACGTACTATTATAATAAAAATCACAATCCTACCAAAATTAATTTACTTACTCAGTGCCATACTTATCAAACTACTAAAAAACTTTCTTATTGTATTAGAAAAAATTTACAACGAAGTTCATTTGGAAGAACAAAAGATAAGTATATCAAGGGAACTAATAAAAACAAATATGATGGATGGGGGCCTAGTTCTTAGACTGTAGTATAAAGCCATGATCATCAAAACAATATGGTACTGGCTAAGAGACAGAAGGGAGAATTAATGGAATAGACATGGGATAAATTACTTCAGCAAGGTAGTGTACGATAAACCCAAACATCCCAGCTTTTGGGACAAGAACTCACTATTTGACATTGGAAAATTGGAAAACAGTATGGGAGAGATTAGGTTTAGATTAATATCTCACACCCTATACCAAGATAAATTGAGAATGGGTAAACGACTTAAATATAAAGAAGGAAATGATAAGTAAATTAAGTGAACATAGAATAGTATACCTTTCAGATCTATGGGAAAGGAAAGAATTTAAGACCAGGCAAGACATAGAGAATATTACAAAATGCAAAATGAATAATTTTGATTAAATTAAAAAGTTTTTGTACAAACAAAACCAATGTAATCAAAATTAGAAGGGAAGCAACAAATTGGGAAGAAAATCTTTATAACAAAAACCTCTGACAAAGGTCTTAATTTCTCAAATCTATAAGGAGCTAAATCAATTTTACAAAAAATCAAGCCATTCCCCAATTGATAAATGAGCATGAGTAGGTAATTTTCAGATAAAGAAATTAAAACTATCAATAAGCACATGAAAAAATGTTCTAAATCTCTCATAATTAGAGAAATGCAAATCAAAACAACTCTGAGGTACCACCACACACCTAGCAGATTGGCCAATATGACAGCAAAGGAAAGTAATAAATGCTGGAGGGGATGTGACAAAATTGGGACACTAATGCATTGCTGGTGGAGTTGTGAATTGATCCAACCATTCTGCAAGGCAATTTGGAATTATAACCAAAGGGCTTTAAAAGACTATCTGCCATTTGATTCAGCCATACCACTGCTGGGTTTGTACCCAAAAAAGATGATAAGGAAAAATACTTGTACAAAAGTATTTATAGCTGCGCTCTTTGTGGTGGCAAAAAATTGGAAAATGAGGGGGTATCCATTGATTGGGGAATGGCTGAACGAATTGTAGTATCTGATGGTGATGGAATACTATTCTGTTCAAAGGAATAATGAACTGGAGGAATTCCATGTTAACTGGAATGACCCTCCAGGAATTGATGCAGAGTGAAAGGAGCAGAACCAGGAGAACATTATACACAGAGACTGATATACACTCTGGCACAATCAAGCGAAATGGTCTTCTCTACTAGTGCAGTGATCCAGGACAATTCTGAGGGACTTATGGGAAAGAACACTATCTACATCCAGAGAAAGAACTGTGGGAGTAGAAATGCAGAAGAAAAACATATGATGGGGCTTGATTTATTTTAAACAAAATAGAAGAAATAAATTATTTCCATATTTCAGGAGTTTCTGAACAAAGGAAAAACTTTTTGATACTTAAACTATTTAATATTTAGTATTTTAGAGGTTGTAAGAGGGTTGTTTAGGTTGTTGAGGTTGTTTAGGGGATAGGACCAAATGGTTCAGATATCAGAAGATTGGGAAGTTTGGGAAGACCAACCAAGTCCAGTGCAGGCAGAGCCTGAATCTGGGATGACATACACAGACCACTCAGTAATAGGGATGGATGTTGTATTTATTGTAACAGGGAAAGGTAAAATGGGATTTTTGGTAACCCTTAATACTAAGTCAACTACCTAAAACCTCCCAGATCTAAATGTCCCGACGCCAGGAATCTTCGTAGAGTTTGAACTATATTATCCTTACCTAATTGTCTAAAGATCCCAGTCCCTAGTCTAGATAAACCAACCACCCCTTGGATGGTAATAGAGAGGTAGTGGTCTATGGCAGTTATCAGGGCCCAGGGAGAGATCTTGGATCCTCAAGGACCCCAGACCTGATCTTACAGACAGATGGTTCAGGATCACACCAGGAAACTCAGTAGATCACAGCAAGTGGCAGGTAAGCAGGTAGGATGGGAAATCAAGATAGTCCAGCCAACAAGGAAAAGCTGCTAGTCCCTCCAGGTCAAACCAGAGAAAGTTCCACCTCAAACCTTAGTTAACTGTCTGAATCTACTTTTACATTCTAGAATTCTGTTAGTCTCATGCCTCTGCCCTCTGCAAAGTTCCTCAAACCCTCTCTTCCTTATAACAAGGTGAAAATGTTACCAATATTGAAATTTTCTCAGGACCCATATATTTATGTTTTGTGGTATATCAATATTCTAGAATATGTAGTTTTTAAAAAAAGCTTTGTGTATTTTCCTATTGTCATAAGAATTATAATTAGTGATCAGTTTTGTATTTTGTAAAAGATTAAGAAAGTATTATCAAAAGAATTGTAAAAGTAAATTGAGAGCAACTGTATAGTTTATTGCTAGACCCATATTTGAAGTCTTTCCACCTTATTACTTACCAGAACGTTATCCCTAATGGTGTCACCTTAAAAAACCTATGCATGATGATGAAACATTATGGTAGGACTTCATTGTTGAGTTTGTCAGATATGGAGTATATATTTTCAGCAATGGAAAAAAAGAAAATATTAAACATGTTAAAAAATCTATGATTTAAAATTAGATTTTAAAAAGTAAAGTGGTAGCATTATTTTATTAAAAGCTCTTCTTTGTGCTTTGAGTTTTTCTTTCATCTTTGGTCAGGAACATTTATTCTATACATTTCAGATGATTTGGAAGAAAATTTTTACAAAGGAATTTTTTCTAAACTCAGATGTTCTGCTATGGTGAATTAATTTCATCATGCTAAATCTGGAGTAGGATTAGAACTTGAAGTTTTCAGTGTTTTCTTTGAAACTCAAGTCTTTTTTACTAATTAAAAAATTAAATTCTGATGATTATGTTATATTTATTTTAAAGAACTTGACACTTCATATCTGTTTTAAAATTTTATCCAATCATTCTCATGTGGAAAAAAACAAATTTTCATATATTTGATTTGAAGGTCTTTTGCTTTCTATTACATTTAAAACCTTTGGGATGTTTGTGTTAGGTTTTTGTTTCATGACAGTTGTAATGCAGGGTTTCTTGCATTGCAACATTACCCTAGGCAATCCTGTCAGTTATCAGAATGGAATCTTGTCAATGGCATGTGCTATGGGGCAGGTGCTAACTGGTAGTTCAGCTGTGACTATATAAGGCAAACCCAACCTTGGGGTCCTGTTTTCCCTTGACCTCACCCAGACAACTTGCTATCCCTGACTTTTCCCCCTAGGACCCAGGTGAAAGGGAGATGGATCCTGGGTAGAATCTTAGATAGTGTATCCTAGTGGTTAGGATCATCTCTAGAGCAACTCAGCAATATCATTGGTGTATCTAACTGATCAAATAACACTAAACTGGAGTCTATATATCTCTGGCTGGGGGCTGGTTGCCCTCAGCCTGTCAAGACCCTTTAGGTCCTTAGCCAGCACCTGCCAGTTGCCCCTTGCAACAGCTTAGCAAACTCAAGCCCTCTTACTGTAGTTTTCCCTTTTCAGTTCAAATAAATCCCTTAGCCTTAATCTGTGAATTCCTGTGATTATTCTAACACCTTCAAGGCTAAGGAGACTAAGGGGAGGACAGAATTTGAAGAAGTAGAGGTTACCGTGGAAGTGAAAGCTAAGCCTCCATTGTTGGGAGGAAGCTGAGCCACAGTTTCCAGCTGGGCTCTGCTCTCACCCAAAAGGGAGTCAGTTACCTCAGCAGGGAGGGGCCACCAACCCAACATCTTAAAGGAGGCTGCAGCTAGCAGTGGAGATTCATTGGGCAGCTCAGTTGAGGCTGTTCCCCTCTGATAACATCAACTTCAACCTCCAGCTAGTTTAATTACTGGCTCCTAGGCCCTTGGTAACCCCCTCATTACTGTCCTCTTCTTATTCCACCATTACACAGTTGCCTTGTAGATGGAATATATTCTAGTTGGATTCATTTTAATAAATCAATAAACATTGATTCGCATTTAGTGATAAAACACCTTTCAAGATCATTTTAATGGGTACTTTTTATTTTTTATTTTATTTTTTTAAAACATTTATTATTTAAAACATATATTCGTTTTTAACATAGTTACATGATTCATGCTCCTACTTTCCCCTTCACCCCCCGCACCCCACCCCCATAGCCGACGCACATTTCCACTGGTTTTATCATGTGTCATTGATCAAAACCTATTTCCAAATTGTTGTTAGTTGCATTGGTGTGGTGGTTTCGAGTCTACAATCCCAGTCATGTCCACCTCAACCCATGCAAAGGGTACTTTTTAAAGTTAAAAATAATTTCTAATGTATGATCATTTTGTATCTTAGATTCTTTGATTATTACTATATCTGAATTTTTGTTTTATTGGAATATGCATCTGTTTGGTATCCATATATATTTGCTAAAACCTAATACTCATTTAATTTTTTAAAGAACTAAGATGTCATAATTTTATATTTTTTATTTCTCTTAAGAAAAAAATTGAGTGGGAGCTTGAGCATTACAACTGAAGGGAGAAAAAGTTAATGGTCTAGAATCTTGATGCTTTACATTGAAGAGTATGAAAGACTAGATGTTACAATATGTCCTTGACTCTAGTGACATTAGGTGCATTTTGTTTTCACTTAAATATAATTATTTGAGATATGCATAGACAGTTATGATGAGTATATTTCTATTATATAATTTTATGTTGAACAAAGAATCAATGTCAGCACCAAACTGAAAAATTTGATATTTTCTATTAAAATGATTTAAAATTTCTTACTATATAGCATATTTAGTTTTAGAAATCTAGTATATTTTAATTGAGAACATATCAAGGGGGTAAGGATGAGGTATGCACATCATTACATATATGTGGTCTGTATTTTGGATATTTTTGTTACAGTGGAAGGAATGATATTTTAGAAGATTTTTTTTTTCTTCTAGTGGTGGTGCCTCTCTGAAGTCTAAATCATTTCCTTCTTATGAAGAGTTTGGAATAGCTGAAAAGACTACACAGCACATTGATGATGTCTTTTGTGGTCTTGGCCAAAGGAAGAGAGAGGTGAATGACATTTCATGTGTAAACAGAAATTTGTTATTAAAAATTATTAGCAAAAGTAAACAATAAGAAAGTTTACAAGATGAATTATGAATCATGATACTAGAAATTTTTACTGACCTTTTTCTTAATCTTCATTCTTTTTGACCTCTGTATAATTTGACCTCTGGACTACCCATTTCTCCTAAATACTCTCCTTGCTGGCTTTTCTTGGAAGTTGACTCCTCCCTCTTGATTCTTCTATTATCTATCTGACTACTCCTTCTCAGTGCCCTTTGCCTGAGTCCCATTCACTAACCTTGGATGATCTGGAAGACTCTTTCTTGAACCTTCTCTTTTTGCTGTCTTCTGTCTCACAGTTGATATTGCCAGCTCCCACATGGTTCAATGACATATATGCATATGATTCCTGTAACTGAATATTGAGTTGTGTATTCCTTCTTCTGAGCTCTAGGTCCTTGTGCTTTTTGGACATCTTAAACTGGATTTCTTGTAGGTATCTCAGACTCTCAGACTCCACATGTCTAAAACAGAACTCATTATCTTTTCCTTTAATCATCCCTTCTTTCAAATTTCTGTATTACTGTTTTTTAAAAAAATATTTATTTTATTTTATTTTTTGGAATCTTTCAATATTTTATTTCCCCCAATTACACATTAACAATTTCTAACATTTGCTTAAATTTCTTTTTCTTGAGGGTTCAGCTTAGTGGATTGAGAGCCTGGCCTAAAGACGAGAGTTCTGGGTCCAAATCTGGCCTCAGATACTTCCTAGTTGTGTCACTCTGGGCATGTCACTTAACCCCCATTGCCTAGCCCTTATTGCTCTTCCGCCTTGGGACCAATACACAGTATTGATTCTAAGATAGAAAGTAAAGGTGTTTTTTTTTTTTTTTTGTCTTGAATTTTTTTTGTCTTGAATCCCCTTTGTTCCCTCCTTGCTGACTAAACTTTACATGTACAATCATGTAAATAATTTTCCCATATTAATCCTTTTGTAGAAGGAAACTTGAACCAAAAAAATTAATAAAGAAAATGAGAAAAGTTTGCTTTAGTCTGGAGTCTTTCTCTGGAAGCAGATGGCATTTTTTTATCATGAGTCCTTTGGGATTATTTTGGATCATTATGTTGCTGGGAATAACTAAGTCAATCACATTTGCTTATCATACATTATTGCTGTTACCGTGTATAATTTTTTCCTGGCTCTGCTTACTTCAGTCTGCATCAGTTCATGGAACTCTTTCTAGGTTTTTCTGAGTTTCTCCTGCTTTATATTTCTTATAGCACAATAGTATCCCATTATTGTCATATAATTTACTTAACCATTCCCCAGTTGATGGATATCTTTTCACTTTCCAATTCTTTACCCCTACAAAAAGAGGTGCTTCGAATATTTTTGTATATATAGATCGTTTTCCTTTCTGTTTTTTTTTTTTAATCTCTTTGAGATACAAACCTGTTAATGGTAGATGCTGGGTCAAAGGGTGAGTATTGTTTTATAGCCCATTAGGTATAGATCAAAATTGCTTCCAGAATGGTTGCATCAGTTTACAACTCTCTCAACAGTGCATTAATGCTTTCATTTCCCAATGTCCTCTCCAACTTTTGTCATTTTCCTTTTCTTTCATAATAGCCAATCTGATAGATGTGGAGTGGTACTTCAGAGTTATTTTAATTTGTATTTCTTTATAGTGGTTTTGAGCACTCTCATGTCTGAGAAGTGCTTATTCTGATTTTTAAGGTATTTTCTTTAGTATTTTATGCCTCCTTTACCAAACTGTCAATTCTTTTTTCATGTTTTTCCTGCATTACTCTTATTTCTTTTTCCCAGTTTTTCTTCTACCTCTTTTATTTGATTTTTAAAGTCCTTTTTGAGCTCCTCCAGTAATTCTTTTTGGGCTTGAGACCAATTCATATTTTTCTCGGAGGCTTTGGATACAGCAGTATTGACTTCGTTGTCTTCTTTTGTGTTTGTGTTTTGTTTTTTCCTGTCCCCAAAATAACTTTCTTTGTTAAGTTTCTTTTTTTTGTTGTTTATTCATTTTCCCAACTTTTTTCTTATCTTTTATTTTGTTTTTAAAAATCCTTAACTTACATCTTAGAATCAATTCTGCATATTGATTCCAATATAGAAGAATGGGAAGGGCTACTCAATGGGTTTAAATGACTTGCCTAGGATCACACAGGTAGGAATTGTCTGAGGCTCTATTTGAAACTAAGACCTCTTATCACTAGGCTTGGTTTTCAACCTACTGAGTAACCTAGTTGCCCCCTTTTATTTGTCTTTTAATTTAAAAAACTTTTTAAAGTTTAGCTCTGTTCCTGTGATGAAAGGAGCACAGTTGTAAGCTTCAGATTCTTTGTGTAGCTGCCTTCTGAGCTAGCTCTGGAAATCTATAAATGTTCAGTTCTTCCAAGGTGATATGATCTAAGGATCAATGTGTTTAATACTCTCTTGGCCTGTGCTGTGATCTGTAAGTGACCATAAATACCCAGTAAGTGACCATATTTCCTTCAAGTGCTGCTGTGTGCTAGTGTTCCTTTTTGCTCTTAGACTGTGATTTGGATAAGTGTATGGACACTGCAACAGAGTCTTGCACCCAGAGACAGCAAAGGGACTTCTGTAATTTCCTTCTTTTTTTATTTTATTTTATTTTAAAACCCTTACCTTCTGTCTTGGAGCCAATACTGTGTATTGGCTCCAAGGCAGAAGAGTGGTAAGGGTAGGCAATGGGGGTCAAGTGACTTGCCTAGGGTCACACAGCTGGGAAGTGTCTGAAGTCAGATTTGAACCTAGGGCCTCCCATCTCTAGGCCTGGTTCTCACTCCACTGAGCTACCCAGCTGCCCCCCTGTAATTTCCTTCTGACCAGTGTTTAACTCTCTTATTGTCTGTGACTGAGAGCTCTGGAAGCCTTTTCTGCTGAATGAGCTGCCCCAAAGGCCCATGTAGGGTTACTGGTACTGTCCTTTACTAGTCTACACTTCACTTCCACCCTGGTGTGATAGAGCTTTTTATATTATCTTGGACTAAAAAATTGTTTCATCCTGGCCTTTTGTGGGTTCTGCTGCTCCAGAATTTGTTTTGAGGTGTAAGTTGTTTGGAGAGCAATTGGGTAGAGATCAGATGTATCTATGCACTTTCTCTGCTATCTTGACTCTGCCTCTTCTGAGTGTTATTACCCCCTTACATGATAATTAGATTTTAATTTTAGCAGTAGTATTGATTTAATCATAGTTGTAATTCTAAAATAGTTAAATCATGTTAGGATAAGTGATGATCCTAACCTTAGTACGTCTTTTGTGATTATTTTAGTATAAGTATTAAGGTTTTGAATTAAGTAAATAACTGCTTTAGCCTAGGTAATCATTGTTAGTATAAGCCTCAGTTTTGGGCCTTAGTCTTAAAATTGTTATATCAAGCACCCTCAGCAATAATTATAGTCTTGAACTTGTGATCCAGTAAATGTCACTAGGCCTGATGCTGGGTTCAAAGCCTGGTACCACCCAACACCACCCACTCTTATCATTTACGTCCTTAACTCAGGTTCCCCTGCTCCCACTTTGTCTATCAAGTGACTTTTAAGTCATTATTGAGTGACTTCTTCTACCAATGAGAAGTATTTCCTGATTACTTTAACTAATCCACATCTCTCTATTTTCATCACTGTCCTGAATTATTTTAAAACTGGTATCTAAGTTGTCTAATTCTTTTGGGCATAAAAGTCACTTAATCCCCATTGCCTACCCCTTACCAGTCTTCCGCGTTGGATAGTATGCCATGAATTGCCCGGGGTCACACAGCTAGGAAGTGTCTGAGGCCAGATTTGAACCCAGGACTCTAGGTCTGGATCTTAATCTACTGAGCTACCTTCTTTTTAAAAAATTCTATTTTGAACTTAACAAGCACTAAAATTATTTACTTATCAGCTTTTTTTTCCTAACAAAGAACTGGATATTAAGTGGATTCCCATGGGAAGTGACTAAATTAATTATGGTATATAAGTGTAATAGAATTATATTGTGCTATAAGGTATGATGATCTATTTCAAAGAAACCTCAGAAGATTTGTATGAACTGATGTAGAGTAAAATGGTTAGAACCTGTAGAAAGATTTATAAAACAATATTATAAAGGAAGACAACATTGAAAGACTTGAGAATTCTGAACAATGCAGAGAACAGTGATTAAGTATGCTATCAATATATTGACAAGATGTTATTGATTCAGGATACAAAATAAGATACATTTTTGAATATAGCCAATGTGGAAATTTGTTTTCCTTTATTATATTAATTGTTCAACCCCTTCCCCCCTCATATACTCGTAGTTGGCACTGGGGGTAGGGAGAGAGAGAAGAGATAAGGATAGGTTAGTCAGAGAGAGAAAGAAAGGGATGGAGTGGGGAGGGGAGAGGGAGAGAATTGTTAAAACAGCTTCTTTTAAAATGCAGAGAAGAAAACAGAAGAAAAGCCATAAAGAAGTATAATTGGGGCAGTTTTGAAAGCTATCCATTGAAATTATTTTTTACTTAAAAAAGAAAAGCGAAGGGGGCAGCTGGGTAGCTCAGTGGATTGAGAGCCAGGCCTAGAGACGGGAGGTCCTAGGTTCAAATCTGACCTCAGACATTTCCCAGCTGTGTGACCCTGGACAAGTCACTTGACCCCCCCACTGCCTACCCTTACCATTCTTCTGTCTTGGGGCCAATACACAGTATTGACTCCAAGATGGAAGGTAAAGGTTTAAAAAAAGGAAAGAAAGAAAGAAACACAGTTAAAAGAACTTTAGGGAGAACAGAAACTAGAGTTGTATCAATAATTCAACATGAATGGGGTTGTGATCTGCAGTGAGATCATGTGTTTGAATTCTTAATCATCTTTTTTATGGTATTTATGCTATTTCATTAACTTATTTAGCTATTTCCCCAGTACGTAACATGCTTTGTTTCTAGTTGTTCATTAATCTGTCCGGTCATTCTGGAAAACAATTTGTGATTATATCTGGAAAAATGGTTAAAATCTGTGTTCTTTGATCAACTGTACTAGTTCTAAGTCTATGCACAAAAAAAAAATCACAGGAGGAGGAAAATGATCCATATGTACAGAAATATTTATAGCAGTACTTTCTGTGCTGTCAAAGAGCTGTACACTGAATTAATGCCCATTCATTAGGGAATGAATGAATGTATGTCAATATAATGGATTAATGATTGCCTGTAAGAAATGGCAGAAAGGATGATTTCAGAAACACTTAAGGAAGATTTTTGTGAACTGATATAAACTACAGTGATCCCAGAACCAAGAGAGAAATGAAGACAACAACATCATTCTAAAAACAAACAACCCTGAAAGACTTAAGAACTCTGAACAACCAGGATTCCAGAGGCCTGGTGTAATCCTCCTGACAGAGATGGACTCAAAATGCAGAAGGAGGCATATTCTTTTAGTCATGGCCAATATTAGAAGATGTTTTGATTGACTATGCATATTTGTTACAAATATTTTTCTCTTATAATGTGAGTACAGGGAATTGTTTTTTTCCTTTTTCAGTAAGAGGAAAGAAGGGATTATAAGACCTTGTTAATTGAAAAAAAGGGAAAAAATCCAAAAAAGATACATAAAAATCTTGTTCATTGCATTTACTCATGTATTATATTTTATTGTAGCCAGAAGAATTTTTGAGCACTTTTGGAGTTACTGATTTTCCACAGAGTCCAGGCCATTCCAAGTCAAACAAAACAGCAAAATCTATTTTGAAAGAAGCTGAAAAAATTTTAAGAGGTGTGCAAAATAATAAAAAAGTTCTTGAAGAAAACCTTGAAGCCATTATTCGTGCGAAAGATGGAACTGCTATGTATTCCTTTATTAGTGCTCTGGCTACTAACAGGTAATAAAGTTGTTGGTATCCTATTACTCTGCACCTCTTTGATTCTCAATGAATTTGTCAATTCTATAGGCTTCGCTGTATTGTCAAGTACTTGTATTGTTCTACCTTTGTTATTCCTTAATGGTTAGAGGAGTTTTCCTAGTCTCTATTAATATGTGAAACTCTTAAAAGCAATGGAATTAATAGTTCGCAAATGGATGTACTATTTTATTAATTTTACTGATGAAGTCAGAAGGTGGTTTTGTTTTTCCTCTTGTAAGTTATTTTCATTTTTGTTACATGTTTGCTTGTCTTAGTATGTTTTTCAATTATTTTTTTAATACATTTTGGAAAGGAAGATACATAGGATGTTTTCTTTTATAGATGGGTAGACTGGACTGCAAGCAGATAAACAATTATTGAAAGAAATAGTATTTGATTCTGGTTCTGTTTTGATGATTAGAGACTAATCTAATGGAAATTATCTTTTCTTTTAGAGATATGTTGGAAAAATTTCGTATTAAAAAGACAGTGAGTAAATGGATTGAAATAATCACTCAAGAAATTCAGGTATGACTAGGAAAAGCTATGAGCAAATGAGACTTTTTTTTTTAAGACTAGCATTGATTCTAACTTGAAGGTGATAAACACATTTATCCTATAATTGTTTCTATTATATATTCTAATACCATCACCTAGTCTCTATTGTTTTGTAATTCCTAAGCCTACTTTGCAATTGTGGTTGTCCTTTTATTTGGAAAATTTTATAATGGTTTGATAATGGCTTTATAATGGAAAAGGAATTGAAGACAATACAAATAGTTAAACAAAAACAATGTAAAAAACTCATCCTTTTCTACCTCATTTGGAGAAAATGTATGTTGTTATGAAATATGTAAAACTGAGACAGTGTTGTATACCAGAAAGATTACTTGTGTAAGAAGTTCCATCTATTCCAGTAACAGATTAAGATAATCTTTCTGAGCCTTAGTTTTCTGTTGTGATCCAATTAATTAATCTTCAGACTTCCTTCTGAAAGTCCCAAAATTCTATGAATTCTTACAGTATATGAATGTTTATAATGAAACTTATTGTAACTATAACTTGGACATCTAATATCTCTGTGTCCCAGGTGCAGTTGACAACCTCCTACTCTTACTGACTTTTTATTCTTCTTAAGCATCTAAGCATTCTAAGCATTCTTTTCTTCTCTCTTGTCTTTCTCTTCATCCTACCTGTTCCTCCATAATAAATGCCTATTCTCTAAAAGGCTTGATTTCATTATCAGGGAATTTTGTCATGTGTTCTTTACATTCTTTAAAATTTTCCATCTATTCTCTTTTTCTTCTCTCTGCTTCCTAAGGATAACTCCTTTACCCTCTGCTTTTGATCCTTTCCTATATTCTCCAGGAGCTTGTCTTAGAGCTGGTCCTTAACAAATGTTTATTAATTGATTGTATTTCTCTTTTATTTATTTTTAATTTCTGCCTTTCCACTGGCTTCTTCACTTTGGCTTATAAACATGTAAAGTTTTCATTACTACTGAAAAGGCTTTCCTTTTACCTTTTGGTCCCATTTATTGCCTCCTTTTCATAGCCAGATTTATGGAAAAAGTTATCAATACTCAGTACTTTTTCTTTTTTGCTACTTCTTTAGTTCTTTAAAATCTTATTTATGCTCCTACTACTCTACTAAAACTGCTCTCCCAAAGGTCACCATTGACCTCATAAATTGAAATTCAGTGGCATTTTTCAGTCTTTGTTCTCCTTGACTTCTTTACAACATGTAAGATTGTTGAGCACCCTTTTCTTTTAGATAATCTATCTTTTCTTGGCTTGAGAGACATAATTGTGTTAGCTTAAATCTCTGGCTGATTCTTTTTCACTTTTGCTGATCCTTCATTCTCTTCCTGATCCCTTAAGGCTTTGCCCTGGGCTTTTTCATCTTTTTTCTCTATCTTAACAATGTAATTTATATCCATGACTTCACCTATTACATGCTCATATTGCTAGGCTTGACCTTTTTTATGAGCTTCATTGAATCTTTATATCTCCAACTAGCTTTAGAATATCATCAGCCAAAGAATACCAGCACCTCAAATTCATATGTTCAAAACTGAGCATATCTGTACCCCCTACCTTCCTTGGCTTCCCCATCTATTCTTTCTGATTTCATTGTTTCTATCAGTGGTGTTACAGTGAAACAGTGTCTCATGTTTGAAACTATTATGTTATCTTTGATGCATTCCTCTATCTTACCCTTTATATACAAATGGATAGATACCATATCGTGTTGATTCTGTCATTCTAACAGCTTATAAATTCATTTATTCTAATGACTAATCTTCCTTAGGCATATATCTTGTTATTTACTTCTGTTCAGATATCTTATTTGACTTCCCGTTGCCTACTAAGATCAAACTCATTTGCCAGTCATTGAAGACCTTCCTTGCTCTTGCCAAATGGAATATGCCATTTCCTGTCTTAACCTGGTCAATGGCATATTTCATACTTTTGCCTGTGGAATTCCTGGAATATCCGTGGTTCTTCTCTTGGCCTATTAAATTGCTATACATTTCCCAATGCCCTACTCAAAATTTTATTAACTCTTTTTTGTGGAGCCTTGTTTGTCTTTTTTCTTTCTTGGACCTCTCAAATCACTTGATTTTACAGTTCTTTAATGTACTTATTTTTTGTTTGATAAATTGCATTTTGATATTTCAATCACATCTCTGTAAGCACAACACTATTAGTATCTCCCATTAAAAAATTAAGCAAAGATATCTAATAACATGATTTTGAACTTGTACTTGATCATTTTGATCAAGTTACACATGCAACTTCTTAAACTTCTTCTAGTTTACAGTTTTTTAACTGAAGGAAAGAGAGACTTAATATTAGCCAACTGGCATCAATTTTGTTTTAATTTATTTTGACTTATATTGCCTTTTAGTGTTGTCTTAATGTACATTGTCTTAGTTACTGTATAGCTTGGTCATATTTTTGCCCTTGATCAGTTCATACAATTCTTTTCATGTTTTTTCTGGTGTTATTTTGCATTTACTGCTATCTGAGTCTCATCCTCATATTAGACCATAGGCCCTGTGAGAACAGAAACCAGATTTTATCTAAATTTTTATTACTAGTGCTCTACAAAAGTGGATATTTAGTAAGTATGAAGTAGATCAAAATAAAATTTATACATATTTGACTAGTTGTTTTATCACATGATTAGTTTTTGAAAACATGATACTTTGATTTGTTAAATTGTATCATTATCTAATACAGAAGAATTCTATTATTTTAAAATAAAATTTTAGATGTTACCATTTTTAAATTTGTGTTTTCTTTTCAGGATGAATTGGCAAGAAAAGATTTTGAACATAAGAAATTTGATAAGAATCAAAGGTTAAATTTCACCAAAAAAGTCTTAAATAACCAATATCAAAAAGAGACCAAAGAAATTAAAACAAATGTTCAAGATAAAACTGTAAATAGATTTGGGTTTCAAGGAAAACATTTTCGAAAGCAGTTAGAGGAAAGTTCTAGAAATATGTATCCAAAGAACGTTCATCCTTCAAATTCAGATAAAGACAGAAAAGAGGTAAGATTGTAGTAGTTTCTTTGACTAGTCATTTGATTTTTACAATCTTTTTTAATACTGTTTAAATTGAATAGTTGTTTTATAGAATATAACAGGTTTTGGAGATTTTAGAATTGTAAATCAGTAGTATCTTATTGTTTTTTAGCATATAGTAATAAAATGAGAAATGAGAAATTTATAATTGCCTTTTAAAATAAGTTCCTTATTTTCTGATTTTAACTAGCTAAGCTATAAATCCAGAGATAGTAGGGACTTTTAATTTGGTATCCTCTTGCCCTTGAATCCTGTGTATAAATTTAGAACTTTAAAGAATGTGATTAATTGTTGAGAAAGAGCTTTCATTTGAAAACAATTACTAGTTTTATTTCAAAGTACTATTAGTACAAGTACATTCTTTGAAATGAGGACTGAAAAGTAGAGACATTATATACTTTGGGTAAGACAGTAAGAAGGTAAAAAATTGGAATTTGAGAAAGTCCATCAAAGTTTTTATAAAAAATTTAGGGGGGCAGCTGGGTAGCTCAGTGGAGTGAGAGTCAGGCCTAGAGACAGGAGGTCCTAGGTTCAAACCTGGCCTCAGCCACTTCCCAGCTGTGTGACCCTGGGCAAGTCACTTGACCCCCATTGCCCACCTTTACCAATCTTCCACCTATGAGACAATACACCGAAGTACAAGGGTTTAAAAAAAAAATTTAGGTAAATTCTTTTTTAAAATGGTCTATAGAAATAGAATCTTTAATATATGTGTTTATACCCTTACTTATGATGAACAATATTATAAATAACATATCAAAAGACATGAATGTTAATACACTTTGGAGAAGTTGTAGTTATTTTAATTTATTGCGTTTTGGCTTGTATTTGATTTTTTGTTTGAATATAGATGTACCTTTTGTACTATTGTCTATAAATGATGAAAAATTATATTCAAGGTTGTATAGGGGTCAGATACCATTTTACTGTAAGGGTCATGCATTTTGTACAAAATTTTTGCTAATTGTCTTATGAAAAATAACCACATTGAATAGATTTAAAGAATTTTTGTGTGTGTACTATGTGTAAAGCACTGTACTGTGTGCTAAAGATGCAAAGTTAAAAAATGAAATATCTTTGACATCAAGGATTTTGTTCTGCTGTGGTTGAGGAGATACAGCATCTTACTGATAAATATGATGCTGACTAAACTTCAGGAGAGGAGAGGGAAAGATGCAGACAAAATACTGTAGGAAAATTCCTGAAGGTGTGATAGATTTTAATTTGTGAGGATTGGTGAAGACAGAAATTATGGCACCTGAACTGAGCCTTGAAGAAATAAGAGGATTCAGAAATGCAGGAGCAAGGCAGCGAGAGAGTGCTTTGGGAGTGTGAGAGACAGTCTCAGCAGATGTGGCATATATGATTCACAGAAGAACTAGGAGTCCAGTTTTGGTTGGAATAAGAACTGTATAAAGGAGAATGATATAAAATAACACTAGAAAAAATAAGTTGGAGTAGACTGGTGGTCCTAAATGCTAGGTCTAAGGAGTTCATATTCTATCCTATAGGAAAGAGGAAGGAAGGAAACAGACATTTATTAAGTGCCTACTATGTGCCAAGCTTTGTGCTAAGTGCTTTACAAATATTATCTCATTTGATCCTCACAACAACCCTGGGAGGTAGGTGCTATTATTATCTTTATTTTACAGTTGAGAAAACTGAGGTAGGTAGAGGTTAAGTGACTTGTCAAGGTCACTCAGGCACTGTAGTAGACTCTGGGGATGCAAAAAGAGGTAAAAGACAGTCTCTGCCCTTCAAGAGTTCACAATCTAATGGAAGAGACAACAAACAAGCAAATATTTACAAATATGCCACATTTTATATATATATATTTATATATATATATGTCTGTATGTATGTGTATATACATGCATACACACACATATATATGCATATATATATATATATATATACACACACTTATAAGATAAATAGGAAATAATTAAAAGAGGAATGGCGCTAGAATTTATAAGGGTTAGAACAGACTTCCTATAGAGGATATGATTCATTTACAATTTGAGGAAGCCATTGAATGGAAATGAGGTGGGAGAGCATTCCAGGAATAGGGAACAGCCAGAGAAAATGCCTGGAACAGACAGATGGAATGTCAAAGAGTATGTGGCATAAAGTAAGGTATATAAGAGTATAAGAAGGAAGGGGCTAGGTTGTGAATGGATTTAAAAAAAATTTCAATTCCAAATTCTCTCCCTATCTTTACCCCTCCCTTCACCCAATAAGAAGGAAAGAAATATGATGCCTGTTATACATATGAATACATACATACAAAGCATATTTTCATGTTAGCCATATGAAAGGCTTTGAACATCAAAGCAGAGGATTTCGTATTTGTGCCTAGAGGCGATAACAAATTCCTGGAACTTACTAAGTAAGTAGTATGGTAAGACTGGCATTTTAGAAAATTCACTGTAGTAATTGAATGGTTGATATATTGAAGTGCAAAGACACTTGAGGCAGGTAAATCTACCAGCAGCATATTGCAGTAGTCTAGAAGTGAGATGTTAAGGCCTGTACCAGAGTGGTAGCAATGCAGAGGAGAGAAGATGGTGTATGTGAGAAATGTTGAAAAGGTGAAATTAACAGACCTCGGCAACAGTGGGGTATGAGAGAGAGTGAGGAGTTGAGGATGACAGCTAGATTGTAAGCCTGAGAGACTGGAAGGATGGTATTGCCATTGTTAGTAATACATAAGTTAGGAGAGGGGAAGGGCTTTAGGGGGAAAGATGAATTTCATTTTGGACATGACAAGTTAAAGAAGTCTCCTGGACATCCTATTGGAGATGTCTGAAAGGCAGTGGAGATGTGAGATTGGAGGACAGCAGAGAGTTTGTGGGAGGATCGGTAGATTTGAGAATGCCAGCATAGAGATGGTTATTAAATCGTTGGGAACTAATTAGATCATTAAGTAAAGTAGTATATAGATGTAGAAGAGAAGAGGGACCAGGATAGAAATTTGTGAGACACCTATGGCAATTGTGTGTGTGTGTGTGTGTGTGTGTGTGTGTGTGGTAAGAGTGAGTGAGGATCTAGTGAAGAGGATTAAAAAGGAGTGATTATCTAAGTAGGCAAGAGTGATGTTCTAAAAATCTGGAGAGAAGAGAGTATCAAGGAGAAGGTGATCAATACTGTCAATGGTTGCAGAAAGGTTGAGGAGAGTAGGGGTTGAGAAAAGGCCATTGAATGTCACTGGTAACTTTGGAAAGATTGTGTAAGCTGGATTGTGTAAGGTTTTATGGGGAGAGAGAGAGAGAGAGAGAGAGAGAGAGAGAGAGAGAGAGAGAGAGAAAGAGAAAGAGAGAGGGAGAGAGGAACTTCCTATTTTTAGATGACCTTATGAAGACCACAAAGGACAGAGTCGCAGGATAATAGAAGATATGGAAAGATCAAGTGAGGATTTTTTTGAAGATGAGGGGAGATATGGATATATTGTAGGCAATAGGGAAAGAGCCAGTACACAAGGAGAGATTTAAAATAAGTGATACCATGAAGAAGACTGAGGAGGAAATTCATTGGAGGAGATGTAATGGAATGGGATCACTTGAGCAGGTAGAGGGATGAGTCCTGACAAGGAATAAGGCCATGTCATCATGTGAAACTGGGTGAAAGAAGAGAGTGATAGAAGTTACATGAGTGATAGATAAGGAAGAGGAGAGAAGAAGAGCACACAGCAAATGACCTCAATTTTTTCTGTAAAATATGAGACAAGGTTCTCAGATGAGAGAGTAGGGAGTGGGGAGCCATGGGGAAGTTTGGGAAAGGATGAAAAAGTTTGGAAGAACCACTATGGAGAATAGGAGAGTGAGTTGATAAGAGAGGTAAAAAGGGATTGATTAGCAGCAGTGAGGGCCCAGTTGAAGTTATTTAACATATATTTGTAGTGGACCTAGTTAGAGTGCTTATGTGATTTTTCTCCACGTTCATCTAACAGCACTTGTTAAGGAGTGAAGGCAGCAAATCATGGGAGTGATCTCAGGCTGAGGCTTGTTAGTTTATAATTGACAATATGATAAGAGAATGGGTAGGGACTCAAGAAAAGGATAGCAAGTAAGTATCTGAGGACAGATTTGAATTCAGATCTTCCCAACCCTTGGTCTAGAGTTCTATCCATTGTGCTTTTTAGCTGACTACAAGAACCACAATATAAAGCCAGTGAAAGATTTTGAGCAAGGGAATGACATGAATGAAAAAGTATGTTAAAAGTATTTAGTATGGTTCAGAACACTCTGCTAAGGATACAAGTGTGCTAAAGATACAGTTAAAAAAGTACAAAAGTTTCTGTTCTTGAAGAGCTTACATTCTAAAAGGGGAAGACAATACAGAAGAGATTTCAGCTGCTATTCATATAATAAAGTTTCATGGTCCTTGGGATGAAGAGGAAAAGCACAAATGAATATTTAATGTCATTTCAAATAATAAAACCATGTCTTTCTAATATTGGATTATTTGAATGTAACAAAGACTTCAATGGTGAGAACTTTCTTTTCTTAGTCTTTGGTAGCTTAACCTCCAGGTAAAGTGACCAGGTTGGCTTTCTACAAGTGCTGTTTCTTTGGATGATGGCTGTTAGGAAGCAGGGCCTGTGGTTTTAGGTTCTTTTTACTTCTAGTTAGCTTTCCTGACTCTTCAGTGGCATTTGGTCAGAAGTTAGTGATGTGGTGAGATCCATGTATTTGAAAGATTATTTTAACATTTGTGTAAAGGATGATTAAAGAGAGATTGAAGACAAACTTATCAGCCTAAAGAGGCTATTGAAATAATTCATTTCGGAGGTAGTGAAGACTTGAATGGTAGTGTAGACCAAATAAATGAAGAATATAAGAGATCGCATAGAGGTGAAAATTGTTAGGATGTAACAGTTAAATGGATGTGGAAAGAAAACAAAGGGAAGAGTCAGAGATTATGCTGGAATCTGATTCTAAGTGACTAAACAGATGGCAGTATTATTAACTGAACTAGGAAATTTGGGGAGGAAGGTATAGGTTTAGAGAGAAAGATGAGTTCAGTTTTTGACATGTTGACCTATCTATCTGGGGGGAGATAGAAAGCAAGCAGTTAGAGGTGGAACACTGAGGTTCAAGATCATGTACCTATGTTATAATTAAAGAGAATTAATGAATGAGATGACCCCAAGACAGAATCATAGGGTATATTCACATTTTGGAGGGGGAAGAACTTAGAAGATATGGTCATACAGGTAAGAGGAAAATGAGAAAAGTACAATTTCACAAAAGCTAAGAAAAGATAGTCATTAAGAGAGGAAATGGTTGACTGTCAGAACCTTTAAAGAGTTAATCAGTTAATTAAGAGCATGTTGGCAGCTTTTAAGTTGGCAATTTTTTAAAGGATGGTAATGAATTAGCCTGCTTGGCGGCTGAAGAAGAGGCAGTAGATAAAGATTGAAGATGCTATGTATGAGTTAGGGACAGGGAATGATCAATGGGGTAATCTCCCAGAGGAGGAGAACAAAGGAACCAACATCAAATGTACATTAGAGGAATATTTCCTTGGTGAGTAAGGAGCCAAGGCTACTTTTTCCTCAGATTGGAACAATGAAGGAGATAATGGTTCGTGAAGCACATAAGGAGCTTTTGAGATGTGTTATTTAGCAGGGATGACAGATCAGAGTGGGTAGCCCAGATTTTCTCAGTAAAGTAGGAGGCACAGTGATTTGTTGAGGATAGTGATTAGATGGAAAAAGATTGAAAGAAGGGGTTGGAGTAATTGTTCTAGAGAATATGATAGAGAGTCAGTCAGAGATATATAAAAGGACTCATTAGTGGTGAGGACCTGGTTGAAAATAGTGTGGATTTGTAATGGGCATAATAGTCTGCGTAATTTTGAGTCATTCTGTAGCTATTTGAGAAGAGTAGAGAAAGGCAAATGATATGTGTGATCTAGAAGTGATATTTAGCAGAGCTTAAAAATTGGAAGGGCAAAGGGATAAATGAATAAAGGGTATAGGATAGAGCTTTACTGCTACTTAATTATAAGGGTAAAGTTTAAAAAGAAGAAAGTAGAGATCAGACTTGGTCAACTTGGTCATGGTTTAGAAAAACAGAGGAATGAGGTCAACATGAGAATGGAGAGTAGATTTAATGTGAATATAGCAGCTAGAGTAATGGAAGGTCCAGGAATTTGTGATTAGAGAAGGAATTTCAGGGTTCAAGATTATAAAGGTAAAGTGATTTCCAGTAATGTTGAATTCTCAGTTATATGCTGAATTCATTGAGTAAAGTTTGAGCCTGGTCTCAACTTTCATCTAGCAAATATATTCACATCGAAACGTTCACATTTAAAAGAATTTTTCAGACTTATGGCCAAATTAATTGTTATTAATAAAATACAATCATAGATGGAAGAGATCTCTTCTGGAAGAAACACAATTATAAGGGAGTTGACGAATTGACACATAAGGTATATGAAGATGAGGATGATACTAAAGATATGAAAAAAATCTTAGATCTTATTAATTAAAAAAGCAGTGACCCTGGTAATGTCAACTATTGACTAATATGCATATTTTTTCACCTATAAAAACAGGTGATATTTCACAGTTGAACATATCTTTATTGGTCACAAAATTGACTAAAAGATATAGATAGCACAGGATCTTACTGGCATGTGTAAAATATTGTGTTTCTCGTTGATAATTATAAAAAGCATTTGATTTGGTAAAGCCAAAGGACATATTCCAATAAGATATCTCCTTTTCATGTTAATGTATGATACTAATGTATCATTCAAGATTTCTTGAAAGATAATTATGTCAGCAGAAGTAACCTTGTTAGACCTCTTTATTAGTCAGAACATCAGATGAAGATCCTCAAAGATGTTTATTACTTGATAGAGGAGATCTAGTACAGCATCCAAGTTGAAGAGAGAGACTCTTTATGGAAGATCAAGTCTTTCTAGATGTTCCTTTTGCAGATGATGTTGTAATGGTTTCATTAAGTTCCCAAACAGTTTAGAATTTCATGGAAGAGATCCATAACAACTCAAGAGTTTGGCCTAATATACAACATGGAAATAATTACTCTAAACATTTCTCATTCACAAATGGTCCATATTTACCAATAGTCTAGTATTTTCAAGATGCAAGTCATGGGACACAGAATTGTCTGAAGAGCTGAAAATGAGTATGGTATTAGCAATTCCAATGGTGGGTATGAACATGCTACAATATATAACAAATAAAGAATTTTGAAGAAGAATAGTAAATAAAGGATGTCATCTGGGAAATAGAAGATTGAAAAGGAAAATGGGTTGGTTATGTGGTGAGAACTAGGTATAAAAGGTGGACAGCACTAATATCTTGAAATGTCAAGAGAAAGTGAGACCTCAGTAATGTTGAGTGGACCTCCTGTGGCATACATGTGGGGGGATGGATAAGAATTGCATGGTATATGTTGGCAAGATTGGTTTGCAAGCTCCATCTGAGGAGATCACAAATCCATTCCAGTATTTGAGTAATATTTTATGTAAAATATACTTTACCTGAAAAAATTGAAAATGCAATTTTTAATACTCATTTCTGAGCAAGTAACTTTGGTTTTGAATGCAGGGGCATCTGAAGACAACCAACGTGGTGCAAGGTAGTGAATACTTGTTACAGGTTTATGGGAAACCAGTTTATCAAGGTCATCGCAGCACTCTTAAAAAAGGTCCATACCTTAGATTTACTTCACCATCTTCCAAATCCAGACCCCAGCAACCTAAAGTCATAGAACAAGTTAAAGGTATGGAAACTTTTAAAAAAATATTGGTTTTAATTTGTATAGTTTTATGTGGAAAGCTGCTCTGGAGTGAGAGAATATGATTTTAAATCATGACTCTGATGCTTATTGCCTCTCTGACCTTAGACTGGTTGAATTGGATGGTGTCTGAAACCCATTTCAGTGCCAGGCCTGTGTTCTTTTCTCAGGTGTGTCCTTATGACTTCTTTTTTTTGTTATCATTTGTAAATATTCTTTGATATTCAAGATAACTGAATGGACTGAAGCAATTCTGATTCTGTAAAGAATGCCTAATAAGATGGTGAGGGTAGTGGTGGAGAAAGAAGTCAGAGCCTAAAGGATTCATGGAATTATTATCGAAACTGTATTAATAAAGTAGAATATGAGTCATTAGTTATAAGAAAGGGACATGAAATAATTATAGCAGTTCATTGTATAGTGATGATTAGAAAGACCAAATCCTGGACATCATTAGAAAAGTTATTTAAATGAAATAGAAAATATTATTGTACCTTTGTACAAAATGATAGTATGCCCATAGGCTTCAATAAGGAATAGGAATATGTTTCTGTTTCTTATTTATAGATAAAATTCACTGACCTTTTCAATGAAAATGTTGCTGCCAATTAAAAAACAATACAGGGGCAGCTGGGTAGCTCAGTGGAGTGAGAAGCCAGGCCTAGAGACAGGAGGTCCTAGGTTCAAACCCGGCCTCAGCCACTTCCCAGCTGTGTGACCCTGGGCAAGTCACTTGACCCCCATTGCCCACCCTTACCAATCTTCCACCTATGAGACAATACACCGAAGTACAAGGGTGTAAAAAAAACAAAAACAAAAAAACAAAAAAACAAAAAAAAACCAAAAAACAATACAAAGTGCTTTTCTCTCCTGTATTTGTAATATCAGATTATAATAATTTTTTTAATTTAGAAAAGTTACCTTGTATAATTTGGATGTAATACTTTGTTTAATATTTTGCATAGTAAGTAGTGGAATAATTCCTAATATTTTGTTTCAATGAGATAGTCTTAAAATATTTTAACTAATAGTTTAATTATTTTATGTTTTAACATAGAAATAAAGGGAAAGATAGCAATTATTTTTCTTTCCTCTCCCCTACATTTTCTCCCCCCCCCCCCCTTGCTTTTCAGGAAATTGTTATACCATCTTGACATTAGAGGAATTTGGAATATTTTAATTGTATAAGATTTTGTTAAATATCTCTGAATAACTGTAGAATCAATAAATTTATTCATACTTTATTGCAGTAAACTAGACTTACAGTTCAGAATAATGTCATAGATAAAAGGCAGAGAAAAAGGGGCAAGAGCTATATCTAGTTTTACCTTAAATCTATTGAATTTTCTGAAGAATTATAAGCACTTGTTTTAAGAAATCATTTCCCTATGTATGCCCCGGGTAGGTTATTTATATATAAAAGACACCTATGTTCAGAAATATTTATAGCAAAATCATTTGTGATTAAAAATCTCAAAATAAAATATTCCCAGTGATAGCAGGTGACCAGATGAAATAATGATAGATACAAATAAATGTGACTGAATCATCAGAGACAATTAATATGGAGAATTCTCTGAAGTATGGTATGAAGAAAGAGCAGAGATCCAGAAGAATACAGTAGATAAAGATGGCAGCTATGCAGATAAAGTCAATATGGAATGATTGCAAGTTCTATCAGATACAAAGTTCATCATTAGTACTATATTGCCCAATTAAAAGTCACATTTCTCCTTTCGATTAACGATTGATAAATTCTATTTTGCAAGAATGTTTGGTATATATTTTGGGGAATGTTTTATGGCAAGATATCATTAATCAAAAAACTAAACTAACCTTAAAAACCACATCTTCACTGAGCTTTGATTTAATTTTCTTTCTAGATATTATCTTCATTGTCACAAAAAATAGGGATATGTATGTTTTTATTATTAGTAGTTGATTATCAGTTTATATAGTGGTTCCATGGCCTATTTATTTATAAATCAGCCACTCTTGAGAAAAGGGAAACGACTTTAAATTAACAGGTTAATGTAATTTAGTGGTAATAATATTATATAATGTATTCATTGATGCCTGTTGTAGGTACTAAGATAAGGTCAACAAAAACACAAACTGAATCAGAGTTGACCAGATCAGTGGGGACAGACCCAAGAAAGACGCGCTCCTTTTCTCCACCTTCTCAACAGGAACAGCAGTATTTGTTCAGCCCAAGCCAAGAAGCCCCTTTTGTCTCAGGCACACTACAAGGCCATCTTATTCCCATGGCAATTCTTTTAGGTAAGAATAAATAAATTCTTATTTTTAAAAATTCTTTTTTTTAAAACCCTTACCTTTTGCCTTAGAATCAATACTGTGTATTGATTCCAAGGCTGAAGAGTGGTAAGGGCTAGGCAATGGCGGTTAAGTGACTTACCCAGGATCACACAGCTAGGAAGTGTTTGAGGCCAGATTTGAACCCAGGACCTCTGGTCTCTAGGCCTCTAAGTCCACCTACCTGCCCCACCAAAATTCCTTTATTAGTTCAAAGGTTAGAAACAGGATGTGGGGGTGGGGGTGGGAAGGGCAGCTGGGTGGCTCAGTGGATAGAGAGCTAGGCCTAGAAATGGAAAGTCCTAAGTTCAAATCTGGCATTAGCTGCTTCCTAGCTGTGGGACCCTCGGCAAGTCACTTAACCCCCATTGCCTAGCCCTTACCACTCTTCTGCCTTGGAACCAATTCATAGTATTGATTCTAAGGCAGAAGGTAAGGATTAAAAAAAAAATGATTGGGAATTTTTTTCTTCCTAAACAACCCAGCAGCAGTGCATATAAATACATTTTCTTCTACCACCAGGTGTCAGGACAGTTGATTCTTTATTCAGGACACCTTTCTTTAGTCTGACATTTTTTTGGGAGGGCAGGTTTTTAGTAAATGAGGTCTTAAATTTTAGAGACTATGATGCTATTGTACATCTAATCTGCTTTTGTTATAATGAGTTCTCTATTCTATTGGACTTTCATTAGAGCATTTAAGTGGGCAAAAGTGGCATTTTACAAAATTAGACTACTCAACTATATCCTGAATATAATGTGTACTTTTCTTTTTATATTGTTTTTGCTTATTCTTTCTCTTCCTTTAGAATAGCTTCCCCATTAATGTCCATCTGTAAACATTCTGCCTCTACTTTAAGGTCTAATTTAAATGTTCCTTTTTCCATGAAACTTTATGTAATCATATCAGCCAGAAAGTGGTTTTCTGAATTTACCCACTGCTAGGTACTTCTTTATTTTTTTCCAGGTTGGATTTTCTTTGACCCACCAGTTTTGAAGAATTAGATTATTTAGTTTCCAATTTATTTTTAATTTGCCTCTCCATGAACCCTTTTTATAATTTTTATTGCATTATAATCTGAAAAAGTTGTATTTATTATTTCTGCTTTTCTGCATTTGTTTGCAATGTTTTTGTGCCCCAGTACATGGTCAATCTTTGTATATGTACCATGTGCTGCTGAAAAGAGGGTATATTCCTTTTTATCCCTATTTAACTTTCTCCAGATATCTATTAACTCTAATTTTTCTAACATTTTATTTACTTCCCTTCTCTCTCATTTATTTTTTGGTTCAATTTATCTAGTTCTGATAGGGGAAGGTTGAGTCCCCCATTAGTATAGTTTTACTATCTGTTTCTTCCTTAAGCTCCTTTAGTTTCTCTTTTAAAAATCTAGATGCGGTTCCATTTGGTGCATATATGTTGAGTACTGATATTTCTTCATTATCTATACTACCTTTTATCAAGATGTAATTACCTTCCTTATCTCTTTTAATCAAATCCATTCCCCTCCATTTTGACACTTCCTCCTTTAATCCTGACCTTTCTCCTTTCACACTCTCTCCCTTCCAGTGTTTTGCTTTTAGTAAGTCTCCATCCTTCCCCTCCCTTATATTAGTCCCCTTCCCACCACCTCCCTTCTTATTCCCCTCTTACTAGAGAGTTTTTTGGTCACTTCTCCAGCTTCTCCCTCCCTTATATTACTCCTCTTCCCACCACTCCTTTTCTTATTCCCCTTCTACTTCTCTATATGATAAGATACAATTCTATACCCCAATGAATCTGGCTGTTCTTCCCTCTCTGAGCCAATTTCAGTGAGAGTAAGTTTTAAGTATTACCTGTCACCAACCTCTTCTTCCCTTCCATTGTATTAGTCTTCTCCATCCCACCCTACCCTACTCCCCATGCTTCTTTATGTGATATAATTTATCCCATTTTGCTTCTCTTTTCCCATTTCTCTTAGTATTATCCTATTTTCACCCTTAGTTTTATTAGTTTTGACAAATATAATAACATTATTACATTAATACAAATCTATTATAAAAATATAATAATAATATAATATTATTTTTGACAAATCATCCTAAACAGCTTACTACCACACCCTCTATGTATACTTCTAACTACTATGATAATGATAACAATTTTTAAGAGTTACAGGAATCATCTTTCCATATAGGAATATAAAGCATTTAACCTTATTGAAGCCCTTAAATTGTGTTTTCTTTCTTATTTACCTTTTTATGCTTATCTTGAATTTCATATTTGAGCATCAAATTTTCTGTTTAAGTCTTTTCTTTAGCAATGCTTGGAAATCTTCCATTTTATTAAATAACTATACATTTCCCTGAAAGAATATAGTCAGTTTTGCTGGGTAGTTAATTTGTGGTTGTAGGACCAGTCCCCAGGCCTTCTGGTCCATCAATGTGGATGCTGGCAGATCCTGTGTAATCCTAATTTGTGCTCCATGGTATCTGAATTGTTTCTTTCTGACTGTTGTAGTATTTTTACCTTGTACAAGAAGCTCTTGAACTTGGCTATAACATTCCTGGGAGTTGTCATTTGGGGATTTAATGCAGGATAAAATAGAGATTGAGAGAATCAGATTGTGGACACACTCTCTCACACTCACTCTCTCTCTCTCTCTCTCTCTTTATATATATATATATATATGCATATATAATCTGTTGATTCTCTCAATCTCTATTTTACCCTCTTGTTCAAGAACATCAGGACAGTTTTCTTGGATAATTTCCTGTAATATGATATCTAGGGTTTTGTTATTTTATTGATCATGACTTTTGGGTAGTCCAATAATTCTTAAATTGTCTCTCCTAGATCTCTTTTCCAGGTCACTTGTTTTTTTTTATGCAATATTTCATATTTTCTTCTATTTTTTCCATTCTTTTGATTTTGTTTTATTGTTTCTTGATGTCTTGTGAAGTCATTAACTTCTATTTGCTCAGTTCTAATTTTTAAGGACTGAATTTCTTCCATGACCTTTTGATCTTCCCTTTCCATTTGGTCCATTCTTCTTTTCAAGTCATTCTTTAACTTTTTTGTCTCTTTTTCGAGTAAGTCAATTCTGGCTTTTAAGGCAAACTGTTTTTTTTCTGTGATTCATGTGCCTTCTTTTCCAGATGATCTATTTTGCTTTTTAAGTTTTCTTTTTCCTATTTTTCTTCAACCTGTCTTATTTGATTTGTGAATTCCTTTTTGAGCTCTTCCAGAGCCCGAGTCCAACTCCAGGTTTCTTTTGAGATTTGCTTGAAGTTTTTTGGATCCTGTCATCCACTGTTGGCTCTGTTCTTTGGTCTTTATCTCACTAGAAGCTTTCTATCGATAATTTCTTTTTTTCTGTTGTTTACTCATATTCTTCCCCTCCCCCCCCCCCCCCCCTTATGGACTATAAGGTAGTTCTGTGTTGATTTACTGGAGCTTCTTTGCCCTGAGGCTGAATCTTCAATCTTCTCTTATCTCTGCTAGTATGCTGTTGAGCTATGCCTTGGGGCCAAATCTTTACTGTAGGCAGTACTGAGGCCAGGGTGCCCAGCCAGGTGGCTCCTGTTCCTCCCTGACTATAGATTAGTTAGTGTCATTGTTATCTTTTTTTACATTTTTTTTCATTTTAAACCCTTAACTTCTGTGTATTGACTTATAGGTGGAAGAGTGGTAAGGGTGGGCAATGGGGGTCAAGTGACTTGCCCAGGGTCACACAGCTGGGAAGTGTCTGAGGCCGGATTTGAACGTAGGACCTCCGTCTCTAGGCCTGTCATTGTTATCTTTTAGATCTATTGCTTTAGCTCTGAAGTAAGGGCCAAAATCTGGCCTTAAAGTCAAATTCAATTTGTTGCAAAATGGGTTTGTCAAAGGTAGCAATCTTACTGCTCTTAGTAAAGCTTGAACAATCACATCATAATCCTTGATGATAACATATTTCTTGGATGTCAGATGGCTTCTTTAAACCATAGTCATGTGTACCTCTTAAGGAGAGATTCTGAGAAGAATGAACTCTATCACAATCTTATTCTGATTATTCCCTGAATTTTGGAAAGAGACCTTAGTAGCCATTTAGCCCAGCTGATTCCTGACTAAAGAACTGCCACTCCTCTCCTCCCTCCAATAATACCTCCAACAAAAGGTTCTACAACCCTCTCTGCTTGAAAACCTCCAATAAAGGGAAACTATTCTGGAAGAAGCCTATCCCACTTCTGGGTAGCTCTAATGTTAGGAAATTTTTCTTTTGTGTAAATAAAGCACTTGAGAAATATGATTTATTGAATGAGTAGGGACATGGATATATTCTTTGTTATATAATTTGGGAAACAGAACTGGTGTTTTCAAATAGAAAATTCACAAAAAAATGACAACTCTGTAAGTTGATCAGAAAAAGGATATGCTATTTGATAAACAAAAATTACTTTGCTTCTGATATTTATGTTTGGAAATTCAATGCTTTTGTCCAAAGAATCTCAGAATAAAGTTGTATAATACTTCAGCCATTATTCTTAATGAGAATTCTTACAATATTAGTGACAACAACTAAACAGAATGCTTCGTTTATGCCTTTCTTGCTTTGTTGATGAATTAATTGAACAGAGTTCTTTCCATCATGGATTGAAAGTAACAGAAGAGAGGTTCTATAGGTTTGTAATTGCCTCCAAGTCTTCCTCAACTCATCTAGATGCACAAATCCTTAAATTGTCCTCTTAAAGCACAGGCCAGACCATATTGATCTTTTGCTCAGTAAATGCAAATATCTCCCTGTTTTCTCTAGGATTAAACATAACCAGCATTGCCATTTAAAGCTCTTCATATTCTAATTCAAGCTTTAGAATTATAAAAATAATTCCCCCTCCTAGTCTACTTATTGTTCTTCACACATGACCTTCTGTCTCCTATATTCCTGTCATGGAACTATATGAGGTCCTTCCTTGGCTTAAATGCATTTTATCCTCTTCTCTACTAGCTTCTTTCAGTATTTAGGGTTAAATTTGCACCATCATAATGAGACTTTTACTGATTATTTCCAACTACTAGAGCCTCCTCACCTCAATTTCACTCTCAAAATTACCTTCTGATTACTTAGTATGTATTTTGTGTCTGCTCATGTGCTTTCATGTTTTTCCTGCGTAAGAACAGGGGTAGTTTCTTTTTTGTCTTTATGCCCCCAAGCACCTGTCACAATGCCTGGGTATATGGAAGACACTTCTGAATTGATTTTGTTTTGTGCTTCTTTGGTATTCCTATGTTATGTTTAAACTTTTTTTTATTAGGAATTTTAGTTTTATATCACCATCATTTCTGCCTCTGCCTCTTCATTTCTGGAAAACTATTACATAATCTTACATAATTACATAAATTAAAGAAAATAATTGTGGGGGCAGAAGTATTATCCTTTATATTTTTAAGATAACGTGTGTAATAATACTTTCATAAAACAAGCTTAACTTGTTTTTTATCGATATTACAGATTATGAGGAGCCTTTACTTCCTGGATACCTAAGTCAACCTCTCTCTCTGTTTCTCTCACCCCACTCCATAACCAGTTGCCATAAAAAGGTTTACATTTCATTTCTTTTTAAATTATTTAGGACAGACTCAAAGCAACAGTGATTCTATGCCACCTGCTGAAGTAATTATGGAAAAACCAAACCCTGTAACAGTAGCTACCTCTATTCCTCCATCTATTCAAACTAAAAGAACTGGACCAAAGAAACCCAACACAGCAGTTGTAGAGATGACATCAGAAAAAAAGGATCCCCCTCAGCTTACTATACAGGTATAAAGCTGATAAATGAACATAGAAATGTTTTAGCTAAATTTTTTTTATTAGTATTTGATTGGTTACTGTGTTGTTGAGAGATATTGCTCTTTAATTATGAGAATTCTTTAGTAATGTGAGATAAATATGGTAACATCCACATATGAAACATTATTTACCACCATCAGCAAAGGCATGTGCTTTGGCTTTGTTGTTTTTCTAATAATTGTGATGGCTTTATCCCCTCCACTTTCATGAACATACACTTTGTATCCCTCTTGTGCCCAATAACTTACAGTTGTGGAGTGACAGAAATTGTAACCTCGTATGAACAATTACGAGAATAGAGTGTAGTCGAGAGTTATTTGATCTATATAGAATCAAAAGTGCAACCAAGGGCTTCATTTACATTGTAAGTACCTAAGCTTACCAATTGTATAGTAACCCTGTCTTTGTATTGATAGTTTTTTCCTCCCTAAAACCTTTACCTTCTATCTTTAATACTAAGTGTCATTTCCAAAGCACAAGAAAGGTAAAGACTAGGTAATTGGGGTTAAGAGACTTGCCCAGGGTGATAAAACCAGAAAGTGTCTGAGGTCATATTTGAACCCAGGACCTCCTGTCTCCAGGCCTGACTCTCTATCCACTAAGCCATATAGTTGTCTTTGTATTAATTTTTAAAGGACGTATATTTTTTAAAGAAAAATTTAAATTAATTTAAATTTCATCTCTTATAAGGCACCTAGCTTTGTTTAAGATATGGGGCTAGGTGGTGATGGTGGATCATAGAAGCATTATATGACAGAGTTCTTTTCCAAAGGATTATAGTTCTAGCTCTTATGAAATCAAGAGACAAGTTTCAAGTATTTTTGTTTAAGTTGTCATAATTACACCTGTCATTATACCATATGTAGAAAAAATGGGTTCAGACTATCCTAAATATGCCTATTTTGTTATCAAGTAATAGACTTTTCTAGCATAAATGCCTACATCTAAATTATGAATAGAAAATATCTTAATATAAGAGCTGTTGCTTATTTCAATTTTTATTTTAGGTATTACCCAATTTAGATATTGATAGTCTTTCAAGTGAAAACATCGATGGAAATCAAGCTTCCTCTAGTTCCATAAAAGCATCTCATCCCATTCAGACATGGATACAGGTAGCCTTCAGATACCATGTGGCCTGTAGATATTAACAAATGCTAATTCACAAAAGGCTTCTTCTCCTTAAGATGAGTTGAGTATATAAAGATAAAGAAAGTGAATTCAAGCCTTTATATGAGTTTAGACTTTGGTCAGAGTGTGATGTGGGTGTGTGTGAGGGAGGGTCCAGCAGGAAGTCAGATTTTAAGGCTGATGGGCTTTGAAAAAAAATAAAATATTTGCATTCAGGTGTTTATAAGGACATGTTTTTCTTGTTTTTGGATGTAGTTATTCCAACCTTTAGAGCTGGTTTTACTTTATTCTGGTGGCTTCTGATATTGTTTTTTGCACAAAGCAACATAGATAGGATTGAAACTTTTTCATGCATTTTATAGTAATTTTGGCCCTTGGGGCAATCATTTTAAGTGGTGGGATGAAATTAACTTATTTTAAGGATGTAGTTTTATATGGAACTAAAAATGAAATGGAAGAGGTAGATCAAATTAGAAAAAGCCACAAGATTCATGAGCAGAAGCATAAAGTAATTAACGTCAAGTTGGTAGGATGCTTTATGAAATAACATTGAATGTTTTTTTAGGATCCAGAATTTACACAGCCTGATGAAGATGACCCTAAGTTTCCAGGATCCAACTTTGATGAAGTAATTGATGTAATACAGGTAAAAATGCCAAGAAAGGTGAATTTTTTTCTTTCAGAACAGCTCTGTGTGGTTTAATATTTGGTTCTATTTATAATGCCATAGTGACTTGATAGATAGCATTTCTCTTTTAATGTCATCTTAACTTTTAAAAAAGTTATATGAATGTCTTTTTTTCTGTAGTGCATGGAATTTTATTCGATAAATAAAATGAGAGTTTCTCTGAGTATATAACATTATTTATTACTAGGGGCATGCGATCTGTTAATAAAGAATGGGCTAATCATACATGACTCTGCATGTAAAGACCAGAAAAGGAAGCTATAGAGCCTTATAACAGAGTTTTATCTTCCTTCTGATTGGTCTGACAAGTACATCATTTGATCCTCTCCTGGCAATCTTGATTGGTGGACATTTAAAAAAAGAGGTGAACTTAGAAATCTTAGTACCTCCCCATTAATTCATCAGAGGGAGGAGAAGGGACAACTTTGCAACTGAGTAGTTTTCTACAGCTCACTAAACTAGGGAACTGCAAATGGCTAAAATGCTCTTCTCGGGTGCTTTAAGAAATGGAATGCCAGCTAATTTATGAAACCCAGCTTCTTCTAGAAATTTTTTTACTAGAAAGACATAAATTGTCTTAATCATGGCTCTTTCCCTTGTTATAGATTGGGTCATCCCAAATCTAGATGTTACGTCTAGCCAAGGACAAAGGAGAGGAGCATATGCTTTCAAGTACCTTAGGAAGGATGGATTCTTGTTTATAGTTAAGTGTAGAGGTATCCACCTTTCCTGAACAAACGACTAGGGTCTAGGCCCAGTTAAATGCCCTGGCCTGAGAGTATATTCTCTTAACTTGAGACTTGAGCTGTTTGATCTTCAGAGATTGGGGTTTGAGAAAAGGAATGGATTCACATAGAAATATTGGAATATTGCTGATAAATAATACAATTCAATATCGTTTCCTCAGTTTCCACTTCATAGCTGAATTCTTTCCCCTTCTCTACCTTATACTGGGTCTCTTCCCTACTCTTCCCAAGATTAAATATTTCCTTGTAATGGATATAGTAACTGTATCTGAGGACACATAATTGAAGACATTCTTCTCTGGTAGCCCCTTAGACTTTCTGCTTAAGGAAGGAAGCATATTTTTACCTTTTCTTTGGGACCATCTTTTTTTCTCAGTTATTCAGAGTTCATTTATTTTCATTTACATTGTTTAAATCACATATTTGTTAAGAGTCTACTATGTGCCCTGGGGATATAAAGACCTCAAGGACCATACTTTCTTTAGGGGAAGGTAATATAAATGTGAATAAGTACAGAATACATAAATCTAAAATAAATTTGTTTTCGGCAATGTTATGATGGTATAAAGATCCCAGAGAAATTGATCGTATAGATGGATCTCAGAGATAGTATAGATGGAGGAGGGATTGTATGCCCAAGCCTAAACTGGTTGTAGTTGGTGAGGAGAAAAAGCACACTCTCCTCTCACAGGCCTTATGGAGTTGTTGTTGGTATTGACAGGCTTGGTTGAATAAGCTTGTCAGATACCCTTTCTAACAGTTTGCCCAGGCAGGGAACCCCTGAGAGGTTGTGTGGATAGTTAACCTCACTAGGTCCCAACCTGAGGTTGGATTAGTTGTTGATGAGGGCTATTGATTAGCTATTGGATAATGGTGTAATTTGACTGCGTATTGATCTCCCCTTCCCAAGGGCTTTGGTATAATCACCACTCAGCAAAGGTACTTGATGGTAAATACTGTATTTAAATCTATTAATGGGGTTAGGAAACAGGGGAATGGGAATGAGGATTTAGGAACCCTATTGCTAATTATTTAGGCTAATAATCTAGATTGTTGATCAAGGTCTGGAGATTGCTAGGTTTAGTAGACACTGGAGGTTCTTCACCCTCTCACTAACTCTGACCTGACTTGGCCACAGCCAAGCCAGAGATTAGGGAAGGCTATTTGATGATCTTGAATGATGATTTCAGTAAACCCTGTCAGCTCTGTTAACAGTGATGATGATTGTTCTCTAGCTCTCTCAGTAGGATAACAGGTCACAGGTTTCAGGCCTACCCTTTACCCTTCACCTCCCACCTTCCCAAGTCCCTTCTCCAATCTGAGCCAGCTTGTCTTTCACTTGGGGATATTTATAGGGCTGGGGCCAACTGCTTTTTGCCCTTGGGTCACGGCACCTGGGGACATTCCAAGGTTCTCAACTGCCAGTCCTGTCATTCAAAGTGGTATCCATCTCGTCTCAGATAATCATTTTAGCAGCAATAGCACATTAATAGGTGGTGGTGGTAGTGGGGAAATCAGAAAAGACTTAAGGTAGGAGGTGTTACTTGAATTAAGTTTTGAATGAAACAATGAGGAATTCTTATAGTCATATGTGAGAATTAAGTGTATTCTAGGAATGGAGGACAACTAGAACAAATGTATGGAGAAAGCATAGGGAACAGCCACAAGAAGAACTGTTTGACTGGACCAGAAAATGTGGGTAGGGAAGTAAGTAATATGTAAGAATGGAAAAGTAGATTAAGGCCATGTTACTGAAATGCTTTAAACAGAGAAGGCTATACTTGACTTCAGAGGCAATAGGGAAGTGTTAGAATTTGAATAGAGCAGAATCATGGAAACAGGAACTTGGGGCAAATCCTTTTGAGCTGTGTGAAGAATGGATTAGGGAAGAGGGCCTTGGGGAAGAGAGTTCAATTTAGGATGCTTTTGCAATATTCCAAGAGAGAGGTGATGAGGGACTAAGTTATTGTGATAATATTCATGTGAGTAGAGAGAAAAAGAACTTATAGAAGAGAGATGAAGGAAGCAGAAATGACAATATTTAACAACTGATCAGCTATGTGGAGTGAGGGAAAGTGTGAGTCATGGGCAATACACAATTCTTACCTGTGACCAGGTGGTATCTGGTGATACCCCCACCAGAAACAGAGAAGTTCAGAAGGAGAGGTATCTTTGTGAGGGGAGGAAGGGAAGAAAATGAGTTCACTTTTGGACCTGTTAAATTTGAGATACTTATAAAACATTTAGCTCAAAATATCTATTTGTCAGTTCATGGCTTGAGAGGGGCTGGATATATAGATTTGGGAGTTATCTGCTAGAGAAAGGTAGGAGGACAACAAAGAAAGATGAGTATCATAAAAACCTAGAGAGGACCTAGTGTTCAGAAGGAGAAGGTAAATCAACAGTATCAAATCCTGCCAACAGATGAGGGAGATAATTGAGAAATGGACACCAGTTTTGATAGTTAAGACATCATTGGTAACTTTGGAGAATATAGTTTCAGTTGAGAGATGAGACAAAAGGGATTGAAGAGTTAAAGGAGAGGAAAAGGAAAGAATAGGTGTAGACAGTTTTTTTTCTGGGAGTTTGACTTTGAAAAGGAGGAAAGACATATAGGACAATAGATGGAGGGTATTGTAGGATCAAGTGTGATTTTTAAAAAATAGATGAATCTTGGACTTTTTATAAGCAAAAGGGAAGGAATCAGTAGATAGGGAGAGATAAAAAAATAAAAAGAGAGGAGGCAGTCTGATGGAAAAGATGGAAAGGAATAGGTTCAGGGAAACATGTAGAAGTTGATAAAGGTCAGTTCTTGATCAGAGATAGGAATAAAGAAAGAAAATGGAGAGTGATGCTGAGGGTTTTTTAAGACATTCAGAAGGGGAAGCTCACCTTGGCTTCAATTTTTTTCATTAAAGTATTAGGTGAAGTTGTCATTGTGTATATTGTTCTTCTCATTTCAGTCTATTAGTTCATACAAATCTCATATTTCTCAGAATTCCTCATTTCTTACTGTACAATATTCCCCTCCATTTATAGACCATAATTTTTTTTCAGCCAATTCTGAGTTGATAGGCATTGACTTTAAACCTTATGATCAGAGTGCTGCTTTTAATGTTTTGGTAAAAATTTGACATTTATTTTTGTCTCCCACTTTCTCAGGATTTGCCTGCTAAGTGAGATTATTGGGTAGTGTCAGTATTTAATAATTTTTCTTTCATAATTCCACATTTATATCTAAAATGGTTGGACCAATGCATAGCAACACCAGTATTTTATTCCTCTTGATTTCTTTCTGTATCACTCATTCATATTTGCCATTTTTCTATAGCAAACCTCAGTTTTATTTTAACTTGAATTTCTCTCTCTTTCATTTATTTGGAGTATATTTATTTTGAAATGGTACTTTATAGTTTGCAAGTTTTTTGAAAACTGTTTATCTCCTTTGTTCATATTTCTAACTGTTCATATTATACTTATACATGATAGCTCTTGGATATATATAGCTGGCATTTATTATATCTCAGGTGGCTGTACCAGATGTTCTCATCTTTCCTCAGGTGTTCAACAGTACCCTTTCCCCTGGGCTCTTAGGCAAAGAGATTATCTCATACTTTACTGAGAAAACTGAGGCTATTAATTGGAAGACCTCTTATTTTTCTCCTCATTTTAAAACATCTTGACATATCTCCCATCATCTCCTTTAATTTTTGATTAGGGACTGCTAGATACTAACAGCTAGGTTACTACTATATCATTGGTTTCTCAATGGGTCCATGGTGATACCCCAGTTTACATTGGGATTTTGTGGGGAAGATTATTAGGGGTTTGGAACATTCTTGCTCAGGTGTATATGGTAGAAAACCTTCCTTCCTTTTTGGGTCTCAGTTGTGACTGACTATCTCATGGGCATGAATTTTTATGAATTCTTGGAAGACAATACTTCCTACTGGTACTTTATGGCAACTAACAATAATAGAAATAAAGAAATGATTATAAATAATGACTAGCATTTACATAATGCTTTAAGATTTGCAAAGCACTTTACAAACATCTCATTTTATCCTCACAAAACTGTTGGAGATAGGAGCCTTTATTACCATTTCAAGGTAGATAGGTATTGAAGTGGATAGAACTCTTGGTCTCTAGTTAGGAAAACTTAAGTTAAAATCAGGTCTCATACATTTATAAACTATGTGTCTTTGGGCAAAACATTTAACTACTGTCTACTTCAGTTTCACCAACTGTAAGAGGGGATAACAAAAACACCTGTATAAAATAGGGGCTAGGGACAGGTACTGGGCCTATTAGTCAGTAGATATAGGGAACTCCTAAAGAGGAACCCCCCCCCCCCCAAACAATATAAGCTGGCACTTTTCTTTTTAACTTAAACTCCAAGAACATTGCCTTGAGCAGTGTGAGGTTAAGTGACTTTGCTCGGAGTTAAACAGTTATATGACAGACATGGGCCTTGAGTAGAGATATCTAGGTTAGCTCTCTATTGTTATAAATAAAAATTTAGGGTTCCGGGTTAAGATGGCGGCAGAGTAAAAAGCAACTGCTTGACTTCTCCTAACCCATGCATATAGGACTCCTCAAGAAGACATAAAAACAAATCCAGAGGAAAGAAGGGACCCCACAACAGGGCACAGCATCGGAGGTACGTGGAAACAGGGCATTTCCATGCTATAAAGGGGTGAAACAGCTCCCACGAAAACACGAGCAGAGCAACCGCCTCCCCCAACTCACACCACCTACTGCGCCAAAGCCAGCGCATGGGAGTCGGAGCAGGTTTGGGGCACCCATCGGGTCATTGGCAGCTCACCAGGGCTTGTTCCTGGGAGCAGCAAGACTTCGGACCCCCCGGGAGGCTGAGGAACTCGCAGACCCTGAGCCCAGACCCTGAGCCCAGGCGCAGGCGAAGGGGCTGACACAGGCGCCGGCTGAGGCACAGATTAAAGCGCGTACTGGGGCGCGGACGAAGGGGCTGATCTTGACTGCAGGAGCAGACCTTGAGTGGGGACCCAGTGCAGAGAGGTGCTTGACTGTGGAAGCAGCTCCCTGAGACTGTTAAAGGAGCTTCAGGCAAAAGAACGAGCAAGGAGACCACCAGGAGGCTTGTCCCAAAACAACTATACCTGAGACCTCAGGAATCTCTAAAGAGCCACAAACAGATCCTGGGTGCAAGCATAAAGCTGAGAGGGAACTCAGCTTAATATGGCAAGCCAGAATCATCAGGAAAACCAGAAGAGAAAGATGAAGAAGAAAAAACCTTTAACACTTGACAACTTTTACACAGAAAAAATCCAGACAACAGAGGAAACAGTAGAGGAGAACAAACAATCCAAACCTTTCCAAAACAATGAAAACGGGTCCCAAGGTCTTGAAGAGTTCAGATCTGAGATCATGAGAAAGACGGAAGAGATCTAGCAAGAAAATAACAGTTTAAAAGGCAGAATTTCACAATTGGAAAGTGAGGCAAGTAAATCAAAGACCAGAAATGACCAGAATGAAAAGGAAAACCGAAAGATTGTAGCCGAAAACCAGTCTCTACAGGCTAGAATTGAGCAATTAGAAAAAGATGCCCCCAAATCAAAAGAATTAATAAGCAAATTGGAGATCAAAATCAAACAGCTGGAAAACAGGTCAGACCAAACTGAAAAAGGAAAATCAAAAGCTTATAGCAGAAAACCAGTCTCTAAAGACAAGAATTGGGCAAGTAGAAGCCAATGATCTATCAAGACAGCAAGATCAAATAAAACAAAGTAAAAAGACAGATAAAATAGAAGGAAACATGAAATATCTCAATGAGAAACTGATAGATCAAGAAAACCGGTCTAGAAGAGACAACCTGAAAATCATTGGTCTTCCTGAAAAACCAGAAATTAATAGAAATTTGGACTCCATACTAAAAGAAATTATTCAGCAAAATTGCCCTGAAGTTCTACAACAAGAGGGCGATATAGACATTGAAAGGATCCATAGATCACCTTCTACACTAGACAATGAGAAGACAACCCCAAGGAATATAATAGCCAAAACCAAGAGCTTCCAACTAAAAGAAAAAATATTATAAGAAGCCAGAAAGAGACAATTCAGATATCAAGGAGCACCAATCAGGATCACACAGGATCTGGCAGCCTCCACACTAAAAGACCGCAAGGCTTGGAATATGATATTCAGAAAGGCAAGAGAACTGGTTTTACAACCAATGATCACCTACCCAACAAAACTGACTATATTTTTCCAGGGGAAAGTTTGGGCATTGAACAAGATAGAAAATTTCCAAGCATTTGCACAGAAAAGAGAAGGACTAAATGGAAAGTTCGATATCCAACCACAAAAATCAAGAGAAACATGAAAAGGTAAATAAGAAACAGAAGGGAAAGTAAGAAAACTCATTTTTTAAATTTGCCTCTTTAAGGGCTTCAATAAGATCTAATTATTGGTACTCCTATGCGGGGAAATGTTATATATAATTCTCTGTAGTGAACTCTGTTCACCATTATAGCATTCACTATTATAATAATTAGAAGAATTATTCATAGGGAGAGGTTGGAATACCAAATGGTCTAAGATAATATGGGTGGGAAGGGAAAAGGGGGATAAATAGTAGAGGACACCAAGAGAATCTTGAAGGAATAAGAAAAATAGGATATTCTATTTAGGGCATGGGAAGGAGAAGGGATGAATACTATTATAAGAAGGAGAGGAAGAGAGCATTAAGAGGTAATATTTACACCTTACTCTCAGTGTAATTAACCCTGAGAGGGAAGAATAGTTATATGCATTGGGATATAAAACTCTATCTAACCCTACTGAGAAAGTCAGAAGGGATAAACCAAGGGGAGCAGGGGAGTGGGGAGGTCAAAAATGGGAGGGGAGAAGAAGGGGAAGGGAATTCATTAGGCCTTTAAAAATAAAAAGAGGGGAATAATAAGGGAGGGGGTAGAAAGGGAAGTTAATCAAGGGAGGGGATAAGGGATACCGGCTTAAAGCAAACCACTGGTTTAAAAGGAAATAGTTTAAGAAGAAGGGATAGGAATAGGGGAGGATACGAAAATGTCAGCGAATGCACAACTGACAATTATAACTCTGAATGTGAATGGGATGAACTCTCTCATAAAATGGAAGCAAATAGCAGAGTGGATTAGAAACCAAAATCCTACCATATGTTGTCTACAAGAAACACATATGAGGCGGGTGAACATACACAAGTTTAAGGTTCAGGGCTTGAGCAAAATCTTTTGGGCGTCAAATGAGAAAAAGAAGGCAGGAGTGGCTATTATGATTTCTGACAAAGCCAAAGTAAAAATAGATATGATTAAAAAAGACAGGGAAGGTCATTACATCCTGATTAAAGGCAGTATAAACAAGGAGGAAATAACACTGCTCAATATGTATGCACCAAGTGGTACAGCATCCAAATTCATAAAGGAGAAACTGGCAGAGCTCAAGAAGACAGTAAAACCATACTAGTGGGAGATCTAAATATTCCTCTTTCAGATCTAGATAAATCAAACCAAAAAATAAATAAGAAAGAGGTAAGAGAGATGAGTGAAGTCCTAGAAAAATTAGATTTAATTGATATGTGGAGAAAAATAAATAGGGACAAAAAGGAATACACCTTCTTTTCAGCTGCACATAGTACATTCACAAAGATTGACCATGTAATAGGGCATAGAAACATTGCAAACAAATGCAAAAGAGCAGAAATAATAAATGTAACTTTCTCAGATCATAATGCAATAAAAACAATAATTAGTAAGGGCACCTGGACAGGCAAATCAAAAACTAATTGGAAATTAAATAATATGATTCTCCAAAATCAGCTAGTCAAAGAAGAAATCATAGAAACAATCAACAATTTCATTGAAGAGAATGACAATGATGAGACATCCTACCAAACTCTGTGGGATGCAGCCAAGGCAGTACTCAGGGGGAAATTTATATCCTTGAGTGTATATATTAACAAATTAAGGAGGGCAGAGATTAATGAATTGGGCATGCAACTTAAAAAATTAGAAAGCAAGCAAATTAAAAATCCCCAGATGAAAACTAAATTAGAAATACTAAAAACCAAGGGAGAAATTAATAAAATCGAAAGTAAAAGAACTATTGAATTAATAAATAAGACTAGAAGCTGGTATTTTGAAAAAAAACAGATAAAATAGACAAAGTACTGGTCAATCTAATTAAAAAAAGGAAAGAAGAAAACCAAATTGACAGTATCAAAGATGAAAAGGGAGACTTCACCTCTAATGAAGGGGAAATTAAGGCAATCATTAAAAACTATTTCACCCAATTTTATGGCAGTAAATATAGCAATTTAAAAGATATGGATGAATATTTACAAAAATATAAATTGCCTAGATTAACAGCAGAAGAAATAGAATACCTAAATAATCCCATATCAGAAAAAGAAATTGAACAAGCCATCAAAGAACTCCCTAAGAAAAAATCTCCAGGGCCTGATGGATTCACAAGTGAATTCTATCAGACATTCAAAGAGCAACTAATCCCAATACTACACAAATTATTTGATATAATAAGCAAAGAAGGAGTCCTACCAAATTCCTTTTATGACACAAATATGGTACTGATTCCAAAGCCAGGGAGATCAAAAACAGAGGAAAGAAAACTACAGACCAATCTCCCTAATGAACATAGATGCAAAAATCCTAAATAGAATACTAGCAAAGAGACTCCAGCAGGTGATCAAGAGGATCATCCACCATGATCAGGTGGGATTTATACCAGGAATGCAAGGATGGTTCAACATTAGGAAAACCATCCACATAATTGACCATATCAACAGTCTAACAAACAAAAATCACATGATTATCTCAATAAATGCTGAAAAAGCCTTTGACAAAATAGAGCACCCATTCCTATTGAAAACACTAGAAAGTATAGGAACAGAAGGTCCTTTCCTAAAAACAATAAACAGTATATTCCTAAAACCATCAACAAGCATCATATGCAATGGGGATAAATTAGAAGCCTTTCCAATAAGATCAGGAGTGAAACAAGGATGCCCATTATCTCCTCTGTTATTTAACATTGTACTAGAAACACTAGCAGTAGCAATTAGAGAAGAAAAAGAAATTGAAGGTATTAAAATAGGCAGTGAGGAGACTAAGTTATCACTCTTTGCAGATGATATGATGGTCTACTTAAAAAATCCTAGAGAATCAACTAAGAAGCTTGTAGAAATAATCAACAACTTTAGCAAAGTTGCAGGATACAAAATAAATGCACATAAATCATCAGCATTTCTATATATTTCCAATACATCACAGCAGCAAGAGGTAGAAAGAGAAACACCATTTAAAATCACCCTAGACAATATAAAATACTTAAGAATCTATCTACCAAAACAAACACAGGAATTATATGAAAACAACTACAAAACACTTTCCAAACAATTAAAACTAGATCTAAACAATTGGAAAAACATTGATTGCTCATGGGTAGGACGAGCTAACATAATAAAAATGACCATTCTACCCAAATTAATTTATCTATTTAGTGCCATACCTATCAAACTACCAAAAATCTTTTTCACTGAATTAGGAAAAACTATAACAAAGTTCATTTGGAATAACAAAAGATCAAGAATATCAAGGGAAATAATGAAAAAAAATGTGAAGGAAGGGGGCCTAGCAATACCAGATATTAAACTATACTATAAAGCAGCAGTCATCAAAACGGTGTGGTACTGGCTAAGAGACAGAAGGGAGGATCAGTGGAATAGACTTGGGGTAAGTGACGTCAGCAAGACAGTATATGATAAACCCAAAGAGCCCAATTTTTGGGACAAAAATCCACTATTTGACAAAAACTGTTGGGAAATTTGGAAAACAATAAGGGAGAGATTAGTTTTAAATCAACGTCTCACACCCTACACCAAGATAAATTCAGAATGGGTGAATGACTTGAATATAAAGAGGGAAACTATAAATAAGTTAAGTGAACACAGAATAGTATACTTGTCAGATCTCTTGGAAAGGAAAGATTTTAAAACCAAGCAAGAATTAGAGAAAGTTACAAAATGTAAAATAAATTATTTTGATTATATAAAACTAAAAAGCTTTTGTACAAACCAAAACAATGTAGCCAAGATCAGAAGGGAAACAACAAACTGGGAAAAAATCTTTATAACAAAAAACTCTGATAGGGGTCTAATTACTCAAATATACAAGGAGTTAAGTGAATTGTATAAAAAATCATGCCATTCCCCAATTGAAAAATGGGCAAGAGACATGAATAGGCAGTTTTCAGGTAAAGAAATCAAAAGTATCAATAAGCACATGAGAAAGTGTTCTAAATTTCTAATAATTAGAGAAATGCAAATCAAAACAACTCTGAGGTATCACCTCACACCTAGCAGAATGGCTAAAATAAAAGAAGGGGAGAGTAATGAATGTTGGAGGGTATGTGGCAAAATTGGGATATTAATGCATTGCTGGTGGAGCTGTGAACTGATCCAACTATTCTGGATGGCAATTTGGATCTATGCTCAAAGGGTTATAAAAAAATGCCTACCCTTTGATCCAGCCATACCATTGTTGGGTTTGTACCCCAAAGAGATCATAGATAAACAGACTTGCACGAAAATATTTATAGCCAAGCTTTTTGTGGTGGCAAAAAACTGGAAAACGAGGGTATGCCCTTCAATTGGGGAATGGCTGAACAAACTGGTATATGCTGGTGATGGAATACTAAAAGGAATAATAAACTGGAGGAATTCCATGTGAATTGGAAAGACCTCCAGGAACTGATGCAGAGTGAAAGGAGCAGAGCCAGAAGAACATTGTACACAGAGACTGATATACTGTGGTAAAATCAAATGCAATGGACTTCTGTACTAGCAGCAATGCAATGACCCAGGACAATTCTGAGGGATTTATGGAAAAGAATGCTACCCGCATTCAGAGGAAGAACAGCAGGAGAGGAAACACAGATGAAAATCAACTGCTTGAATACATGGGATGATGAGGACATGATAGGGGATCGAAAGTACCATACCAATGCAACTATCAACAATTTGGAAATAGGTCTTTATTAATGACACATATTAAAACTAGTGGAAATGCATATCGGCCAGGGGAGGGGGGAGGTCGGGGGGCGAAGGGGAAAGTAAGAGCATAAATCTTGTAACCATGTTAACTTTTCTAAAATATAAATATTAATAAATGTTTAAAATCACCAAAAAAAAATTTATCTGGAGGCTTATTTCCAGATTTATAAGCATTTAGTAGTAAAGAGAAGGAAATAGAGGGAGAGTGGTCTTAGCCTTTCTAACTAGGGATGGATCTGATTTTCCATTTAGCTGCTTGGGCCACTAAACACTATCCACTAATTAGGCTGCTGATTAGTGTATAAAATACATAGATAATGCAATATCCAGAAGATTTAGCTCACCTAATACAGTAACTCACACATAAATATTCTATGAAAGAATAACTGTATTCTTTTTTGTTGCTTTTAGGAAGAAGAAAAAAATGATGACATTCCTGATTTCTTTGAACCAGTCTTGGAGTTTAACCAAAGTGCTAAAGTTCCTTCTCAGAATTATAATGGTCCTCCATTTCCACCAGTGATATCTGCTGCTCAGCCTACTGCTGATATTTTGGAGAAAGTGATTGAGAGAAAAGAGGCTCTAGAAAATAGCCTAATTAATTGGTAAATTTACATTGATATTTCTATGAATAAAGAGATATAATAAAAATTATAAAATAATGGGAAAATGAAACTTCCATGGTAATACTTAAAATTTCTTACTTATTAACATATTAAAGTTTCCTTTAATACTCTGCTGGTCACTTTCTTGATTGTATTTTTTGTTTAAAAGGAAATATCTCTACACTCGTTAATTTGAGTTGACTGTCATTACATTGGCAAAAGTGTATCTTTTTTTGGTATTGTAATAAAGCATTAAAAAAGATATCTTCTGTTGTGTCAGGTGAATTTTGAGTCAGTAATTTAAGGAGGAATATGGTATTTAGTTGAAATAGAGAGACTTGAAATATGGTTCAAATATAGCACTTGAAATAGGCTTTGTAATCCTATACAAGGCAATCTATTTCAGCTGCAAAATCAGGTTGCTGAAAGACTAGTGATTGGAATGTAAACAAATCTTAAGTGCAATGTGAGTATTAACTCTTACTATTAATAATTATGGTTGCAGTTAATTACCTTGGAGAAAGAAAAAACGTATTTTTCCTGGATTCTTTAGATAATTGCTTGCCTGAAGGCAGAGGATAGACCAAGTGATTGTTTAAGATTCTTTCCAGCTGTTATTTTGTGATTTTGTTTACTTTTCAACAGCTTTAAGTATTTTATTATTTATTATTATTATTAAGTAAGTTTAAGTATTTTAACTGCATGCTATGTGAGATGTATTTATTGATCCATCCTTTTGGACTTGGGAGTTCTGTTAAACTTTCTATCCTAATTTCCATAGGAAATTATGCAAACTTATATCACTGATTCTTTTGGTGTTCTGTAATTAAGGTTATTATACTAGCATATTATCTTTTTCAGTTTATTTGCTTTGTGGAACACTTACCATTTTCAGATATAATTTATAAGGAGTTTTTGAAAATGTCAAAGCAGTAGATCCATAATTTGCATAAATGGATTTAAAAAGCCATCAACTTTTGTTTCCCAGGGTGGAACAAGAAATAATGTCAAGAATTATCACTAGGGTACTTCCATTCCAGCAACAGGCAGTACCTAATGCCAGTGTTTCAGAAAGTGAAGAAAGTGAAGAAAGTGAAGCTGTGGGCTGTGATGTTGGTAAGTGAGAGCCTCTTAATTTGATTCTCTTCAGATGCCCATTTGGACTGTGCTGCTTGTATTTAGTTTACTATGAAAACATCCTTATAGTAATAATAAAAGAAGACCTCGCCTGAATTTTTAATTTTTTATTGATGCTTTTTATTCTTCATATTAATACTATTATCTGATACACCCTCCACATTCTTATGACAAAGAAAAACACACAGCACAAAACAACACATTTAACCTGTTTATCAAGATAAATATGTATATAAAGAAAAGGACTGTATGTTTCAGTACTCTGAAATGAAGATCATTACATTAATTTGAATTCTAATGACTTTTAATCATGTTTTCCTTTACATTATTGTGGTTGTTAGTACATTTTTGTTCTCTGGATGCTACTTCTCACTCTCTATCATTTCATTGTCCTGCTTAATTCCTCTGAATTTCTTGTAGTATCATTTATTATGATGTAGTAACAAATAGACACCCACTTTGGCTCCCTTTTTTGCTATCATAAAAAGAATAGCTGTGAATGTTTTCGTATAGATGAAAAAAGGGTTAGTTTTTTTTTTTTGATGGATGATCCTTGATTACATATTTAGGATCACATGTAATTAGTATTTGCTACAGTTTCTTTACTTGTATGAAAAACCCCAACCATCTCTCCTGTGATTTGAGTAGATACCAGGGAAAACTGATTTGTACCTCTTCTCCCTTTACCGTTAGCTTAGGAGACCTAGAACACATCTTGGGGAAGTATGGATATGAATATCTAATTAGAGCAAATGTTTTTAAGTGAAGTAAAATTTATCTTGTGCTAGTTTATGATTAACACTGTTTTTTCTTCTGCCCTGATCACTAAGAATAAGTTTTTGTTTTGATGATTTAGTTTCTTTAAAATTACTGCCTTACTTTTTTGGGGTTCCCTATATAAAATACCTTCATCACACATTTCACTATGGTTTCAAAATTATTTCAATACAAGAAAGAGAGACATTTTATGCCTCTAGATTAAATCTACTCCTTACTCAGGTAGTTTTCACTTTATACATCTTTTATATACATTTTCATAAGAGAGGTGATATGAAAGTAGAACATTTCTACCTATTGAGTAACTCACATAATCTGAATCCAAGAATGATGGTTAAAAGTTTATTTGTTTTCATTGAGAAACTTTCTCTTTTCCTTATTCTTCTTCTTGTTCTTCTTTCCCTTTGGCTAAGAATAGTAGTTTCTGTTGCTCTTCTCTTTAGATGCTTCTGAGGGACTTCTTTGAGATGTATATGTTCTTAGTGACTATGATATAAATCCTTTTGTATCTCTAAAAGCTATGGTAGCAGGAATGTGATCATTTCAATTAATTTCCCTCCTTGTTTTTTCCCCCAATTCAATTTCAATTAGTAACATGATCTAGCTAATCAGTTACCTTAATAAATTGAATTCAAAACATAATATACATATTTTCATGTTTACATTTCTTTTTCCCTATAATCCTTTTTAATACTTTAAGAATTAGAATATTGATTCTGATCAGGTTTTAACACAAATTTACTTTTCTTAAATGTTTTCATTTTTAGTTGAACCAGTAGGTGGTACAAGATTTCGACTCCTTGTTGATACCGGTGTGCCTGTGAACTCAGACACAATTAGTCATTTTGTGAATGAAGCTCTTGAAGAAATTATTGCCATCATGCTTGGAAACAGGGAAATGACAAAAGACATTCCTCCTGTTCCAGAAAGTGTTCCTGCCAATGTAACATACTTACCAGTAAGAACAATTTCTATTATAGAATATTAAAATGGCAGAAATTAAAATAAATCTAATCCCTTGTTTTATAGATCATATCCTTGTTGCCAAGTGTAAATCAAGCTTGAGTTGTTTAAAAAAATTAAATTGACTTAAATTTGAAATTCAGGTTAAAAGTGATATTAGGGATGAGCAAAATTAAGAATTATTCTTTGATCCTTTTGATATATTGACTTTCTTATCCAGTTATAGAATATAGAATATAGAATCCATTATAGAATAGATCAACTTTCTAGTGAAATCTTTTCTTCAGTGTTAGTGAGATGAAATTTAAGATATAGTCAGGAAGATGGAAAAATATTTCTTCCTAAGACATTAGTTTTTCCGATAGCCTCTAAGCCAAATCTCTAGAACCACTTTCTTTTTTCCTCTTTTCACCTCCTACTCTAAGAATTATAATCAAATCAACACTATTATTACTTCTGGAATGGGCTTGTAAATGAATACCATCTCTGACTTTTTATCCCAAATTACTCTTTTCTAGCTATCCCATTTCCTATGTGTTTGATTTTCCTTTATTAGTATCTAAGCTTAAGTGCAAGGACAACTTTTCTTTTGATTTTTGTATCTTAGAGCAGGTAGTTCTTGGACCATAATAATTATTTTTCAATTCATTTAAAATGAACCATATACTTGTTCAGCAATAGAACATCTTTGTCAACCTTAGATAAGTGTGATTCTGAAATATTTTTTTAAGTAACAGTATAAAAATAGTGATAGAAATTTTTTTGAAAAGCCTTCATGCATGAACTTTTATTCCTTTTATTCTGTAAGCAGCAACATATATTGTGGTATAAAAATCTATGTTTTGGCATGTCAGATTGGGTCAAAGTTTTATTAAATCAGCTGACCAGCTGGGGACACTGTCTTTAGAAGAGAGCTTCAGTCCCTTAAGAGATTGAAGCAAAAGGAAGAGGAGAAGAATTATATGAGAACAGTTAGTTACAGACATTTCCAGCTGAATTCCAGCATCTTATGGTTCTAGTTGCAAAGAACGGGAGACGAAAGGGATAAGCATTCAAAAGGCAACTACTATGTGTTAGGTACTGTGCTAAGAGCTTTTTACAAATATTATTTCATTTCATCTTTACATCTGCCTTCAAAGTAGGTGCTATTATTATCTCCATTGTACAGTTGATGAAATTTGAGGCAAACAGATTAAATGACTTGACCAGGGTCACACAGGTAGTAAGTGTCTGAGTCAGGTTTTGAATCATGGCCTTCCTGAATGCAGGTCTAGTTCTATACGCTACAGACTACACCAATAGCCACTTTTTACTGAGATAAAGGCATGCACATAAGGGGCATTTTGATTGACTTCAGTAGTTGGATAATGTCTTCCTGAACATAATAGAGCGTGACAACTCGATGTTAGGAAAGAAAGGGGAGAAACTTGGAGTATGTCCCTTTTCAGGCTTAATGAGAACAGTTTTTAAAATGGAAGTATGGAAGCTAAGCTGATTTGTATAGGTAAATATGTGTGACTCTTGAAAACTCTAGAACTATGCAATTTTTTAACTATTACAGGATTTCTTTTATATTGTCATAGAACACGGGCATATTTAAAACATTTAATGTTTAGTTATTAAATTCCAGGAGACCTTGAGGCTTACATTTTTCTCAAAGAAGTTAGAATTCCCAAAATAAGCTGGTTTAATTAGCATTATGGAGATTTATTGTCCTCAGAAATTAGGTCTCTGGAATTTTATTTTGTAATCATGATTTGTTGGCTTTTTTTAAAGTAGTAATAGCCTTCTTTATACCATGACTCAGTTTGAAACTCAGTGATCTAAAAACAGTAATGACTCATTTAACTGCATTCATTCATAAAAATATTGGGCCTCTTTACTGAGTTTTGGAACCAAGAAAGACATATCATCTGATCTTTCTATAAAGAAACACCCATTAAAAAACAACTGGTGTGTGTGTGTGTGTGTGTGTGTGTGTGTGTGTGTGTGTGTGTGTGTGTCTGTCTGTCTGTCTGTCTATCTGTCTGTAGGCTACTAATATAGTCATTCCCCCATTAGAGTTAAAGACCTTAAAAATGTCTTTGAGAATTTTTATTGGCAAAAAATTCATTCTGCAGCCAGTTTCATCAAAGAGCTTCTCTAAACATAGGCTTGTGCATAGAAACCGATATCCATACATATTCAATGTCTGAATGAATTGGATGCTTTTTATTTAGCTGGGTGTATTGTATGCTGGGGCTCTACTGTTTTAGATGATTAGTAGTCATAAAATAATTTGAATATAGTTGTCCTTTCTCATTCCTGATATCTTAGAGGATGATATGATAATATTTTACTAAGTTCATTTATATTTTTCCATGTTTACCCATTTCAGATTGTTTATAGTATTTTTCTTCCTCTTGTTTAGCACAGCTTTAGCTAGGTTTGTTATCTTCTGTCCTATTATTCTAATTTTTGGATCTGCATACTTTGATCTTAATTTTTGTTATAAAATATATTAATTATCTGCCCTCGTCAGCTGCAATTTTGGTTAGCATGCCATCTTTTTCTTTATGAAAGTTACTAATAAGAATGATGAACAAAAGAAAATCAAGGACAAAGCCTGCAACTCTATCCTATAGACCTCCCAGGATCACATTCATTATTAAGCAATACTATTTGGGTTTGATTATTTAGCCAGGTATAATTTTATTTTACTATGTTATCGTCAAGTATATACCGCTTCCTCTTGTTCATAAAGATTTTGTGAAAGACTTTGTCATTTGCTATGTTTGAAATACCTATTATGTCTTAAACATTCTTCTCATTCATCAGTCCATCAGGAAAAGAAGTGAAATTAGATTGTCATAATTTGTTCTTAGTGAACCCATCTTGTCTCCAAATAGTTAACGTTTTTAACTGCTTAGAGACCATGTTTTTAATCATTTGAAGTTTTTTCAAGAGTAAACAACAAGTCTATAGTTTTCAAATTTGTCTACTCTTTTTTCTCTTTTAAAATCAAGATAATATCTCCCTTCTTTCCTGAAGCTCCTCTCTTATTGACATGATTCTTCAGAGATCATTAGAGAAGGACAGTATTTCTAGATGCAGTACTATTCTAGAAAACCCAGTGTTCTGGATAGCTAACATCCAGATAACTGAAGTTTCTAGCACCTCAGGTTGAGATTGAAAAGTGTTTAGTTTGGCAAAGTTCCTTATAGCCATGATCATCTCTTTACTTTTTGTGCATACAAGTTTTTTTATAGCTTACGAACAAGTCAATTTTACTCTATTTAAAATATCTATCTTTTTTTGTATTAAATTTATCTTAGACTGTTCACTGTACTCCAGTGCCCACTCCACAGCCCACTCCGCCTCAGTCTCCTCCTCCATCTCCTCTTAAGGGACCATTATTAATAAAAACTCCAGAGTCTTCACCCTGTATTTCAGAACATGATGATATTTTTCCTGTAAAAGAACAATTTACTCAGACAGGTAAATACTGCATTTTAAAATAAGTTTCAGTAATATCTTACTAATTTGAATTTGAATTTGTGTTTATGTTTATAGATTAATATATTATTATTTATTGATTTCTTAAGATAAATATTAGATTATTTCTTATAGTGAGAAATTGGTTGATGCCTTTTAAAAATGTTCTGTTCCATTAGGTGTCAAATAACTTCATTTTTTTTCTTCCAGAACTTCAGTGTATTTACACTAATGGTTTCTTTTCCTTTTTTAAAACCTTACCTCCTATCTTAGAATCAATACTAAGTATCAGTTCCAAGGCAGAAGAAAAGTAACGTCTATGCAATTAGGGTTAATGACTTAATCAAGAGTCACGTAGCTAGGAAGTATTTGAGGCCAGATTTGAACCCCAAACCTCCCATCTCCACACTTGCCTCTTAGCTGCCCCAAATGGTTTCTTTTTTGATAATTATTTTAAGCTTAATACTTATTTCTAGTACTTACCATTATTTTTTATAGCAAAATATCAGAGAATTTTATGAAGCAAGATACCTTTATTTCTGTCAATTGGTCTATTTGGCTGAATTTTTTCCCCTTTTTATATCAAATTTTTAGGAAATGATAATCTCCCTGCAAGTACTCTTATTATTACGCCTACAGTTACTCCTGCTGCTACACCTCCATTAGCAGGGACACCAACTCTTAGTGTCTCTGAAGATTCCTCTGAAAAATTTAAGAAAGCAAGCCCTAAACTTCCTAAGCCCTGGAGTAATGATGATTTGCCACTGGATGAAGAGAATCCCAATCCTATTCAAGAAGAACCTCTTCACTCAAGAGCTATGTAAGCAATAAAAATATTTAACTTTTAATTTGTCTTAAAAAACAAAATTATGGATGTTTTCGAATTTTAAAAAACATATATCTTCTCAGTAATCCATCTTCTTCCGTAGACTCCTTCCTAATAATAAGGAAAAAGAGTTAAGCAAAACAAATCAATGTTATCTATGTCTGATAACATATGCAGCATCAATAGTACAACTGCCTCTCTCTTTTGAAGAGGGAAAGTACTTCTTCGTCTAGAATCAATATCAGTTATTTCACTAATCTGAATTCTGATGCTTTGTATTGTTTTCTTTTGCATATGTTATTATAATTACCATGATGGAAAAATTAGTTATGTGATAACAATAATGCAATTATTACATTATTATAATTACTATTTATAGAGGTAATTAGGTGACCCAGGGAATATAGTATTGGGCTTTGAATCAGGAAGACCTGAGTTCAAATTTGACCTTAGAAACTCACTAGTTCTATGACCCTACGCAAGCCACTTAATACTATTTGTTTGTTTCCTCATCTATAATATGATAGTATATTAGCACATCAATATTTACACATACCTCTTAGGGTTGTTGTGAGAATGAAATAGTATTTATAAAGTAGTTGGCAAACATTAAAGTACTATATAGTATAATTTTATTATTGAAAGCCTTTGTATCTAGTGTTGTCTTGTTTTTTTCATTATAGCTTTTGCAGAATTTATATAATCTTAAGAAATTTCAAGAAGCAATGAATTGATAGCCTTTAAATCATTAGCTCCTTTAGAAGAAAAATATTATAAATGGAAAGTTACACTTACTCTTTTTCATTATTATTTTTAATGAGTGGTGTGACATTTATGTATTCTAGCACTATTCTTTTAGTCAGTAAAGAATTTGGACAAAATTCTCTTTGACTCCTTTGATGTGAAAGAATTAAAATAATTTTATAGAGAAAAACTTTTACAAATAATCAAATTATAATGCTGGTCATAGATGTGTTTTTTGAAGTAGATTTGTCCTGGAGATTTCTGGACCAAGTATATAAAACAAATTTTTTTTTTTTCAGTGTGATGTCTGTGGCTCGAGATGAAGAACCTGAAAACTTGGTCTTACCTGCTCCATCAATTGTTTCCAATCCAGTCATCTTTAAATCATTTCCTGTTGAAGCACAAACTCCTTCTCCAGTTCATACACCAAGTTCTGTACAGACAACACAGGAAAGTAGTTCAAGCTACATCACTACTGAAACAGAGACCTTTGAGAGACCCATTTCTGAGGGAGAGATTTTGTTTAGTTATGGGCAGAAGGTGGCTACAAGAGGTAATTTAATTTAAGTTAATTTTCAGCAAGTGGTTTCACTGAGTTGGATAGTGAATATACTTATTCTCCTCTGTCACACTATTTGAAATATAATTTATCTTAAAAGAATTAAAGGTGCTTTACTAAAAATTCTTTCCATAAATATTGATGTGCTAATACACTGTCATAGCTTTTATTCCCTTGATTAAAACCTATTTATTTTGATATAATGTTAAAATCTTTCATACACGTTGGGCTTATCAGCTGAACTACACTGTTATCTAAGGAATTTTGTTTCATTTTCAATAAGCATTTTATTGAAAATTGAGAATTATTTGTATGTAACTTGAAAACAATCATATAATTATGTTTGAGTAGAAGTTATTAGGTGTTAATTAATAGTGTTCTGTTGTAAATTTAAGTTTGTAGTTTGTTGCAGTATATATGGTTAAATTGTTTTCTGAACTTTTAATTTCCAAATATAACAGATGGAGGACTGTTTTTATCTAACTTCAATGATAGTTTATCCAGTACTCTGCGTGATGCTCATGAAATGGTAAGAAAATTATCATCTAGAACATTGGATCATATGATGAAGGGCTTGTTGCTTAAATATTTATCATAGAGCAAATTTTTTCATTTATCTAAATGAAATTTAGTAATGCTAGACAAAGTGTAATAAAATATTCGTGAAGGATATTAAAATTTTCATAAAAATCTCATTAATTCAGTCTACTGAAACTGCTTAAGACTTACATAGTTTAAAATATGTGGAAAGTATTACTTAAAATAAAATCAGATTGAAGGTAACATTAAAAAAAATGCTTTACTACTATACTATAAGTACCACTGGACCTTTCCACTTAACTTAGAACTGAATCCTGACTTTGTATTTCCTCTCTCTATTCCAATGTGAGCTCCCTGAGAACAGATCTTTAGTTCTTAGAATAGTGTTTTTTTGCAGAGTAAATGCTTTTCCATTCATTCATTCATGCATTCATTCATTCAGGATATACTTTATTGACTTGTTAGATCATAAATTCCATAATATTATGCTACTGTATTTTATCTAAACTCTATTTCCTCTAGTGCTTAGCATAATGCTTTAGATAGAGTGGGTATTTAGTGATTGTTGATTAAAGAGAATGAATGAATTAACTTTAGTAGCTAGAGTACAACACTTTAGCAACTGGATAGGCAAAATGGTGTTTCAAGGCACATTATGAAATGAAATTTTGAAGTGTTGCCTCTAAATATTTTAAATAGATTAAAAAATGTTAAAAACAATAAAACTTAAAAAATATCTCTACTTGCATTAATGTCAAATACTACTTAGCTTTTATAGTTTTTATCAATTTTCATTTTTTTATTGTAAAGATAATTGTAGACCACTCTCACTTAATGTAAGCCAAAATCATATCTTTATTTACATATAGGTTATATAGGGGGTTCCCAAAGTCTTACTGCAGGTTTATGCATTTAAAACTGCATTAAGTTTAGCAACTGAGCAACTTTAGCAACACTATATTTTATTTTTTTATTGAAAGATGTTTTATTTTCCAATTACATGTAATAACAATTTTCAACATATGTTTCCCGAAATGATAAGATCCAAATTGTCCCCCTCCATTCTTTCCCTCCCCACTCTTGGAGATGGTAAGCAATTTGGACTGGGTTATACATGTGTTATTATGCAAAACATACTTCTATATGGTCATTGTTGTAAGAGAATACTCATATAAAACCCAAACCCCAAAATAAAACCATAAATAAACTAATGTGAAAGGTAGTATGCTTTGTTTTAGCTCCCAACAATTCTTTTTTTTTTTTTTATGACAAGATAAGTCCTTTAGAATTGTCCCAGATCATTGTATTGTTGAGAGTAACCAAGCTTTTTGGTTGATCATCATACAATATTGGTATTACTGTTATTAAAATCATTATCTGGGATAAGATGGATGCCACCTTGACTGACAGGGATGGCGGTTGAGAGATTTGGAATGTTCCCAGATGCCGTGAGCCAGGGGCAAAAGTCAGTTGGCTCCATCCTATAAATACCCACTAAGAACTACAGTTGAGGTCTCAGAACTCAGAGCTGAGATATTGAGCAAACTTCTCTTGGAGCAAGAACTGGGACAGGGGGAGGTGAAGGGTGAAGGGTGGTAGAAGAAGAGGGTAGGCCAGAATCTGACCCTGTAACCTGTGCTTGACTGTGAGGGAGCTAGTGATTCATCAATATTATTAGTAGTGGGGCTGAGAGAATATATAGATCATCAATCAACATCTACATAAATAGCCTTCCCTATTCTCTGACTTGGCTGTGGCCAGGTCAGGTCAGAGTTAGTGAGAGGGTAAAGCCTCTACCAGCTTAGCAATCTCTAGTCCTGATCAACAATTAGCTTAGTAGCCAAATAATAGCAATAGGGTTTCCAGTCCCCAAACCTATTACCTTGTTATCCTATCCCCATTAATAGTTAATACAGTGATTTAACAACAAGTACCTTCCTGAGTGGTTATTCTATCACAGCCCTTAGGAAGGGAGAATCAATAAGCAGTCAGATACCAATGTTTCCAAAGCCAATCAATAGCCTATTAACAATTAATACAACCCCAGGTTGGGCCTAGAGAGGTTAACCATTTATCTAACCTCTCAAGGGGTTCTAACCTGGGCAATTGTTAGAAGGAAGCAACTGACAGGCTTACCTAAACAAGCCTGTCAGAGAGAGAGAAGAGGGATAGATCAAATCAGTAGCTAATGTGAGAGGAGTGGATGTTCCTCCTTCACCAACCATAACTTGCTTAGGCCTTGGGCACCTGATCCCTCCTTCATTCATACTAACCCTAAGATCTATATACCAGCCATCCTCTCAGGTCTAGAGAGTAAGATCTAGTAGGAGATATACAAAGATAATTCTCCTACCTTTATTCCTTTTTAACACTGTGTACAATGTTCTCATTGCTCTGCTTATTATACTTTGCATTAGGCCATGTAGATCATTTGAGCTTCTCTAAAATAATCCTGCTTATCATTTTTAAAAAACCCTTTATCTTCTGTCTTATAATCAATACTGTGTATTGGTTCCAAGGCAGAAGAGCAGTAAGGGCTAGGCAATGGGAGTTAAGTAACTTGCCCAGGGTCACACAGCTAGGAAGTATCTGAGGCCAGATTTGAACCTAGGACCTCCCATCTCTAGGTCTGACCTCTCAATCCATCGAGCCTCCCAGCTGTTCCTTATGCTTATCATTTCTTAAAGCACAATAATATTCCATCACCAACATATCCAAATTTTTGCCACCACAAAAAGAGCAGCTACAAATATTTTTGTATGGGTTAATCCTTTCCCATTTTTTTGTGATCAGTATTCAGACTCAGTAGTGGTATTACAGAATCAAAGGATATACACAGCTTTATTGCCTTTTGGGAATATTACATTTAATTGTGTCCCTATTCTGCATTATATGTATGGTGAGGATCACTTCAATGGACATAATTTGTAAAGTATGTATATTTCTTTCAAACCCTCATAACTAGAAATGTGATGATACTTTTATTATTGTTTCCAATATGAATAAAATCCAATCAGTTTATCAATTCTTAGTGTTCTCCCTCCCAAGCCACCTTGAATTTAAATTTTTGTTTTTTAGTCATTTTCTAGTCACATCTGATTCTTTGTGATCCTATTTGTATTTATTCTCTTTATATTTACTCTGTATGTATTTATATATGTCCTTCCCCTTTGGAATGAATCTACTTGTGAATAGAGATTATTTCATTCTTTATATTTGTATCCTTAGTGTTTAGCACAAGGCCTGGAACATAGTAGGGTATTTAACAAATGCTGTTGGTTAATTGATTAAATCAAAGCTAAAATTTAACTAAAGTTTCTTAATTTAATGTATAACAAGAAAATTATTTTGTGATTATATCATAAATTATAAGCTAAGAAAAGTAGGAATAAATATGATGGCCTTTAGGTTATGGTAATCTCCTGTCTTCATGTTTCTCTTCTCTTAGGAAGATGATTCTCCTAGTGAAGGACAAGTGATGATGAAGAAACCCCATAAAGGACATCAACAGGATATATTTCTCTCACTTCTTGCTAAATTAAGCCAAGAACCATTAGATTCACAGCAAGTAGCCTACCACTCAGAGGTAATTTTTAGCATTCATTTCATTGTTAGAAGTAAAACTAACCAGCAGACTGATTTTTAGTTCTGAAATAAAATAATATCTCAATTTTATCCAGAAATCAATCTTGTAACAATCTCAAACTTTTTACTAAAGTGAAAAAATCACAAAGTTAGAGAGAACCTTAATCACACTTTAGGGATTAGGAACATGAGGTATATAAAAATTAAGTGACTTACTCAAGCTTAGTTAATGTCTAAATTAGGGTTAGAATTTAAATCTTTTGGTTCAGTGCTCTTCTTATTTATTTATTCATTGGCAATAAATAACCTTACCTAACATTATAGAATTTTAAGAGTTGAAAGGAATCTTAGAGGCCATAAAGTTTATTTTGTAACTGAGGAAGCTCTTACTACAACATCCCTGACAAGTGGTCATATAGTATTATTTTGGAGCTCTCCATCTAACAATAGCTTGTGGCCCAACAAGTGGTTCCTTGTAGCATCAGATCAGATCTATGATCCTATTACCTTACCATTTTTCACAAGACATGCTCCATTATGGTGATGAACACCTGGAAGGTCTTTTGTGTCTGTTTTGTGTCTTACTTTATTAATAATCACAGCATTGTTAAGTAATTATTTCTGAAGTTGCATTTAACAAAAAAATTTTGTCATTTTTACATATACACACATGTAAAAATAAATATATAGGGGGCAGCTGGGTAGCTCAGTGGATTGAGAGCCAGGCCTAGAGACAGGAGGTCCTAGGTTCAAATCTGGCCTCAGACACTTCCCAGCTGTGTGACCCTGGGCAAGTCACTTGACCACCATTGCCTACCCTTACCACTCTTCCACCTATAAGTCAATACACAGAAGTTAAGGGTTTAAATATATTATATATATTTATGGTTCTTTGAACAAGGGAAATTTTCTGAATGTTTACTTCTCTACCAAGTTATGTGTTTTTGTTATCCATAAACAATAGTCAATTATATAAAAATATAATTAGTTGTAGAAAATTGTTTGCAAAAACCTGTTTTATATATTCCATATGTAGCTCATTCTTATAAAGATTTTTCAAAGACAACAAAGTAGGTGTGTAGATTGGTAGTTGATTGCTTTTTTAAGGTATTAATATAATGTTTGTGTTTTCCCATTCTTTTATTATCTTGCCTGAAGTATCTTATAAAATGGTTGATATTTTACCCTTTCAGTACATATTTCCATATTTTGTTCTTAGGCTGGTCTATTCCTAACTTTGGGGGTCAGTTCTGCTTCTTTGCATTTCATATTAGGAACTGAATTATAGAATCCAAATGTGCTGGGTCCTCTGCTACTACTGCTGCTAAACATAGGTCACAGATATATTCACAGATTTATTTGACTTTATGTCTAATTGTTGTCCTCCTGCCAGAATGTTTTGTAATTATTTCCTCTATTACTTAACTTGGTTAAAAATTCATCCTACAGCCATAGTTGTGATAGGAACCTGATTTGGTTCTCTTTTATTTGTTTTATGTATGATAATAATAATTTTAAGTATCCATTTTGTATTATAAGGGTTTAATTAAGGCATTCGACAAAGTGAGGAGAGCAGTTTAACAGAAACTTTGTTTAATTTAAGAAAGAAGTGCAGATAGAAAGATAGAAAAGAATAAAAAGAGATTATTACACTTAGACCCTATAAATATACCTTAAATTCCTAATACTACCTAAAATCTCCTAAAACTATCTCTTAACTGTCTTCTGAGGACAGTTTCTTCTGCCTGGCACACCAGGCCTATCTAAACCTACTCTATCTATAAATTATTCACTAACTCCCTAACTCCCTAAAATAATAGACAGCCACCACTCACTCACTCACTCACTCCTTCAATCAGTTTTTTTATAGCAGCCCAACTGTCAGTAGCCAATTGCCAGCAGATCCTTGCTTTAGAGACAGACCTCCTGCTCTCTAGTGATCCCAGAGGCAAAAGACTATCAACTGTCAGCGCTGCTTCCTTTCTCTCCTCACTGACCAACTTCCTCCCCTAACTTCCTGTCAGAGGGCAGGCTACTTCCTCTCCTCAGTCCTGGTCTCCCTGGTAACAGAATCTTCAGCTCTGGCTCACTGACTCCTATCAGTTCTGATCTATTTAGAAATTCTGCTCTCTTGCCTCTTAAGGAGACAGAGGAAGAGATTAAGAAAATCTCTTTAACAGAATTCATTGTAGAATCTATGTAATATTATAAACCTAGATTTTCTTGATAACCAATTCAGGTGGTGTTCTAAAGCTATTTTCTGCTAGACTGATTTCCAGTTTTTCTAACAATTTTTGTCAGTTTTTTTCTTTTCTAAATTATCTGTTTTCTGACTTATTGAACACTGGGTTTTTGAGTTCAAGTATTTTTGATACTTTCTTCTTTAGTCTGCTCCATTGATTGTCATGTTTTATTTTTTAACCAGTACCTTTCTTATTTCCTACATTTTTTCATTATTTCTACATTCTAGCCTTTTTGTTGAATTTTGTGGGTAGCTAGTTGACTCAGTGGATAGAGTGCTCAGCTTGGAGACAGGGAGTCTCATCTTCCTGGATTGAAGTCAGGTACTAGACACTTATTAGCTATATGTCCCTGGACAAGTTACTTAACCCTGTTTGTCTTAGTTCCTCATCAGTAAAATGAGCTGGAGAAAGAAATGGCAAACCATTCCATTATCTCTGCCAACAAAAGTCTAAATGGGGTCATGAAGAGTTGAATATAACTGAAATGACTGAGTAACCAACAAACGAATTGTTATTATTCTGTTTAGTGCTATAAAGTATCCCTTTGGTAGTTTGACTGAAATAGTATTAAATATGTAAATTAACATTAGCAGTATTTTCATCTTTATTACATTGGCATGTTATGACTATTAATACTATTTAGGTTTTTTTTCTTCAGAGGAGCATTTTGTAATTTTATCTGTATGAGTATCAAGTGGTATTTTGACACAGATGTTTTATAGCTGTTTTGAGTCTTACCTTTTTGTTATTGCCTTCTAAATTTTATTATATAAAAATGATTTTTTAATTGGCTAATTTTGCAGCATGTGTAATAATAATGAGAGTCAATAATCAATGTTTGATAGAAGGGAGAGAGAGAGAGAGAGAGAGAGAGAGAGAGAGAGAGAGAGAGAGAGAGAGAGAGAGAGAGTGAGAGAGAGAGTGAGAGAGAGAGAGTGTGTGGTGAGTCTTTCTTCCAGC